>NC_092343.1:306935903-307254236 GCF_046630445.1 Rutidosis leptorrhynchoides | reverse complement strand
CAGTTACTTGTGTCCATATCGTAAAACATAAAATACATGTATTCTCATCCCGAAATACTTAGAGTTTAAAAGTGGGACTATATACTCACCATACTGTATTTTGTAGTAAAAATACATATAACATCATTGCACACATATAAGGTTGGCCTTGGATTCACGAACCTATATCATTTGTATATATATTAATACACCAAATGGTAATCGAACCTGTTTATATTATTAATAATAATATAGTATTTTTTATACTTTATATAGATAAATTTATATTTCATCGATTCAATTTATATAACTAATACTTATACTGTATCATATGTTATATTTATTTGTTAAAATATTAGTTTTGATAATAACAATAATTCTTAATCATAATAAAATAATAATAACAAATTAATAATTTTAAATAAAAATATTAATTTCAATAATATTACTAATTCAAATGATAGATTTTAAAAGTAATGACGTTACTAATTATAAATATATTGATAGTACTAATATTTATAAAATGTTATTAATACTAATATTAATGAAAATAATAATATCTTTCATTATTTTCATAATCATGATAGTAATGATCTTAATCTTAATAATATTAATAATACATATCCTAATAATGATAATAACAATAATAATGAAAATAATATTATAAATAATAATAAAATTTAACTACCTTCAATAGCAAAAAGCTTTAAAAAGAGTAATGCTCCAAGAGGGACTCGAACCCGCTACCCCTAGTTAACCCGACCACCGCACAAACCATCCTGCTATTCCTATTTTTCTGAAAGAATCCCAGATTAAATGTACTTAAACGCGTTTCTGTTTTACCCTATTCCCTTTCTTCTCCAATAACACTTCCTCGATCCAGACCATGATTATCTTCAAATTTAAATGGTTTGTTTTAACAATTGTAATTGAAACGTAACTTAACTGGTATTAACAGATTAGAATTTTAAAAAAAAATCAAAACAGAATTTAGAAAGGCCTGCTGTAACAGTCCGCTAAATAAAATATGAACTAAAAATCGGTTTTCGAATTCTATATCGTTTTAGGTGAAAATCATAACATGAAAAAGGTCTTAAATCGTTTGTGTAAACTTTCTGGATCATCAATTTATCCTAAAACATCAATTAGAGTTCGAATTTCACTATGAACATCTCGGTTGACCTTTAAAAACTTGAACTTTGACTTCTAAATTAGAATTCAATATAAAGATTTAGGTTACGAAACTTTACAGACAGTTTGAAAACATGATTACTAAAAAGATTGCACTATTATATTTTGATCACTGGTTCATATTCGAAATATAGGCAAAAAGTTGGATGGGCAGGGAACCGACAGTTTCCTCATTTTTTTTTTAAAGAAATCTGTTTTTAATTATCAGTTATAAGTGTTATTTGTGATGGTGAGCTGAACGAATTGTGTGCACAGATTGATAGACTTGCTTCGATATATATATTATGAGTGCTTTAACAACATGATTCGATCCAAGGGGTAACAAACAAAATCATGTAAAGCAGATTTGAAATAAATAAATAAAATAACATTGTGGTTGATATTTAGTTGATTTTTGGATTAGAACTGTTACGTAATTTGATTTGTTAACAAAATTAGGGACAGTATTTAACCACTAAAAGAAAAGAAACAAAAATTTGGAAAGTCGATAGATACGTTTCACAATTTCAAACACTTATATATATATATATTTTTAGTTAATTAATAATTAATAAATATAATATATATATTACCAATAATTATGCTGCAATATAAAAAAAAAAAAAAAAAAATAATAACAATTATAGCACTTTTAGTAATAATATTAATACCATTGATATCAACAATAAAATTAGTGACAATATAAATGATAATATTAATAAGTAAATATAATAATTATATTAAATATAACAAATTACGTATATCAAATAAAAGAAATTAATAATAATAATAATACTGATGTTAAAATAAAATAAAATATTAATAACTATAATTAAATTTGTATTTACAATTAATATTTTAATGGTTTATTATATTAATTTTTGTAATACCTAATAATCAGATCATATGTTATATAATTACATATATTGAATATTTATATACCTATATATAATTATTTGTTCGTGAATCGTCAGGCACGGTCAGAAAGGTATCTGATTATAGATTTCTAAATTTCTAGACTCAACATTAAGGTTTTTGCTTATCGTGTCGGAAACATATAAAGTATAAGGTTTAAATTTGGTCGGAAATTTCCGGGTCGTTACAGTACCCACCCGTTAAAGAAATTTCGTCCTCGAAATTTGGTAGAGGTTGTCATAAATAACAATAGGAATGTCTTCATGACGAATATGAGGTAATAATGAAGTTTTATCATTATTGAGAGATATAGATAAAACGATTCGATCATGTGAAGCGTACAAGTGAAGTTATCACAAAAGAGCGAAATGTGTAAATAAATATATTCGTTTCAACCGATGACGTAATTACTGTTGATTTCCGGGATTTAAGGGATTTAAAGAAAATCTTACGTAATAAGATTTGGTTCTTCGGCGATTTAGAAAATCAAAATCTTCTTTAATTAATGCAATAATCTGTTCCTGATTTCTCTGTCGGATATATTGCTATAAATCCACCCCCTTCGTTTTCCTTATTCTCCACACCTTTTATTCTTTCTTCCTCTACTCATTCTTAATATGTTCCATCCAATCCTGATTCTTATTATACTTCTAACCTTCATATCTTTCATTCTTCTTTTTCATTTGCCGCCAGAAGAATCTATTCACTTTTATGATTTTCTTGGAATTATAATGTTTCTTATTCTCCCGTGTCTTTACATCGCAATACGTATTGATATACACGGTTTGTAATTTCTGGGTGATTATTGGGTTTTATATCTTCCCTTATACTTCGATGTCCTTGCTTTTGTTTTCTATAATCATTATCATCCACAGTTAATACTCTCTTCCATTTACTGCGATTTATACTCCAATTGCCATTTCGGAGCTTCATTCTTTTTCTTTTCCTCCTTTTCAACTAAGCATCTTTTGTAATGGTCCGGAATTCGTAGGTATGAAATTCGAAATGAATATAGTTAATGTCCTAAGAGAGAATTGGTAATGGCACGATTTTTGATTTGTCAAATTACCAGAATATCCTGGAAAAGACCGAATCATCAAGAGAATATTTTCTTGATATGTTTAGAGATTGGATAGATTGTAAGAGCCGTGTAACATGGCACATGATGATGGTACTGTGAATCATCACATTCCATTAGAAACGCAACGTGACTTACTGTAATATAATGAAGTTGATCAAGTTTCATTATATTATACTAATTCACGCATCAGTTCCCAACACTGCTTTAAAACATTCATATTTTAAACTTTAAGATTTCAGAATTTAGAAACTACCACAGTTTCTTTTATGTTGTAACGCAGATATTACGGGGAGATAGATGATTGCAGATAGGAATAGCTGTGAAAATATCTTTAGAATTATGGAGAATATGTATAGCGGAAAATATGAAGATATCTTATAATATCTAAGATAAGATGATGATGAATAATATCATCTGAAAAAGTTTAGAATAAGGAGTAGGGTTCATACTGACGGTTTCAACAGACACTGAATCATTTGCATCATTTGAAGGCAGGTTCATTCCTTGTATTTGTTCTTTGTTTCCTTCACGGTTAGCCCAATCCATTTTTCAGCACTAAATTTTCTATCGAGCGTTCCTAACATTCCCTTCTTTATCATCAAACTTTTGGCCATTTAGGCCATCTAAAATTTTACTGTTTCCTCTGCATTTAATGCAGTCATATCTGAATCGTCGATTATCAATCCGAGGTGTTTTTGGGCGAATTGTGTTTTTAAATGATTAAATGCTGATGATAAAATGGCGGAGTATGAAGGGTTCCCGATAACGATGAGGAAAACCAATCGTATATATCAAAGTTATAATAAGACTTATTCGAATGAAAGGTCGAAGTTGTTCTGCTGAAGCTGTGACAAAATTGGCTACTTTGAAAAGGAATCGTAAGGTTGTTTTTGCTGATAAATGCTAAAGAATTCGCCGCGATACGTGTTAAACTATGACTTTGGGTTCAAGAGTTTTTCATGTGTATAGATCTTTTCTTCTGTAGATGAAGTGCGGTCGGTTCAACTTCTCGATTTAGGTATTTCCAAGAATCCTGATAGGTTTGTACGCGGATTGTAAACGTTGAGATACAAATGAGGTTTAAGATAGAATCAAGTGGCAAACTTGAAGAATTGTTTAGTTTCATATGTTATAATCAATATTTTAATTCATTTTAATTGTCCAAAGTTAGCAGTCCAATAGTCCAGTTGTCCACTAGTCCAATATATTCATATATAATTTAATATATAATATTCGAATTAATTAATACGTATCGTGACCCGTGTACCGGTCTCAGTATTGATCACAACTCAAACCATATATATATTCTGAAATCAACCTCAACCCTGTATAGCCAACTCCAACATTCACATATAGAGTGTCTATGGTTGTTCCGAAATATATATATAGATGGGTCGATATGATAAGTCGAAACCTTGCATACGTGTCCCGTTATTTATAGTGCGTAAAAGTAAATAACAGAAATTAAATGACGATAAATTAAATGCGTAAAGTAAATAGCAGAAATTAAATGACGATAAATAAAATTGCGATAATTAAATTGCGATAAATAAAATGTAATCAGTTAGCTAGGAACAGTTAGCTGGAACAGTTAGCGTGGATTCTTAACAAAATTTCAATTAGTTAATTCGTTTGTTTCTAACAAATTTTATTTTGTCCAATGTTTTCTTCATTATGCCACTTGTTGGATTCTGATAGGTCAAAATCCAAATATGAAATCTGAACAGAAATGGTCATTTTATGGTGAACAGATATGTATATCGGTGGTTGTAAGCAGGATAGCAAACGTCCGTTGAATCAGATTCGAAGAATGTACAGTGTAACTTATTAATGTGAATTCTAAATATTCCTCGGGTACTACCCACCCGTTAAAATATTTTCATCATTAACAGTTTGTACGAGATAATTTTTAATTACAATCTTTATGAAAATATACTTGCATTTATATTTTCATCGGATGAAATCATGGATTTAATGAGTCAATAAGATATTAAACTCATTTGTTTTATCGTTAATACTGGATTACATGATCTCTAAAACATTAGAGATTACTTAGTCGTCATATTGAATGAAGGTAATAAGGTAGAATGGTACGTAAATCGAAGATAATCGAGGTAGAACGATATGTAGAACGAAATAAAGTGGATAGAGCGGTACGTAGAATGGTGATTATACTCGAGGTGTACTTTATGACGTTGAGATTTACGACGTGGTTGTGGTTTGAGGGTGATAAGGATACTATTGACGTCGATGATGGTGATGCTGTTGATGGTGCTGGTGCTGGAGGTTGCAATGTTGATGTTACTGGGGGTACTGGTTATGCTGCCGGTGCTGCCGCTGATGTTTGTAACTTTCGCACCGGGTTCTCCAAAGCCATCACACGAGCGCGTAGTTTGTTAACTTCTGCTAGTACACCGGAATGATTGACAGTCAAAGCAAGCGGATGAACAAGATTCGTGATAGGGGATATTATGTAATCGTGACGAGATACTCTAAAAATGAGCGAGAAATGGTGTTTCGAATAGGTTCGCCGGTAAGTGCTTCAGGTTCATTGCCAAGGGGTAATTGGATGGATGGAAAGGATCTTCAATGTGAAATGATTTTCGGATGTCGGATGAGATTCTAACTATATAGAATATCTATATGTAATGCTAAAGATTTCGTAGACTACAAAGGATGCTACAGCATATGTCAGGCAAGCCTACAAATGTGTTAAGATATGAATTTGGTCTATACACTATCAATGCACTAAATGCAGTAAGACGTGTCTAGACTTAAGAATGATAAGCAGGCAGTTCCCTAAGGATGATAAGCAGATAGTTTCCGACTAGATATGATAAGCAAAACTTTTGACATGTAGACACGGTCAAAGTCCAGACTCATTAATGTATCATAACAACTACTAGTCAGACACACTAATGCAAGACCTGGTTCGCTAAGACCACCGCTCTGATACCAACTGAAAGGACCGGTCCTAATCCTCCCGGACGAAGTCTTCAACAGTTGGTCCCATTGCGATGATCGACTCCAAGTAATGTCCTTAAAATGAGCAAATGCACAGCGGAAGACTTAATTCGTACCTGAGAATAACATGTTTTAAAACGTCAACATAAAGTTGGTGAGATATATAGGTTTGTTGCTAGCAGCGTTATAACTATGGACCATAAGATTTCATATGTAAACATTTTAATAAAAATATTCTAAGTGGTTGAGCACTTGGTAACCATACTTAACATTTAATCACGTCGCATATTCCCTTTATTATGAAATCTTACTACACCGTACCAAGGTGTAGTCATGAAACGAAGTACTGTGCAACCGTTGAATACTGGTCGTCCAGTCCGGTTGGGGTTGTCAGGCCCGATAGATCTATCAACAGGATTCGCGTTTACAATACTGCTGTAAATAACAGTTACCAAGCTACAGGGAAGTATGCCAGTGGTACAACTCAACGTAGAATATATTTTTCAGTTACTTGTGTCCATATCGTAAAACATAAAATACATGTATTCTCATCCCGAAATACTTAGAGTTTAAAAGTGGGACTATATACTCACCATACTGTATTTTGTAGTAAAAATACATATAACATCATTGCACACATATAAGGTTGGCCTTGGATTCACGAACCTATATCATTTGTATATATATTAATACACCAAATGGTAATCGAACCTGTTTATATTATTAATAATAATATAGTAGTTTTTATACTTTATATAGATAAATTTATATTTCATCGATTCAATTTATATAACTAATACTTATACTGTATCATATGTTATATTTATTTGTTAAAATATTAGTTTTGATAATAACAATAATTCTTAATCATAATAAAATAATAATAACAAATTAATAATTTTAAATAAAAATATTAATTTCAATAATATTACTAATTCAAATGATAGATTTTAAAAGTAATGACGTTACTAATTATAAATATATTGATAGTACTAATATTTATAAAATGTTATTAATACTAATATTAATGAAAATAATAATATCTTTCATTATTTTCATAATCATGATAGTAATGATCTTAATCTTAATAATATTAATAATACATATCCTAATAATGATAATAACAATAATAATGAAAATAATATTATAAATAATAATAAAATTTAACTACCTTCAATAGCAAAAAGCTTTAAAAAGAGTAATGCTCCAAGAGGGACTCGAACCCGCTACCCCTAGTTAACCCGACCACCGCACAAACCATCCTGCTATTCCTATTTTTCTGAAAGAATCCCAGATTAAATGTACTTAAACGCGTTTCTGTTTTACCCTATTCCCTTTCTTCTCCAATAACACTTCCTCGATCCAGACCATGATTATCTTCAAATTTAAATGGTTTGTTTTAACAATTGTAATTGAAACGTAACTTAACTGGTATTAACAGATTAGAATTTTAAAAAAAAATCAAAACAGAATTTAGAAAGGCCTGCTGTAACAGTCCGCTAAATAAAATATGAACTAAAAATCGGTTTTCGAATTCTATATCGTTTTAGGTGAAAATCATAACATGAAAAAGGTCTTAAATCGTTTGTGTAAACTTTCTGGATCATCAATTTATCCTAAAACATCAATTAGAGTTCGAATTTCACTATGAACATCTCGGTTGACCTTTAAAAACTTGAACTTTGACTTCTAAATTAGAATTCAATATAAAGATTTAGGTTACGAAACTTTACAGACAGTTTGAAAACATGATTACTAAAAAGATTGCACTATTATATTTTGATCACTGGTTCATATTCGAAATATAGGCAAAAAGTTGGATGGGCAGGGAACCGACAGTTTCCTCATTTTTTTTTTTAAAGAAATCTGTTTTTAATTATCAGTTATAAGTGTTATTTGTGATGGTGAGCTGAACGAATTGTGTGCACAGATTGATAGACTTGCTTCGATATATATATTATGAGTGCTTTAACAACATGATTCGATCCAAGGGGTAACAAACAAAATCATGTAAAGCAGATTTGAAATAAATAAATAAAATAACATTGTGGTTGATATTTAGTTGATTTTTGGATTAGAACTGTTACGTAATTTGATTTGTTAACAAAATTAGGGACAGTATTTAACCACTAAAAGAAAAGAAACAAAAATTTGGAAAGTCGATAGATACGTTTCACAATTTCAAACACTTATATATATATATATTTTTAGTTAATTAATAATTAATAAATATAATATATATATTACCAATAATTATGCTGCAATATAAAAAAAAAAAAAAAAAAAAAAATAATAACAATTATAGCACTTTTAGTAATAATATTAATACCATTGATATCAACAATAAAATTAGTGACAATATAAATGATAATATTAATAAGTAAATATAATAATTATATTAAATATAACAAATTACGTATATCAAATAAAAGAAATTAATAATAATAATAATACTGATGTTAAAATAAAATAAAATATTAATAACTATAATTAAATTTGTATTTACAATTAATATTTTAATGGTTTATTATATTAATTTTTGTAATACCTAATAATCAGATCATATGTTATATAATTACATATATTGAATATTTATATACCTATATATAATTATTTGTTCGTGAATCGTCAGGCACGGTCAGAAAGGTATCTGATTATAGATTTCTAAATTTCTAGACTCAACATTAAGGTTTTTGCTTATCGTGTCGGAAACATATAAAGTATAAGGTTTAAATTTGGTCGGAAATTTCCGGGTCGTTACATAACGTCAAAGCTGAGCATCAGAAACCATCATGTCTACTTCAACAACCCGAAATCCCGGAATGGAAATGGGAAAACATTACCATAGATTTCATCACTAAATTGCCAAGGACTGTAAGTGGTTTTGATACTATTTGGGTAATAGTTGATCGTCTCACCAAATCAGCACACTTCCTGCCAATAAGAAAAGATGACAAGATGGAGAAGTTAGCACGACTGTATTTGAAGGAAGTCGTCTCCAGACATGGAATACCAATCTCTATTATCTCTGATAGGGATGGCAGATTTATTTCAAGATTTTGGCAGACATTACAGCAAGCATTAGGAACTCATCTAGACATGAGTACTGCCTATCATCCACAAACTGATGGGCAGAGCAAAAGGATGATATAAACGCTTGAAGACATGCTACGAGCATGTGTCATTGATTTCAGAAACAGTTGGGATCGACATCTACCGTTAGCAGAATTTTCCTACAACAACAGATACCATTCAAGCATTGAGATGGCGCCGTTTGAAGCACTTTATGGTAGAAAGTACAGGTCTCCGATTTGTTGGAGTGAAGAGGGGGATAGACAGATTACGGGTCCGGAGATAATACAAGAAACTACTGAGAAAATCATCCAAATTCAACAAAGATTGAAAACCGCCCAGAGTCGACAAAAGAGCTACGCGGACAGTAAAAGAAAGGATATAGAGTTTGAAATTGGAGAAATGGTCATGCTTAAGGTTTCACCTTGGAAAGGCGTTGTTTGATTTGGTAAACGGGGGAAACTAAATCCAAGGTACATTGGACCATTCAAGATTATAGATCGTGTCGGACCAGTAGCTTACCAACTGGAGCTACCTCAACAACTCGCGGCTGTACATAACACTTTCCACGTCTCAAATTTGAAGAAATGTTTTGCTAAAGAAGATCTCACTATTCCGTTGGACGAAATCCAAATCAATGAAAAACTTCAATTCATTGAAGAACCCGTCGAAATAATGGATCGTGAGGTTAAGAGACTTAAACAAAACAAGATACCGATTGTTAAGGTTCGATGGAATGCTCGTAGAGGACCCGAGTTCACCTTGTAGTGTGAAGATCAGATGAAGAAGAAATACCCACATTTATTTCCAGAAGATACGTCAACACCTCCAACTGCTTAAAATTTCGGGACGAAATTTATTTAACGGGTAGGTACTGTAGTGACCCGAACTTTTCCATGTTTATATATATATATATATATTAAATGAAATTTTTATTTACATGATTAAGTGTTTCCAACATGTTAAGCAATCAAACTTGTTAAGACTTGATTAATTGAAATAGGTTTCATATAGACAATTGACCACCCAAGTTGACCAGTGATTCACGAATGTTAAAACTTGTAAAAACTATACGATGACATATATATGGTTATATATATAGTTAACATGATTTTATTATAAGTATGTATCTCATTAGGTATTTTAACAATGAGTTATATACATAAAAATGAGACTATTAATTTAAGAAACTCGAAAACGATATATATAACGATTATCGTTATAACAACGTCTTACTAGGTACATATGAATCATATTAAGATATTGATACACTTGGTTAATTATGTTAAATGATAAGTAAATATATTATTAAGTGTATTAACAATGAAATACATATGTAAAAATAAGACTACTAACTTAATGATTTCGAAACGAGACATATATGTAACGATTATCGTTGTAACGACATTTAACTGTATATATATCATACTAAGATATATTATATATCATAATATCATGATAATATAACAATTTAACATCTCATTTGTTATAATAAATAATGGGTTAACAACATTCAACAAGATCGTTAACCTAAAGGTTTCAAAACAACATTTACATATAACGACTAACGATGACTTAACGACTCAGTTAAAATGTATATACATGTAGTGTTTTAATATGTATTCATACACTTTTGAAAGACTTCAAGACACTTATCAAAATACTTCTACTTAATAAAAATGCTTACAATTACATCCTCGTTCAGTTTCATCAACAATTCTACTCGTATGCACCCGTATTCGTACTCGTACAATACACAGCTTTTAGATGTATGTACTATTGGTATATACACTCCAATGATCAGCTCTTAGCAGCCCATGTGAGTCACCTAACACATGTGGGAACCATCATTTGGCAACTAGCATAAAATATCTCATAAAATTACAAAAATATGAGTAATCATTCATGACTTATTTACATGAAAACAAAATTACATATCCTTTATATCTAATCCATACACCAACGACCAAAAACACCTACAAACACTTTCATTCTTCAATTTTCTTCATCTAATTGATCTCTCTCAAGTTCTATCTTCAAGTTCTAAGTGTTCTTCATAAATTCCAAGAGTTCTAGTTTCATAAAATCAAGAATACTTCCAAGATTGCAAGTTTACTTTCAAGTTTTCTAAATCCATTCAAAGTAATCATCCAAGATCAAGAAACCTTTGTTACTTACAGTATTTTATCTTTCTAATACAAGGTAATAATCATATTCAAACTTTAATTCAATTTCTATAACTATAACAATCTTATTTCGAGTGAAAATCTTACTTGAAATTGTTTTCGTGTCATGATTCTGCTTCAAGAACTTTCAAGCCATCCAAGGATCCTTTGAAGCTAGATCTATTTTTCTCATTTCCAGTAGGTTTATCCAAGGAACTTGATATAGTAATGATGTTCATAACATCATTCGATTCATACATATAAAGCTATCTTATTCGAAGGTTTAAACTTGTAATCACTAGAACATAGTTTAGTTAATTCTAAACTTGTTCGCAAATAAAAGTTAATCCTTCTAACTTGACTTTTAAAATCAACTAAACACATGTTCTATATCTATATTATATGCTAACTTAATGATTTAAAACCTGGAAACACGAAAAACACCGTAAAAACGGATTTACGCCGTCGTAGTAACATCGCGGGCTGTTTTGGGTTAGTTAATTAAAAACTATGATAAACCTTGATTTAAAAGTTGTTATTCTGGGAAAATGATTTTTATTATGAACATGAAACTATATCCAAAAATTATGGTTAAACTCAAAGTGGAAGTATGTTTTCTAAAATGGTCATCTAGACGTCGTTCTTTCGACTGAAATGACTACCTTTACAAAAAAGACTTGTAACTTATTTTTTCGACAATAAACCTATACTTTTTCTGTTTAGATTCATAAAATAGAGTTCAATATGAAACCATAGCAATTTGATTCACTCAAAACGGATTTAAAATGAAGAAGTTATGGGTAAAACAAGATTGGATAATTTTTCTCATTTTAGCTACGTGAAAATTGGTAACAAATCTATTCCAACCATAACTTAATCAACTTGTATTGTATATTATGTAATCTTGAGATACCATAGACACGTATACAATGTTTCGACCTATCATGTCGACACATATATATATATTTCGGAACAACCATAGACACTCTATATGTGAATGTTGGAGTTAGCTATACAGGGTTGAGGTTTATTCCAAAATATATATAGTTTGAGTTGTGATCAATACTGAGATACGTATACACTGGGTCGTGGATTGATTCAAGATAATATTTATCGATTTATTTCTGTACATCTAACTGTGGACAACTAGTTGTAGGTTACTTACGAGGACATCTGAATTAATAAACTTAAAACATCAAAATATATTAAAAGTGTTGTAAATATATTTTGAACATACTTTGATATATATGTATATATTGTTATAGGTTCGTGAATCAACCAGTGGCCAAGTCTTACTTCTCGACGAAGTAAAAATCTGTGAAAGTGAGTTATAGTCCCACTTTTAAAATCTAATATTTTTGGGATGAGAATACATCCAGGTTTTATAAATGATTTACAAAATAGACACAAGTACGTGAAACTACATTCTATGGTTGAATTATTGAAATCGAATATGCCCCTTTTTATTAAGTCTGGTAATCTAAGAATTAGGGAACAGACACCCTAATTAACGCGAATCCTAAAGATAGATCTATTGTGCCTAACAAACCCCATCCAAAGTACCAGATGCTTTAGTACTTCGAAATTTATATCATATCCAAAGGGTGTCCCGGAATGATGGGGATATTCTTATATATGCATCTTGTTAATGTCGGTTACCAGGTGTTCACCATATGAATGATTTTTATCTCTATGTATGGGATGCGTATTGAAATATGAAATCTTGTGGTCTATTGTTACGATTTGATATATATAGGTTAAACCTATAACTCACCAACATTTTTGTTGACGTTTAAAGCATGTTTATTCTCAGGTGAATACCAAGAGCTTCCGCTGTTGCATACTAAAATAAGGACAAGATTTGGAGTCCATGTTTGTATGATATTGTGTAAAAACTGCATTCAAGAAACTGATTTCGATGTAACATATTTGTATTGTAAATCATTATGTAATGGTCGTGTGTAAACAGGATATTTTAGATTATCATTATTTGCTAATCTACGTAAAGCTTTTTAAACCTTTATTTATGAAGTAAAGGTTATGGTTTGTTTTAAAAATGAATGCAGTCTTTGAAAAATGTCTCATATAGAGGTCAAAACCTCGCAACGAAATCAATTAATATGGAACGTTTTTAATCAATAAGAACGGGACATTTCAAAACTGAACTTATCTTCTTGTCTGAACGCATGCATTTGGATCTCCAATTATATTTTCTCTAGGATGAGCAGCTGTAGTTCTGGGAACTGGGTGTGCGGGAACAGGTATCTCGTGGTGTAGATTCGTGGTATCTCCATCTTCAGGATTATCAGAATTCTCACTTGAAATATCAGATCCGCAGGTATCGTACACTGGATCAAAATCTTGATCTGAATCTTGTGCTGGTTCAACGACTGTAGGTAATGGAGTTGGAGTAGGTGCAGACACTTCTGGATCGTTCTGTAAATCAAACATCATTTGTAACTCTACTTCATTCTCTATCTGATCTGGAACAAGATTAAATGAATCAATCAGCTCATCATAGTTGTAGATCCAAGGATGACTTTTGGTAGCAGTCTTTGTGTAATTCCGTTGGACGTCAACTTCGGACCATTCTTCAACACATCTCGTCTCATTGTTGAAAACTCGCTTGTTAGGAGAACTATACCCTAGAAACACTCCAGTAACCACTTTCGAATCAAACTTACTTCCTGGTTTTCTCTTCAAAATGGTACACATGGCACCAAATGGTTTTAGATGCTTCAAAGAAGGGTTTCTCCCATGTAATAACTCATAACACGTTTTACCTAGTCGTTTAACAGTTAAAACACGATTCATAGTGTAACAAGCATTTGCAACAGCTTCACCCCAAAAATGAACAGGTAGAGATGAATCAGCTAGCATAGTTCTAGGAGTCTCAATCAAAACCCTATTCTTTCTTTCAGCTACACCATTCATCTGTGGAGCGTATGCAGAACTGAACTGCATATTGATACCTTTTTCAATACAGAAACCTGCAAGATACTTATTCTTAAATTTTGTACCATTATCGCATCGAATCTTTCTAACTTTCAAATTAAAACCTGTCTCTAATCCATTGATTAGAACTTTCAAATTCTCAAACGTATCAGACTTCTCTTTCAAAAACATAACCCATGAGAATCTTGAATAATCATTAGTTACCACCAGAAAATACTTACTACCATCAATGCTTTCAAAACGAATTGGACTAAATAGATCCATGTGCAACAACTCTAGCGGAGCAGAGATTGGATTATACTTCACCGACTTGTGTGCTTTCTTGCTCTGCTTACCCTTCTTACAAGGAACACATGTGCCTGGAATCTAAAATGAACAAGATCAACACCTTCTACGAGATTGTTGTGAACCAGATGGTTCATCTTTCGAAAACTTAAATGACCCATGCATTTGTGCCATATAATAGAATCTTGTTCAGTCGCTTTAGAAACAAAAGCTTGATGATGTTCAGCAGTTGAAGTAGCAACATTCATATCTAGCATGTATAAATCAGCTTGTCGAGGAGCCTTCATCAAAATCATTTCAGGAGAAATCACAAACTCCGGTTTCAAGATGTAGCTGAATTCGTCATCAAATGCTATTTTGAAGGGTTTTTCACAGATTTGTGAAACTGATAACAAATTATTTGCAAGCTCTTGACAATAGTTCACTTTATCAAAACTGATTTTATCATTTTTCAATAAACCCTGAGCTGAAATATGACCACCCTTATCTCCAGCAAATGCAACATAACCTCCCTTAATTGGGTGCACATCCGAAAGAAGAGATAGATGTCCAGTTATATGTCTCGAAGCACCGCTATCCACAATCCAGGTGTTGTTTGCAGGTACCCTGGTTCCCTGCATATCACATTAAGAAAATTAATTGATAATGGGAACCCACGCCCGGACGGCAGTAGGTTGTCCATTAACACCCATGGCTTGAACTTCCATCCATTTCCCGTTTGAGTCCGGTGGAATCTCATCATTAGAAACCTTAAACGTAGACAGTTTAGAAGTAGCAATATTGCTCTTATGGTTTCCACATTTTGCTCATCTTCGGAGCGATTAGCTCGTGGTCTGGTACGAGAAAAATATTTTCGACGACTAGCTTTTTGCGAAGGCGATCTTGCCTTTGACTCAAAAACTCTACTATGATCACTTGAGTTGGCAACTCTTGCCTCAGTATCCTGTTTAGGAACCTTAATCTTCACAGGAGAAATTGACCTATTGACGTTCTTTCTCTTATACTCTCCATAGACAACCTTTATCGTATGATTTTTAACATGAACTTCATCATTAACAGGTGAACCTATTTTATGAGCATAAGATGATCTGTGATCATCATATGTGAGGTCAATCTTCTGTCTTGGTGATCTATATCTTCTAGGACAATTTGCAGCAATGTGTCCAAAAATAGCACAACTAAAACATTGACGAAACTCCCTATGTCCTCTAAATTCATACAAGTTATTAGAATTTGAAGATGACGGATCTTGTGTTCTTACTAAAACAGGAGAATCATTTGTTTTATTTCTTGGAACAGGTGTCAGTGTAACAGGAGGAACCGGTCTGTTAGCAAATCTAGGATTTCTCAAAATTTTAACAGGACCTTTCGGTGTTCTAACTCTACTTGTCTTAGAGTTATCTCCTAACCCAGTTTTCCTATCTTCCTCATGATCTAGAGCACCTTCAGCAGTATCATCAGAAGTGGTATTCTTAGTTGAACTACATTTTTTATTCTTTTCAACATAATCTTCATAGCTAGGAGGGATACAATCTTCTGGTCGACCGTCAACTACGTTTACATTAACAAATGTGTTCTGAAAAAGAGGAGATGCAGAACTATATCCAATACCATTTCCCTTGGTGTCATTAAGTTCCATCATTAATGCATTCCATTGTGTCGCACTTGCCCAACATTTCATTTTGATTGAAATTGCCTCTAAATCAGCTTTAACGCATTCATTTTCTTTCTTTATTTCATTGATTGTGTCAACACGTTTAATTAAAGCTTGATTTATGTCAAAGTTATAACATTTAAGATCGTGAAGTTGTATTTTATAAACTTTGATTTGCTCTTTCAATTCATTTTCAACCTTAGTGGTCACATGGTCAGCATGCCATTTTTCTTTCATCTTCGCATATGCCTTAGTAAAATTATCTATTGTTACCTTAGATTCAGCGCATTTAACACATTCAATAACAGTAGATGGATCAGAAGATACATGTTGCGCTTTATTTGATGAGGAGGTCTCAGCCATAAATGCAAAGAAATCAGTCTTCTTCCCATCATCGAGCTCATCTTCTGATTCTGACGAGTGTGTAAGAAACTCTGATGTATCAGCATCTTTACCCAAATGAATATGCTCAAGTCTGTCCCATATATCCTTAGCTCTTGTCAAACCAGAAACCTTTTCAAGATCACTTTCTGATAAGCACATCTTCAGTAAATCTACTGCTTGTTCAATGCTTCAAACTCAGATTGATCTTCTCCAGTATGATCAGCTTTATCTTCAGCCTCTGATTCTGACTCTTGTTCCAATCATCAACATCTGAACTTACACTCTCAAGATTTGAACCTTCACCCATAAGAACTAACATTTCCAATTCAGCAGCAAACATTTTACCCCATTTGTCTAGGTCCGTATCAGAATCAACCAATGTCTCTTCACTCTGATTAGCCTCTAGACTTTCTTCAAACACAGAGGTATCACCATAGTTATCCTTCCAACTATTGAAGTAGAAGTTCTCTGACGATGTTGGTGAAATACTTCCAGATTCATGTGTACGAGGAACTGAATCACGTGCCTTCTTGAATTTATCTTTAACCATCTTTTGAATCTTCTCTTTCCAAATGATTCGTGATAAATTTTTAGCTCTTTCAGCACGAGCAGTCAGCTTCTCAATTATACTTTGACCGATGACACAGTCTTTTTTTCTTCAGAAATCTTGGCCATGTTAGCTTTAGGTTGTTGATCATCAACATTCAATTTGATAGACCAATCATCATCGTCTCCATGAATGACAACTAAAGCTTTGTTAGGATTTTCCGCAGTTCTACATCATTTCGTTTGTCTGAAATGTAGATTTCATGCTTTGTCGACTGACTTTGAGAACTAACACGATTATAGTTCTGATTTCTGAATGGATTCTGATTACCTTGCTTCTTCTGTTTAGTGCACTGCCTAGAGAAATGACCTAATTCTCCAAAATTGTAACAAGTAGCTGTATTCATATCAAAACTCAATTTTGTATCCTTGGTTAGACTGATCGGTTTCCCAGTTCTTTCCTCATAATCTTTTGCTCTTCTCACCAAATTTGCCATACCCCACATGATATCCATTCTTTCTGCTTCTTCTTTATCAAGTTGTTGATAATCTTCCGTTGTTAGATGAATATTACCCATACGACCATCAAGATAAGTATCATAAGAGTTCACAAGATTAGACAACAATGCTATATCTTCATTAATCTTCTCCTTTCCTGCTTTTCTTATGTTCTCAATCTTGAGTGCAGATAAAACTTCTGTAGCAGATGGTGTAGACAATTCGGTTGTAGTTGAAGTAGTCTGTGGTTGAGTGTTAAGTGAACATGGTGAAATTTGTGGTGGATACGAAGGCCGTTGGATAGGTGTATTGCGGACATTCAAACCATACATACTCTGATTGTTTGTAGCAAAAGCAGTTTGAAACCGTGCATGAGCTGATTTAGGAGGTGTATAGCCATTCGGACAATACATTTTGGTGTCTTGAACTTGTTTAGACCTCTTGACTTTGTTTAACAATTCTAACTCGTCTTCTTGAAGACTTGTAATAAACGAGTTCACTGTTGCAGTAGCAAGTTCTCCACTGGTTTTCATAGTTAAAATGAAACCATTCCATTCCAAAGGTAATGCTCCAGCTAGACAAGTAACTTTATCTTTCTCCTCAATAGTCACATCATGCTTGTGTAGTTCAGCTAGCAAATGACGATATCTTTCAACTAATTCCGTAATAGATTCTCCGACTTGCCAGTGAAAACGATCAAACTCAGCTTTCAACTCTAAACCCTTTCTAGTTCGGTAAGATGTATTTCCTTCATTAAAAGTACGAAGTGCTTCCCATATCTTGAATGAATTATCATGACACGGAAATTGATGGAAAATCGGACCATCAAGAGCACTTGTTAAATTACAGTACATCTTCTTCTCTAAGTTATACTCTTCACGTTCTTCAGAAGGCATGTTGTGTAACGTATACAACTCATTCGTAACTGGTGAATGTGGCCATTGAAATTCTGTTTCAATGTACTTCCAAAGCTTCGTGTCTTGACCATTAGACCAAATCTTAAACCTCGACTTCCAAGTGGAATAGTTATCCATGGTCATTAATCTCGGACATTTCGTACCACTTCCGGATTGTCTTTCAGCAAGAAGTAATCGTTGAGTCATACTCGTAATGCTTTGAACTAACGGTGCAGCTAATGCATAATCATTTGAATTAAACATCTTTAGAAATTACCAAAACTGGTAAACCGTGCAGTTCAAGTTATCAACCGTGCGGTTCAGGATGTCAAGCGTACGTGTGACAGTCTCACTCATATGTGTCACAACTCAAACGTACGTGTCACTACTCAAACCAAAGTACCAAACCCAAAGTATCAAACGTGCGAGTCTGGATCACTCGTATGATTACTCGTACTTGTCACAGTTAACCGCTTGATCACTCGTGTGATCAGACTTGTAGTTTCTTAACCTAAAAAGGTTATGCTTACCCGTGCGTGTAAGTTCACGAGTGATGTCAACCGTCTGGTCAACCGTACGTGTGATCAAAATTCTTGACCCACTCGTGTGAGCTGCTGTTCACACACAAATCACTCAAAAACCCTAGAAATTAAAGCTAAACCTCAATTTCTTGTTTCACAAGCTGGATTAGCACTAAACTAACATAAACACACTCTCAAATCACAATTACACACGTAAAAATGATTCCTTTTTGCTAAAAATTACTCTAAACTCAAAAACCCAAACAAATAAACTCTTTAATCACCAAAAATCACTAGGAAGATGTTGAACTCACAACCAATGATGAAACATGACTAGGAACTTAGAAATCAATAGATTTTACTCACACAATGGTGGAATAAGTGAATCAAACCCTCTAGTGAATAGGTTAAGCTTTTTGGGATTAATTTAGTCAAATCACAACTAAATCAAGTGTGAATAGATCAACAACTAGAGCTATTATTCACCACCAGGGTGATTTGGGCTGAGAGAGAATCGGAGGAGCTCACCAGATCTGAGTGTGTGTAACAAATGAGAGGCTTAACCTAATATGAAGAACATAATGTAGTGACCCGAACTTTTCCATGTTTATATATATATTAAATGAAATTGTTATTTACATGATTAAGTGTTTCCAACATGTTAAGCAATCAAACTTGTTAAGACTTGATTAATTGAAATAGGTTTCATATAGACATTTGACCACCCAAGTTGACCGGTGATTAACGAACGTTAAAACTTGTAAAAACTATATGATGACATATATATGATTATATATATAGTTAACATGATATTATGATAAGTAAGTATCTCATTAGGTATTTTAACAATGAGTTATATACATAAAATTGAGTTTATTGAATTAAGAAACTCGAAACGATATATATAACGATTATCGTTATAACAACTTCTTACTAAATACATATGAATCATATTAAGATATTGATACACTATGTTTAATCATGATAAATGATAAGTAAAAATGTCATTAAGTGTATTAACAATGAACTACATATGTAAAAACAAGACTACTAACTTAATGATTTCGAAACGAGACATATATGTAACGATTATCGTTGTATCGACATTTAAATGTATATATATCATATTAAGATATATTAATATATCATAATATCATGATAATATAATAATTTAACATCTCATTAGATATAATAAACATTGGGTTAACAACATTTACAAAGATCGTTAACTTAAAGGTTTCAAATCAACATTTACATGTAACGACTAACGATGACTTAACGACTCAGTTAAAATGTATATACATGTAGTGTTTTAATATGTATTCATACACTTTTGAAAGACTTCAAGACACTTATCAAAATACTTCTACTTAACAATAATTCTTACCATTACATCCTCGTTCAGTTTCATCAACAATTCTACTAGTATGCACCCGTATTCGTACTCGTACAATACACAGCTTTTAGATGTATGTACTATTGGTATATACACTCCAATGATCAGCTCTTAGCAGCCCATTTGAGTCACCTATAACATTTGGGAACCATCATTTGGCAACTAGCATGAAATATCTCATAAAATTACAAAAATATGAGTAATCATTCATGACTTATTTACATGTAAACAAAATTACACATCATTTATATCTAATCCATATACCAACGACCAAAAACACCTACAAATACTTTCATTCTTCAATTTTCTTCATCTAATTTATCTCTCTCAAGTTCTATCTTCAAGTTCTAAGTGTTCTTCATAAATTCTACAAGTTCTAGTTTCATAAAATCAAGAATACTTCCAAATTTGCTAGCTTACTTCCAATCTTGTAGAGTGATCATCCAACCTCAAGAAATCTTTATTATTTATAGTAAGATATCTTTCTAATACAAGGTAATACTCATATTCAAACTTTGATTCAATTTCTATAACTATAACAATCTTATTTCGAGTGGAAATCTTACTTGAATTTGTTTTCGTGTCATGATTCTACTTCAAGAACTTTCAAGCCATCCAAGATCCTTTGAAGCTAGATCCATTTGTATCTTTTCCAGTAGGTTTATCCACAAAACTTGAGGTAGTAATGATGTTCATAACATCATTCGATTCATACATATAAAGCTATCTTATTCGAAGGTTTAAACTTGAAATCACTAGAACATAGTTTAGTTAATTCTAAACTTGTTCGCAAACAAAAGTTAATCCTTCTAACTTTACTTTTAAAATCAACTAAACACATGTTCTATATCTATATTATATGCTAACTTAATGATTTAAAACCTGGAAACACGAAAAACACCGTAAAATCGGACATACGCCGTCGTAGTGACACTGCGGGCTGTTTTGGGTTTGATAATTAAAAACTATGATAAACTTTGATTTAAAATTTGTCCTTTTGGGAAAATTATTTTTCTTATAAACATGAAACTATATCCAAAAATCATGGATAAACTCAAAGTGGAAGTATGTTTTTCAAAATGGTCATTAAGACGTCGTTCTTTCGACTTAAATGACTACCTCTTACAAAAATGACTTGTAACTTATATTTCTGACTATAAACCTATAATTTTTCTGTTTAGATTCATAAAATAGAGTTCAATATGAAACCATAGCAATTTGATTCACTCAAAACGGATTTAAAATGAAGAAGTTATGGGTAAAACAAGATTGGATATTTTTTGATTTTTGTAGCTATGGGAAATATTAACAATTCTATACAAATTATATCCTAGCTAACTTATATTGTATTATACATGTATTCTAATATATTATGTAATCTTGGAATACCATAGACACGTATGCAAATGTTTTGACATATTATATCGACCCATGTATATATATTATTTGGAACAACCATAGAAATTCTATATGCGGTAATGTTGGAGTTAGCTATACAGGGTTGAGGTTGATTCCAAAAATATATATACTTTGAGTTGTGATCTAGCCTGAGACGTGTATACACTGGGTCGTGGATTGATTCAAGATAATATATATCGATTTATTTTTGTACATCTAACTGTGGACAACTAGTTGTAGGTTACTAACGAGGACAGCTGACTTAATAAACTTAAAACATCAAAATGTATTAAAAGTATTGTAAATATATTTTGAACATACTTTGATACATATGTACATATTTGTTATAGGTTCGTGAATTGACCAGTGGCCAAGTTTTACTTCCCGACGAAGTAAAAATCTGTGAAAGTGAGTTATAGTCCCACTTTTAAAATCTAATATTTTGGGATGAGAATACATGCAGTTTTATAAATGTTTTACGAAATAGACACAAGTAATTGAAACTACATTATATGGGTGAAGGATCGAAGCCAAATATGCCCCTTTTGCTTGGTAACCTAAGAATTAGTAAACCGATCTACTAATTGACGCGAATCCTAAAGATAGATCTATTGGGCCTAACGAACCCCATCCAAAGTACCGGATGCTTTTGTACTTCGAATTCATTTTTATCATGTTCGAAGGATTTCCCGGAATGATAGGGGATATTCTTATATGCATCTTGTTAATGTCGGTTACTAGGTGTTCACCATATGAATGAATTTTATCTCTATGTATGAGATGTATATTAAAATATGAAATCTTGTGGTCTATTATTATGATTTGATAATATATAGGATAAACCTATAACTCACCAACATTTTTGTTGACGTTTTAAGCATGTTTATTCTCAGGTGATTATTAAGAGCTTCCGCTGTTGCATACTAAAATAAGGACAACATTTGGAGTCCATGCTTGTATGATATTATGTAAAAACTGCATTCAAGAAACTTATTTTTGATGTAATATGTTCTTATTGTAAACCATTATGTAATGGTCGTGTGTAAACGGTATATTTTAGATTATCATTATTTGATAATCTACGTAATGCTTTTTAAACCTTTATCGATAAAATAAAGGTTATGGTTGTTTTAAAAATGAATGCAGTCTTTGAAAAACGTCTCATATAAAGGTCAAAACCTCGCGACGAAATCAATTAATATCGAACGTTTATAATCAATATGAACGGGACATTTCAGTTGGTATCCGAGCGTTGGTCTTAGAGAACCAGAAAATTGCATTAGTGTGTCTTACCGAGTTTGTTAGGATGCATTAGTGAGTCTGGACTTCGACCGTGTTTTTCTTCAAAAAAAAAAAAAACGATTGTTTAACATTTTTTTTGTTGGAAACTATATATTATTAACATGTAAATATTATGTGATATATTAATCTCTTAACGTGTTTGATATTGTGTGATTGATGTCCACCTCTAGTACAAATCCCATTGATTCACCTAATAATAATGAAGAGTTGAATATATTTTGGGAAGATTCATAAATTCCCGAAGAGGAACCGGAAGAAGAGGAACCGGAAGAGGAGGAACCGGAAGAAGAGGAACCAGAAGAGGAGGAATCGGAAGAGGAGGAACCAGAAGAAGAAGAGGTTCCGGAGGAAGAAATATTGATACCTATAGTAAATCAATTAAATAAAAGAAAATCCTCAACCCACGGACCAAAGTTAATAATGGTCAATGGTGTTTCCGCCGAGGAAGCAAAATATTGGGAAGATTACCAATTTTCTGATGAATCGGATCCCGATGAGGATTCCGATGATGTTATAGAAATTACCTCGACCCAATATAATAAAGCGAAAGAAAATAATAAGGGAAAAGGTATAAAAATAGAGAAACCCGATTCCAACCCCAATGAACTTTATATGTATCGACAACATCCGTATTTCCTAAAATGTAACAATGACCCGGGAACCTCTAAACCACCAGGTTTTTCTAAACCATTATATAATACGACGGCTCGTATTAGAGGAACACCATATATTCCTATAAAATTAGGAAAACGAACCAAGTCCGAATAAGAAGAAACCGGTGATTCAGATTAGTGGGTTGTAATCATGTTGTGTATTATATGTATTGTAGTGTGCTTATATTTTTTTTGTTCTATGTAAAAATTGCTTGTATTGTTTGTTAATTATCTTTTACGAATCTAATTCCTGTCTATTTACAGTATAAAAACAAAATGGACGTTAAGGGTAGACAACCGAATATTTTTGAAGACCTACCAGAGGATATGATTGAGGAAATCTTGTCTAGAGTCGGTCAGAATACATCAGCACATTTAGTTATGGCGAAATTAACTTGTCAAACATTTGAAAAACTTTTCAGAAATGCCTTAGTTTATAAAAGGCTTTCCTTTGATAGGTGGGGTATATCACATTGGGAAGACCGTAAGTTACGCCGTGTTTTCTTTAAAGCGTTAAATGTGGGGAACCCAAATGCAATTTTACGCTACGGGTTAAGAACCTATTTTGACTCAACATATCCCAACATAGGATTTCGTGAATTAGAAAGAGCTTCTAACATACAACATAAAGAAGCATGTTATGCTTACGGGTTAGTGATGTTCGCTTTTTACCAAAGTGAGAAAAAGAATATCGGATTGCAACTTTTAAATAAAACCTTCCCATAAGTGACGGATTCAGTAGTTGGGGTGAGAAACAAGGTTTTTAGATTATTACGGAGCTGTTGGACATTACGAAACCCTCGTCCTTTTGACGACGTTACAACATGCTGCCTAGCCAATGGTCATAACGGTTATTTTCCACAAGACCAAGGATGGGAAGTCGTCTTAGTAAAACCAGAATGCATGACTTGTTTCTGGACTTATGAATTACGTGTCTTTATTTCCTTTGCTGAACAACTTGCGTATTAACTAGATTTATCTTCAAAACTGTCCTGTATCATAGTGTACTATATTTCATGTTATATGTAATATAGCAAAGTTGTAAGTTTGAAGAATATTTGTATGTGATATATTATTATAATCAGGTTTTCTTATGGAATTGTAGTAGTTGAATTGTATATTAGCTAATAAGTATGAACTTAACGGGTAGGTAGTACCCGAATTTAAACTTATAAAATGCTAATATGAAGAAAAAGCTTTTATAAATGAGTTCATATTATGCTACGAAATACTATTGACTACTCTTAATATTCTATATGATTAACTCGATTCAGTTGTCTATTTTGAAGGAAATGCACCGACTACTCGACACACCATGAATATGAACGAAGAGGAATTTCGTACCTTTCTGGCTGCAAACATAGCCGCAGTACAGGCTGCGCTACATACCAACAATAACGCTGAATCTGGTAATTCAGCTAACGGCGGAAGAAATCTTGTAGGATGCACCTACAAAGAATTCACTGCCTACAAACCTTTGGAATTTGATGGAACCGAAGGACCAATTGGATTGAAATGGTGGACCGAGAAAGTCGAATCGTTGTTTTCCATAAGTAAGTGTACTAAAGAGGACAAAGGTAAGTACGCTACGCATACCTTCACAGGTACCGCGTTAACGTGGTGGAACACCTATCTTGAACAGGTAGGACAAAATGTTGCTTACGCACTACCGTGGTCGGCATTCAAGCAATTGATGAATGAGCAGTACCATCCTAGAAACGAAGTCAATAAACTCAAGGCAGAACTTAGAGAGTTACGAACACACGGGTTCGACGTTACCACATATGAACGACGATTCACAGAGTTGTGCCTATTGTGTCCGAGAGCATTCGAAGATGAAGAAGAGAAGATCGACGCATTTGTAAAAGGGTTACCAGTAAGGATTCAAGAAGATGTAAGTTCACACGAGTCAGCTTCTATACAGAAGGCAAGTTGAATGGCTCATAAACTCATAAATCAGATTGAGGGAAGAATTAAAGAGCAGGCGGCCGAAGAAGCCAACACGAAACAACTCAAGAGAAAGTGGGAGGAAAACGGTGACAAGAGTCACCAGTACAACAACAATAACAATTACAACCACAATCGCAATAACTATCCCAACAACCGCAACAACAATCGCAACAATAACCGCAATCCTAACAATAACTACAACAAACATCCCAACAACAACAACAACTACAACAACCATTTCAACAACAATAACAATCTCAATAACAACCTCAATAACAACAACGACAACAAAAACCAAAAACAGCCATGTCATAGGTGTGAAGAAAATCACCAGGGGTTTTGCACGACATTTTGCAACAGGTGTAAAAGAAATGGTCATAGCGTGACAAAGTGTGAGGTCTACGGACCAAAGTTTAACAGAACTAAGGGAGCAAATAATGCCGGAACAAGCAATGCCGAAACGAATAGTGTCGGAGCAAGTAATACCAACGCTGTTTGTTATAAATGTGGAAAACCGGGCCACATTATTAGAAATTGCCCTAATCAGGGGAATACTAATGGGCAGGGCCGTGGAAGAGTTTTTAATATTAATGCGGCAGAAGCACAGGAAGACCCGGAGCTTGTTACGGGTACGTTTCTTATTGACGATAAATCTGCTTATGTTTTATTTGATTCGGGTGCGGATAGAAGCTATATGAGTAGAGAATTTTGTGCTAAATTAATTTGCCCATTTACGCCTTTGGATAGTAAATTTTTACTCGAATTAGCAAATGGTAAATTAATTTCAGCAGATAATATATGTCGGAATCGAGAAATTAAACTGATTAGCGAAACATTTAAGATTGAATTGATACCAGTAGAGTTAGGGAGTTTTGATGTGATAATCAGTATGGACTGGTTGAAAGAAGTGAAAGCAGAGATTGTTTGTTACGAAAATGCAATTCGCATTATACGAGAAAAAGGAAAACCCTTAATGGTGTACTGAGTAAAGAGCAACGCAAAGTTAAATCTTATTAGTAACCTAAAGGCACAAAAACTAATAAGAAAAGGTTGCTATGCTGTGCTAGCACACGTCGAGAAATTCAATTCCGAAGAAAAGAATATCAATGATATTCCCGTCGAAAAAGAATTTCCCTATGTATTTTTGAAAGAATTACCGGGACTACCTCCACACCGATCCGTTGAATATCAAATAGACCTTGTAACGAGAGCTGCACCAATAGCTCGTGCTCCATACAGACTCGCACCTAGCGAAATGAAGGAACTTCAAAGGAAATTACAAGAAATTTTAGAGCATGGTTTCATTCGACCAAGCACATCACCGTGGGGAGCTCCTGTTTTGTTTGTCAAGAAGAAAGATGGTATATTCAGGTTGTGTATCGACTATCGAGAGTTGAATAAACTTACCATCAAGAACCGCTACCCACTACCGAGAATCGACGACTTATTTGATCAACTACAAGGCTCGTCTGTTTATTCGAAGATTGATTTACGTTCTGGATATCATCAAATGCGGGTGAAGGAGGATGATATTCCAAAGACTGCTTTTAGGATGCGTTACGGTCATTACGAGTCTATGGTTATGCCATTTGGATTGACTAACGCACCAGCTGTGTTCATGGACCTCATGAACTTAGTGTGTGGGCCATATCTTGACAAGTTTGTCATTATTTTCATCGATGACATACTTATTTACTCGAAGAATGATCAAGAGCACGAAGAACACTTGAGAAAAGTGCTAGAGTTGTTAAAGAAAGAAAAATTGTACGCTAAGTTTTCAAAGTGTGCATTTTGGTTGGAAGAAGTTCAATTCCTCGGTCACATAGTGAACAAAGAAGGTATTCAGGTGGATCCAGCAAAGATTGAAACCGTTGAAAAGTGAGAAACCCCGAAAACTCCGAAACACATACGCCAGTTTTTAGGACTAGCTGGTTACTACAGAAGGTTCATCCAAGACTTTTCCAGAATAGTAAAACCCTTGACTGCATTAACGCATAAAGGGAAGAAATTTGAATGTAAGGATGAACAAGAGAAAGCGTTTCAGTTATTGAAGAAAAAGTTAACTACGGCACCTATATTGTCATTACCTGAAGGGAATGATGATTTTGTGATATATTGTGACGCCTCAAAGCAAGGTCTCGGTTGTGTATTAATGCAACGAACAAAAGTAATTGCTTATGAGTCTAGACAATTGAAGATTCACGAACAAAATTATACGACGCATGATTTGGAATTAGGCGCGATTGTTTTTGCATTAAAGACTTGGAGGCACTACTTATATGGGGTCAAAAGTATTATATATACCGACCACAAAAGTCTTCAACACATATTTAATCAGAAACAACTGAATATGAGGCAGCGTAGGTGGATTGAATTGTTGAATGATTACGACTCTGAGATTCGTTACCACCCGGGGAAGGCAAATGTGGTAGCCTACGCCTTGAGCAGGAAGGACAGAGAACCCATTCGAGTAAAATCTGTGAATATAATGATTCACAATAACCTTACTACTCAAATAAAGGAGGCGCAACAAGGAGTTTTAAAAGAGGGAAATTTAAAGGATGAAATACCCAAAGGATCGGAGAAGCATCTTAATATTCGAGAAGACGGAACCCGGTATATGGCTGAAAGGATTTGGGTACCAAAATTTGGAGATATGAGAAAAATGGTACTTAGAGAAGCTCATAAAACTAGATACTCAATACATCCTGGAACGGAGAAGATATACAAGGATCTCAAGAAACATTTTTGGTGGCCGGGTATGAAAGCCGATGTTGCTAAATACGTAGGAGAATGTTTGACGTGTTCTAACGTCAAAGATGAGCATCAGAAACCATCAGGTCTACTTCAACAACCCGAAATCCCGGAATGGAAATGGGAAAACATTACCATAGATTTCATCACTAAATTGCCAAGGACTGTAAGTGGTTTTGATACTATTTGGGTAATAGTTGATCATCTCACCAAATCAGCACACTTCCTGCCAATAAGAGAAGATGACAAGATGGAGAAGTTAGCACGACTGTATTTGAAGGAAGTCGTCTCCAGACATGGAATACCAATCTGTATTATCTCTGATAGGGATGGCAGATTTATTTCAAGATTCTGGTAGACATTACAGCAAGCATTAGGAACTCGTCTAGACATGAGTACTGCCTATCATCCACAAACTGATGGGCAGAGCGAAAGGATGATACAAATGCTTGAAGACATGCTACGAGCATGTGTTATTGATTTCAGAAATAGTTGGGATCGACATCTACCGTTAGCAGAATTTTCCTACAACAACAGCTACCATTTGAGATGGCACCGTTTGAAGCACTTTATGGTAGAAAGTGCAGGTCTCCGATTTGTTGGAGTGAAGTGGGGGATAGACAGATTACGGGTCCGGAGATTATACAAGAAACTACCGAGAAGATCATCCAAATTCAACAACGGTTGAAAACCGCCCAAAGTCGACAAAAGAGCTACGCTGACATTAAAAGAAAAGATATAGAATTTGAAATTGGAGAGATGGTCATGCTTAAAGTTGCACCTTGGAAAGGCGTTGTTCGATTTGGTAAACGAGGGAAATTAAATCCAAGGTATATTGGACCATTCAAGATTATTGATCGTGTCGGACCAGTAGCTTACCGACTTGAGTTACCTCAATAACTCGCGGCTGTACATAACACTTTCCACGTCTCGAATTTGAAGAAATGTTTTGCTAAAGAAGATCTCTCTATTCCGTTATATGAAATCCAAATCAACGAAAAACTTCAATTCATCGAAGAACCCGTCGAAATAATGGATTGTGAGGTTAAAAGACTTAAGCAAAATAAGATACCAATTGTTAAGCTTCGATGGAATGCTCGTAGAGGACCCGAGTTCACCACTGAACAAGAATATCAGATGAAGAAGAAATACCGGCATTTATTTCCAGAAGATACGTCAACACCTCCAACTGCTTAAAATTTCGGGATGAAATTTATTTAACGGGTAGGTACTGTAGTGACCCGAAATTTTCCATGTTTATATTTATATATATATTAAATGAAATTGTTATTTACATGATTAAGTGTTTCCAACATGTTAAGCAATCAAACTTGTTAAGACTTGATTAATTGAAATAGGTTTCATATAGACATTTGACCACCCAAGTTGACCGGTGATTCACGAATGTTAAAATTGTAAAAACTATATGATGACATATATATGATTATATATATATTTAACATGATATTATGATAAGTAAGTATCTCATTAGGTATTTTAACAATGAGTTATATACAAATAATTGAGTTTATTGAATTAAGAAACTCGAAACGATATATATAACGATTATCGTTATAACAACTTCTTACTAAATACATATGAATCATATTAAGATATTGATACACTATGTTTAATCATGATAAATGATAAGTAAACATGTCATTAAGTGTATTAACAATGAACTACATATGTAAAAACAAGACTACTAACTTAATGATTTCGAAACGAGACATATATGTAACGATTATCGTTGTATCGACATTTAAATGTATATATATCATATTAAGATATATTAATATATCATAATATCGTGATAATATAATAATTTAACATCTCATTAGATATAATAACCATTGGGTTAACAACATTTAACAAGATCGTTAACTTAAAGGTTTCAAATCAACATTTACATGTAACGATTAACGATGACTTAACGACTCAGTTAAAATGTATATACATGTAGTTTTTTAATATGTATTCATACACTTTTGAAAGACTTCAAGACACTTATCAAAATACTTCTAATTAACAAAAATGCTTACAATTACATCCTCGTTCAGTTTCATCAATAATTCTACTCGTATGCACCCGTATTCATACTCGTACAATACACAGCTTTTAGATGTATGTACTATTGGTATATACACTTCAATTATCAGCTCTTAGTAGCCCATGTGAGTCACCTAACACATGTGGGAACCATCATTTGGCAACTAGCATAAAATATCTCATAAAATTACAAAAATATGAGTAATCATTCATGACTTGTTTACATGTAAACAAAATTACACATCCTTTATATCTAATCCATATACCAATGACCAAAAACACCTACAAATACTTTCATTCTTCAATTTTCTTCATCTAATTGATCTCTCTTAAGTTCTATCTTCAAGTTCTAAGTGTTCTTCATAAATTCTACAAGTTCTAGTTTCATAAAATCAAGAATACTTCCAAATTTGCTAGCTTACTTCCAATCTTGTAGAGTGATCATCCAACCTCAAGAAATCTTTCTTATTTACAGTAAGATATCTTTCTAATACAAGGTAAAACTCATATTCAAACTTTGATTCAATTTCTATAACTATAACAATCTTATTTCGAGTGGAAATCTTACTTGAATTTGTTTTCGTGTCATGATTCTACTTCAAGAACTTTCAAGCCATCCAAGATCCTTTGAAGCTAGATCCATTTGTCTCTTTTAAAGTAGGTTTATCCACAAAACTTGAGGTAGTAATGATGTTCATAACATCATTCGATTCATACATATAAAGCTATCTTATTCGAAATTTAAACTTGAAATCACTAGAACATAGTTTAGTTAATTCTAAACTTGTTCGCAAACAAAAGTTAATCCTTCTAACTTGACTTTTAAAATCAACTAAACACATGTTCTATATCTATATGATATGCTAACTTAATGATTTAAAACCTGGAAACACGAAAAACACAGTAAAACCGGACATACGCCGTCGTAGTGACATCGCGGGCTGTTTTGGGTTTGATAATTAACAACTATGATAAACTTTGATTTAAAAGTTGTTCTTCTGGGAAAATGATTTTTCTTATGAACATGAAACTATATCCAAAAATCATGGTTAAACTCAAAGTGGAAGTATGTTTTTCAAAATGGTCATCAAGACGTCGTTCTTTCGACTGAAATGACTACCTCTTACAAAAATGACTTGTAACTTATATTTCCGACTATAAACCTGTAGGTTTTCCGTATGCCCGAGAGATATATCAAATTAATGTGGCTAACATGTTATGATCCAATTCGGGTCATACCCAATAACAAGCTTACCGACACCTTATACGATTTAAACTTAACGATTGGTTCGTTAAATAAATTCGCGACACTTGGATTTTAGAAAATCGGGTTTCTGAAATATTATCACTTGGGATAAATTATTTGGATAATTTATATTTAATTATTTATTGGTTTAAATAATTAAGTTGTGTTATATTTTATAAAATGGTTTATAAAATAAAAGAAACTTAACAAAAGCATTATATTTATAACAAGTTTTATATAACTTTGAATAAGTTTTATAAATTTATTATAAATATAAGTAATGGGCAGTTTTTTTTTTGGGACTCCAAGGACTTCACCCATGCTTGTTTCTTTGATGCTTTCAATTACACAATCCCATAGGTGCATGCTATATACTTGTACCAAGGCTTGACCACTTTCTTCCAAGTGAAAAACATAGATGCAATAGCTTAAAAAAAACTGCTCAAAACAGTCTCCTTTTTCTACCTGCTGGCCGTGGCCTTTTTGTTCAAAAGAGGAGTTCAAATTTTATTTTTGCAAGCTTGCATCTAGTGTCAATTAAATCCTAACTAATTACAAAGGTTTTGGGGTTATTGCTTGGGGTATGCAACACTTGAGGCTTCAAGTTAGAAGCTAATATACATCACATTCATCATCATTTTGAGCTGCACCAGGCTGCTGCTGTTCGAATTTTATCAAGGCAGAAAACTGGTTTTCTAGCTTAGTTAACAAGGGTTTAAAGGTTCCAAAGTATTGCCAAGATTAAGGGTGGTGTTGGAGTACAAGAGCTTAGGGTTCTATACACTTGAAGGTTCAAGTTAGGAGCTCATTTCATCATCATCTCCTTCAAACTTTCTGCTCATTTTGAAGAACCCTCAAACTTGTTTTGAGGAGGTATAATCACTATCCTTTCTTGTTAATTAGTAAGTATTATTTCACAACTTGATCCATGGGATTTACATTTAAATGGTTGAATGATTAACAAGTTCTTAAACGGCTAAACATACTCATATTAACATGCTTCCGCAAGCTTACTAATAAATGGTTTTAAGGATATTGAAACTTGTTAAATCCCTACAATGGTATCTAGAGCCGAAGTTGTTGAAATATGCTTCGAATTGTTGTTTTAAAACCCATCAACTTTGCATTCTTTGTACATGCATGAAAGAAGAATGCAAATATTGTTGGATTTGGGTGGGTTTATGTTTAATGCCGAATTGGTTAGGGTCCAAAAGTGGGTTTGGGCTCTTCCATTTGGCTCATATTTGGTTGCATGTTGAAGTTCACAATCTATGCCTTGACCTTGTGTTGATTGCATGCTATATTTGGTTGATTTGTTATATTCATTTGGTTTGTAATAATAATTATTCAATGGCATGTAATAATTGTTCAATTGGTTTGTAATAATTATTTCATTTGGTTATGTAATTCATTTTATATTTGGTATGTAAAATAGAATAGGTTGTAATTTCATTTTCTAGATAAAATGTATTAGGATACATATTTTGTAAAAATGAAGATACAAGGTGATGAAGACTTGAAGAACACAAGGAGCATATGGATGCAAGATTAAGTGGGAGATTTGAAATCTCCTACTTTGTATGATTAACCCTTACCCGGTGACATTTGTTTTCGGCTAAACAAATGTCCACCAAAATGGCTAGATTGTGAACATACTTATTTTGCATGTGTAGTTGTTTGTATGTTTATGGATTGTATGTTTGATTGCAACAAATTAATCACACAAATTAACAACAAACAAAACGAAAATTTAATTGGTTAAATTAGACGTATTAACGACATGCAAAACGGCAATTTAAATGGTTAAATTGAAAAAGGCAACCAAAAACCTTAATAAATGGTTATTAAGAACAAGAAAAGGATAACGTATATAAAATGGTTTATATCAAGTAATTGGCTCAATTACAAGACATGAAATTGGTTTTTCATAAGTACCATACACTAAATGCATGTTGGTGTATGGCATAAAAGTTTTCTCAAACTAGAATTAACGAAAACTTAAAATCCCTTTTACAAACAAGGTAAACAAGTTTAACGCCATCCTAGTGTGTGACACTTAAAAGTATTAGGGAACTCATGATGGGATAAAGGTCACCTAACCGTTATGAGCAAACTAATATGATTAAGGTAAATTTCGCATGCTTGTGGGATAAAGGTCACCTAACCACTTGTATGTTAAATTTACAAGTCTATACAAGTAGGACGACTTGATTTGGGAATCATGAACTTAGGGTCACCGAAGCATGAGGAACAAATATGCCATGCAAAAGGATTGCATGATCCCATACTCTAGAAGTTTCAAATGGATTGCAATTGTCATTTATTGACTACCTAGCTAAATCAAATTGCGGGATAAAGGTCACCTAACCGAAATTTGGTTTACCGTTGGATTCTAGAATTTAATAATTCAATTTGATTTAAAGGGTATTGAATGTTAAATTAAAATCGATACTTAAACGAACTTTGTTAATTTTGTAGATGGCCGCCAATAACAATAACAACATTCCAAACGCACCTATTAACATGAACAACCTATCGTTAAGGTCTCTCCTCGAGAAAGACAAACTCAACCATACGAATTTTATGGATTGGTTCCGTAATTTAAGAATTGTCCTCAAACTTGAGGACAGGGCATATGTGTTAGAGGACCCTATTCCCGACCAAGCGGACGAGGAAGATGTAGAGGGAATGGCTTACTATGATAAATATTGCACCGATTCGGTACAAGTTGCTTGCCTAATGCTTGGGACTATGATACCCGAACTCCAAAAGGATTTCGAGCATCATAGTGCATATGACATGATTACGCAATTGAAGGAGATGTTCCTTCAACAAGCACGTGTCGAGCGCTTCGAAACGGTTCGAGCGCTACATGCATGTCGTATGGATGACACCCAATCCGTCTCATCTTATGTCCTAAAAATGAAAAGCCTTATTGATCGCGCTAACCGTCTTAATCTCAACATATCCAAAGAGCTAGCCACCGATCTTATCCTAAACTCCTTGTCAAAGAGGTTTGACCAATTTGTAATTAATTACAATATGAATGGAATGGATAAGACCATTGGCGAACTTCATGGCATGTTAAAGACGGCCGAAACTAGCATGGGTAAAAGGGCTTCACCCGTGCTAATGATCAATGATGGTGGGTCCAAAGGTAATTCTACTTCTAAGCCAAAGGTGGCTAAGAGGAAAGGACCCGCCTACCAAGGCAAGGGAAAGGGGAAGATGGTTACCCCAACCAACAAAAGGCAAAAGGTTGCCGGAAAGGCAAACCCCAAGGAAGATCCATGTTTCGGTTGCGGTGAAATGGGTCACTGGAAACGAAACTGCCCGATCTACCTAAAGGAGTTGAAGGCAAAGAGGGATGCAGGGCAAACCTCAGGTAATGTATATATGGTATACGTTGAGCTAAGTATTACTTCTTCTAATACATGGGTATTAGACACGGGATGTGGAACTCATATTTGCAATTCTTTGCAGGGGTTCAAAAGAAGTAAGAAAGAAGCGGGAACAACAAGTCTCTACATGGGAAATGGAGCTAAGGTACAAGTAAAAGCTCAAGGAGACTTTGTTTTAAAGCTACCAAGTGGTTTGGAGCTTATCTTATATAATGTTTTGTATGCACCGGATTTAACTCGAAACATTATGTCTGTATCTCGTTTGAAACAATTTGGTTATAATCTTAATTTCATTAATGATGATATCCATGTTTCTTTGAATGATGTATTCTATTTTAAGGCCTCGCCTTCGAATGGTATTTATGAATTGGCTCATGATGACACATCATTTAATAACTCAACATACCATGCAAACACCAAGAAGCTCAAAAGGGATTTGAGTGATTCCTACTTATGGCATTGTCGCCTTAGTCACATAAACAAGAATCGAATACATACACTTCAAAAGAAAGGTCTTTTGAAATCAAGTGAACTGGACTCGTTTGATGTATGTGAATCTTGTTTACAAGGCAAAATGACTAAAGCACCTTTTAAAGGGAATTTTGAAAGGGCTAAAGACTTATTGGGATTAATACATTCGGATGTATGTGGACCCTTTAAGCCCATGACTAGGAATGGTGAAAGATACTTCGTTACTTTCATTGATGACTTCAGTCGTTTCGGATATGTCTACTTATTAAGACATAAGGACGAAACTTTTGAAGCATTCAAAGAATATCAAAACGAAGTACAAAATCAACTCAATAAGACAATCAAGGTACTTCGTACCGATAGAGGAGGTGAATACCTAGGCGATGCTTTTCAAAATCATCTTAAAAGTTGTGGGATTATCTCGCAACTCACTCCTCCTGGAACACCCCAACTTAATGGAGTTTCCGAAAGGAGGAACCGAACCCTAATGGATATGGTTCGATCTATGATGGCTAGAAGCTCGTTACCTCTATCATTTTGGGGTTATTGCCTATGCTCTGCGGCTCGTATTCTAAATATGGCCCCAACCAAGAAAGTGGATCGAACTCCTCATGAGATGTGGTTTGGAAAACCTCCATCTCTTTCATACTTAAAGGTATGGGGATGTGAAGCTTATCCTAAGCGTTACGTCCCTAATAAGTTGAATGATCGATCCACGAAGTGTATTTTCATAAGATATCCCAAGGATGATATGGGATACTATTTCTATGATCCAACCGAACAAAATGTATTTGTTGCTCGGAAGGCGGAATTCCTTGAAACTAAGTTCCTTATGGAAGGAAATAGTGAAAGGAAGATAGATCTTGAAGAGGTTCAAGATCAGGTAGATGATACACAATTGGTTGACACTAGCACTCAACATGAAAATGGTGAGAATGATCAAATGAATGATCACAGTATACAAAGCGTTCAAAGATCTGATAGGATTAGTAATCCCCCTGAGAGGTATGGATTTCTCATGGATAATTGCTATGTGGTTGATTTGGATGAACCAACAAACTATCAAGATGCTTTGTCAAGGGATGATAAAGATAAATGGCTTGAAGCCATGAACGCTGAGATGCAATCCATGTATGACAACCAAGTTTGGGAACTTGTTTTACAACCAAATGACTCTAAGTTAGTTGATTGTAAATGGATTTTCAAAATAAAAACCGACATGCATGGAAACTTGAATACTTATAAAGCTAGACTTGTAGCAAAAGGCTTCACTCAAACTCAAGGGGTTGATTATGATGAAACCTTTTCGCCTGTGGCAATGCTCAAGTCTATCAGGATATTATTTGCCATTGCTGCTCATTATGATTACGAAATATGGCAAATGGATGTCAAGACCGCTTTCCTAAATGGATATCTTGAGGAAGATGTCTATATGGTTCAGCCTGAAGGTTTTGTCGATCCAAAATATCCTAATAAAGTGTGCAAGTTAAAGAAATCAATCTACGGATTGAAACAAGCATCTAGGATGTGGAATCATCGTTTTAATGAGGAAGCCAAGAAATTTGGTTTCATTAAAAATGGTGATGAAGCTTGTGTATACAAGAAGGCTAGTGGGAGCACTATCATGTTCCTTGTGTTATATGTGGACGATATATTATTATTCGGGAATGATATACTGACAATGCAAGGTGCTAAAACATGGCTAAAAGGTTGCTTCTCCATTAAGGATCTTGAAGAAGCACAATACATATTGGGGATTAGGATCTACAGGGATAGATCCAGGAAATTGATAGGTTTGAATCAAAGCGCATACATTGAAAAGATCTTGAAAAGGTTCAAGATGGAGAACTCTAAGAAAGGTTTGGTACCTATTCAAAGAGGAACGCTTCTTAGTTCATCTCAGTGCCCCACCACAAAAGATGAACAGGAAAGAATGAAAAATGTCCCATACGCGTCTGCTATTGGGTCAATAATGTATGCAATGATATGCACTAGACCGGATGTGTCATGCGCTCTTAGCTTGACAAGTAGATACCAGAATAACCCAGGAAACAGTCATTGGATTGCTATTAAATGTATATTGAAATACCTTAGGAGGACTAAGGATATGTTTCTTATATACGGGTCTGGTGAGAAGGAACTCGTTGTAAAAGGTTACGTGGATGCGAGTTTCCAAACTGATCGAGACGATTCTCGATCACAATCCGGCTATGTCTTCATACTAAATGGAGGTGCGGTCTCTTGGAAGAGTTTAAAACAAGATGTTGTTGCGTTATCCACTACAGAGTCGGAGTACATTGTCGCCTCATTGGCAGATCAGGAAGCTGCATGGATGAAGAAATTCATTGACGACTTAGGAGTGGTCCCTTCCATTCAGGACCCTCTTGAGATCTTTTGTGACAACGAAGGTGCAATTGCTCAAATCAAGGAACCTCGTGCTCATCAAAAGACCCGTCACATTGAGCGGAGATTCAACTACATAAGGGATGAAGTTGAAAAAGGAAAGATATGTATTCACAAAGTTCATACAGATCATAATATAGCGGATCCACTCACGAAGCTCTTACATGGGCCAAAACATGAGGGACATGTTTGTGCATTAGGGCTTCGATATTCTAGTGATTGGTCATGATCTGTTTTAAGTATTGTACCAGAACGAAATTATTCAAACTCATTAATATAACTATGGTGTTAATTTATTTGAGTTATGTTCCTATTTTGCATATTTCATCCATGAATAAGCAATTATTCTAAATTTCCGTAGTCGATCACATTTGTGGGAACAAGTGTGAGGTTTAGACTATTATGAACTTGGATTGGTATACATTCAGGATGAATGTGGGGCAAGGTTGCAACCAAGGTTCATAGATATTTGTGGGATACAAATATTGGAAGACCCGCTCTCAAGATTTACTAAATGGAGCCTTTGTGGTTGATCACATGTAATCTTGAGTAAAGGCGAATATCATCGTATCCTCTGACCTGAGATACATACTGGGTTCAGATATTTACCAAGTATTGTACCTTGATTCTTTCCTTCACTATTCTGAAATATGGTAGTTCATAAGGAAGAGCTCAGGCATAATACAAGGTGTATATTTAGGACGTATGTAGTCAAGATGGAATTTGTCCCTCTTATTCGTTGAGAGTCAGATGTCTAAGGCCTGAAAAGTTAAATCTAGAAGAGAGTGATCATTCTTTATCTCTTGGATTTAACATGACATCTAGGATGAAAGGATATAATGAAAGATTCACCTATTCATATTCGAGATGGGACTCGAAAGGGATGATGTTATTGAATGGCACAAAGTCATAACATGTTGGGGGTGATGGACGGTAGTTAGGTGGTATCCATCACTTACATTAATTTCTTATGTTTCTCGTGCAAGTGGGAGATTGTAGGTTTTCCGTATGCCCGAGAGATATATCAAATTAATGTGGCTAACATGTTATGATCCAAGTCGGGTCATACCCAATAACAAGCTTACCGACACCTTATACGATTTAAACTTAACGATTGGTTCGTTAAATAAATTCGCGACACTTGGATTTTAGAAAATCGGGTTTCTGAAATATTATCACTTGGGATAAATTATTTGGATAATTTATATTTAATTATTTATTGGTTTAAATAATTAAGTTGTGTTATATTTTATAAAATGGTTTATAAAATAAAAGAAACTTTGTAACGACCCGACCAAAACCGTTATTGACGGCGCCGTTAACTTAGGTCCCGTTGCGTGGTCGTAGTCCCTATATGAGACTCGTTTGACCAAAATTATGTCGCATTCATTTGAAAGGTACAAGACTTGCAAGTTTAGTTTACAAAACCGTTCGACAACAAGTCTAAGTTTACAAAAGTCATAAAGTATAAATGAAATAACTTGCGACATAATTAGTTTAAAAACACAGTTGCTATAAATAGCGTAAGTATGTAAACAAAAGTTTGAATCCAAAGGTGCTATCACTAGCGTATGTATGTATGTATCTTGACTCCAAGCAAATAATCAGAGTGTATGCATGTATGCTTGACCCCAAGCAAGTATGAGTGTACGCGGAAGCATGTATCAAATAGCCAAGTATGAACCTGAGAAACATATAGAAAACTGTCAACGAAAAAACGTTGGTGAAATCATAGGTGTTTGTAATAAACGTTGTTTTTGAACCACAAGATTTAGTATTCCCATAACGTTGATTATCATAATCGTTTGCATTCCAAAAGTATTGTTCGCGAGCACCCAATTATCAAGACTTAACGTTTCCTCCCATAGAACCCCATCACAATAGTGTTAGAACATACACTGTTTCTCGAAAATATATTTCATCCGTAGACGGTAGCGAACCGTCCGTAATGAGGGTTTGTCAAACCCGTATGGCCACACAATATAAGTTCTCGCTTACACCCTGCAAGTGTAACTAATGATAATCGAATTGAGGATTTTTGTTCTAACTCGCTGTGGAATGTTTTTTTCCTTGTACTTGTGTTCAAAGTATAAAAGTATGTAGTACAAAATGTAACAAAGTATATGTTTCTCAGCCCACAATTTAAAAGTATAAAAAGTTGTTGAAAAGGTGGGACTATGATCTCACCTCGAGTGCACGAGTATAAAAGTACTTCACAAAGTAACGTATGCATGAAAGTTGCTTAGCCTTGACCTAAACAAGTAAGTTGTATCAATTAACCGGTTACGACCAAGGTCGGGTGAAATGTGTTCAATTAGTCCTATGGCTCGTTACGACTCGATTAAATATAGCATGTGAATCAATTTGTCAAGTTTCATACAAGAGTCACGTATAAAAGCATGTTAGAACGATTGCATAAAAGTTTGGTTAAGTTTGACTAAAAGTCAAACTTGTTCAAAGTCAACGAAAAAGTCAACACGTTCGGGTCGGGTCCCGGACTATTTTTCTATGCTAGTTATTCATATACAAGTATATTAGAACAAGTTTCATGTGAATCGGAGGTCGATAGCTAGTCAAACATTTCGCGTGAAATGCGCCAAACAAGGCAGAATCTGGCCAGGCCAATCCGCGCGCCGCGCGGGGATGGGGCGCGCCGCGCCACCATCTGGGCAGACACTTTCCTGTTTTTCAAAGTATGCACGAACCAAAACATTTTCCAACCCAACTCTTGACCCGCAAACACTTATAATGCCTATCATATATCGTCGAAAAGGTATTTTGACAAGGAATACAACTAACCACTTTTCATCAAGCAAAAACATCATTTACAATAACCGAAAACTCGTCAATTGATCAAGGAAGGTTTATTTTCAAAGTTTCAAGTTCGTAAAACGTATTTTATGATTCGGGAATCCAATTTACACATACGATATGCCGTTTCGAAGGTAATGAAACATACATTACAACTAATCACTAACTAATAACATTTCATGGCATTCAAAGCATCAAAATTCCATTTCAAGTTCATCAAACCCTAACCCAAATCCACCAAAACCAATAATCGAGTTTATGTAGTTTTCTCAAGCAACCTACACATCAAATTGAAGCTAGTGATACTAGTAACACAATTAAAACATGAACTTTAACAATTTAACAACATTTAATCACCCAAAACTCAAGATTAAGCACACCCATTTCAAATGTTCAAACTAGTTACTCAAAACAACAAATCGAGCAAGTAAAACATATATTCATGCTAGACAAGAGCCATAGACACTAATTAACACAATTTCTAGTCAAAAACACGAATTTAAAGAAATCTAGAGTTTTAGAAATGTTACCCAAAATCGGTGAATTTGGTACCAAATCGAAGAGGATGATGAGAGGATCACGAATATGTAATTTGTTTTGAAGTTTGCTTCCCGATCCGGATTTAGATGATGATTTTATGAAGTTGGGGTTTGTGTGTGTTCTTGCTAGAGAGAAAGAGAGAGAGAGGGAGATGGTTGAATGGTGGTAATTGGGGTGGACTAGTTGACCTAGTCAACTAGTTTGCCCCGTGTCAATTTTAGTCCCTCGAGTTTAGAAGCGGGTACGGGATTTTACCGAACGAATATTTTGAAAACGCTCGAGTAAATGAGTGATGTTATAATTAAATAACGGAAATATTATGAACGTTACTCAACGGAACTATTAATTTAAATACGAAAGATTTTATATAAAAAAAAAGACGGCGTTAAAATAAATTTAACCGAAAAACGCGGGATGTTACATTATCCACACCTCAAAAGAAATTTCGTCCCGAAATTTAGTTGGAAGTAGTAGTTGTTGAATCTTCCTCGAGGTCTTGCGTTGTAAAAATTTACGAATAAGTGAAGGTACGTCTTTGGGCATTTCAACGAACTTCGACGGTCGGGATTTTTACGTTGGATTGAAGTTTGGTTTCACGATTCATAATTTCAACCGGTTCTCCTAGGAAGTGGAGTTTATCGTTGATAGTAAGTTCATCGAAGAGGATAACAAGTTCTTGTTTCGCAAGACACGCCTTTAAGTTTGATACGTAGAATTTAGGATGAACGGAGACTCGAATGAGTTGAAAAATCTAAACGGCTAGTAACGGGTCCAAAACGCCCCAAGATTTCAAAAGGATAAAATATCACGGATTTAGCTTCCTACGTTTTCCCGAAACGGATTGCACCTTTCCAAGGTGCGACTCTTAACGTGACGCGGTTTCCCACGTGGAATTTGAAACGTTTACGTCTAACATCGGCGTAGCTCTTGGTGACTACGAGTCGCGTAGGGTTTTACCTGAATATGAATAAATTTTTTTTTTTTTTTTTTTTTTTCGGTTGCTCATGAATAAACTCGGCCCCGGTGAATTGATCATCGTTTATTTGGTTCGTCAAAGGAGAATGACGTTTCCGGTCACATGTGGTTTCAAAAGGTGTGACGTTAAAACTCGAATGAAGATCATCGTAGTACGAGGATTAAGCTAAAGGAAAATACTTTCCTCAAGTAAATTTGAAGTTAGTAATACAAATTCGTATTACGGTTTCCAAGGTTTGAATCATATGTTTGCTTGGTCCGTCGGTTTGTGGATGATACGCGGTACCCATGTCTAAACGCGGTCCCGAGGCTTTTTGTAAGGTACTCCAAAATCTAGAAGTGAAACGAGGATCTCGATCCGAAACGGGGTACATTTCCCTAAGGCATATAGAACAAGTTTGCTAGGAATTGAAAACGTTAGCTAGGACAAGTTTCTCAAGAAAATTCGCGTCGCGGAAGATTTATCGGTTTCCAAAAACGTTCGTCGGGGCAAGTTCTTATCGGGTTTTGAAAACGATTGTTAGGACTATCCACCCTCGCGGCGAATACTTATATGACGTGAAGAGTCGCTCTCCTTTGAGAATTTAGAATAAGGACCTCCTGAACCGGAAGTACGAGGGTGATGCAAGAGAAGTTTCCGCCCCGATGTGAGCATAACGAGTAAATTGTAGTTAGTCAATAAGACTGCGCGAGGACGAGCTAGTATACCCGTGCGACATACGGTTGAAGTCGAATGGAATCGGTAATTCATTCGGAAGCATAAATATAATTCGACAATAATTGAAGGTGTGTCCCCGGTATGGTTGTTATAAATATTCTCGGAGTTTTCGGATGTCCAAACCTGAAAAGATGAAGTCATGTACATGGCGCATGGTGGTGTTTAGGTTGATCGAGTCTAACCACCATCACGTGTCACTAGAACTTTGGTATGTCTTACCGTAATATAACCACGTTGATCGAGTGTCGTTATATTACGCTAACTCATACCTCCATTCCCACATCACTCTATAGATTCAAGTTCGTGTAATCGTGAAGTTTAAAATACACAAAGTGTAACAACGTCTCTAACGTGACTCGTATTGAATCGAAAGAATTAGTGCAACTATAAAGAAGCGTTCCCCGAGGGAAGTGTATAAATGATTGTTCACGTCAATGTGGTTCGAGTCAGACAATAAGGTATTCAGGTATGAAAAGAGTAACGAGTCATGATAACGAGTAGCACGCAACCGTAGTGATAAATGTTGATGACGATACTCACCTAGAGTAGTGATGGTAGTAACACCAAAAAAATAGATAGTAAGAAACACCAGCGGGAAACCGATAGTAAGTTGAAACGGTGGCAAATAACAATCCGGGAGACAGAGTTCCCGAACAAGTGTGACTAATGAAGTCGTCGTCATCCATACGTGTATGAATCATGAATTTACGTGTGTTACCGAAAAGTGGCGGAATACGAGTTCGTATGATGAAGGTTGGGTACCATTAAAAAGTTTGCCTAAGAATGATTCAAGTATAATGCACAAGTAGTCAGGTAAGTGCTATCTATAGCAAATGTATGTCAGAATGCAAATGCTAACTATCCGGTTGTAGTCTAGACTCACTAATGCGTCCTAACGACTCTGTCAGACACACTAATGCACGTCCTAGTTCCCTACAACCAACGCTCTGATACCACTTGTAACGACCCGACCAAAACCGTTATTGACGGCGCCGTTAACTTAGGTCCCGTTGCGTGGTCGTAGTCCCTATATGAGACTCGTTTGACCAAAATTATGTCGCATTCATTTGAAAGGTACAAGACTTGCAAGTTTAGTTTACAAAACCGTTCGACAACAAGTCTAAGTTTACAAAAGTCATAAAGTATAAATGAAATAACTTGCGACATAATTAGTTTAAAAACACAGTTGCTATAAATAGCGTAAGTATGTAAACAAAAGTTTGAATCCAAAGGTGCTATCACTAGCGTATGTATGTATGTATCTTGACTCCAAGCAAATAATCAGAATGTATGCATGTATGCTTGACCCCAAGCAAGTATGAGTGTACGCGGAAGCATGTATCAAATAGCCAAGTATGAACCTGAGAAACATATAGAAAACTGTCAACGAAAAAACGTTGGTGAAATCATAGGTGTTTGTAATAAATGTTGTTTTTGAACCACAAGATTTAGTATTCCCATAACGTTGATTATCATAATCGTTTGCATTCCAAAAGTATTGTTCGCGAGCACCCAATTATCAAGACTTAACGTTTCCTCCCATAGAACCCCATCACAATAGTGTTAGAACATACACTGTTTCTCGAAAATATATTTCATCCGTAGACGGTAGCGAACCGTCCGTAATGAGGGTTTGTCAAACCCGTATGGCCACACAATATAAGTTCTCGCTTACACCCTGCAAGTGTAACTAATGATAATCGAATTGAGGATTTTTGTTCTAACTCGCTGTGGAATGTTTGTTTCCTTGTACTTGTGTTCAAAGTATAAAAGTATGTAGTACAAAATGTAACAAAGTATATGTTTCTCAGCCCACAATTTAAAAGTATAAAAAGTTGTTGAAAAGGTGGGACTATGATCTCACCTCGAGTGCACGAGTATAAAAGTACTTCACAAAGTAACGTATGCATGAAAGTTGCTTAGCCTTGACCTAAACAAGTAAGTTGTATCAATTAACCGGTTACGACCAAGGTCGGGTGAAATGTGTTCAATTAGTCCTATGGCTCGTTACGACTCGATTAAATATAGCATGTGAATCAATTTGTCAAGTTTCATACAAGAGTCACGTATAAAAGCATGTTAGAACGATTGCATAAAAGTTTGGTTAAGTTTGACTAAAAGTCAAACTTGGTCAAAGTCAACGAAAAAGTCAACACGTTCGGGTCGGGTCCCGGACTATTTTTCTATGCTAGTTATTCATATACAAGTATATTAGAACAAGTTTCATGTGAATCGGAGGTCGATAGCTAGTCAAACATTTCGCGTGAAATGCGCCAAACAAGGCAGAATCTGGCCAGGCCAATCCGCGCGCCGCGCGGGGATGGGGCGCGCCGCGCCACCATCTGGGCAGACACTTTCCTGTTTTTCAAAGTATGCACGAACCAAAACATTTTCCAACCCAACTCTTGACCCGCAAACACTTATAATGCCTATCATATATCGTCGAAAAGGTATTTTGACAAGGAATACAACTAACCACTTTTCATCAAGCAAAAACATCATTTACAATAACCGAAAACTCGTCAATTGATCAAGGAAGGTTTATTTTCAAAGTTTCAAGTTCGTAAAACGTATTTTATGATTCGGGAATCCAATTTACACATACGATATGCCGTTTCGAAGGTAATGAAACATACATTACAACTAATCACTAACTAATAACATTTCATGGCATTCAAAGCATCAAAATTCCATTTCAAGTTCATCAAACCCTAACCCAAATCCACCAAAACCAATAATCGAGTTTATGGAGTTTTCTCAAGCAACCTACACATCAAATTGAAGCTAGTGATACTAGTAACACAATTAAAACATGAACTTTAACAATTTAACAACATTTAATCACCCAAAACTCAAGATTAAGCACACCCATTTCAAATGTTCAAACTAGTTACTCAAAACAACAAATCGAGCAAGTAAAACATATATTCATGCTAGACACGAGCCATAGACACTAACTAACACAATTTCTAGTCAAAAACACGAATTTAAAGAAATCTAGAGTTTTAGAAATGTTACCCAAAATCGGTGAATTTGGTACCAAATCGAAGAGGATGATGAGAGGATCACGAATATGTAATTTGTTTTGAAGTTTGCTTCCCGATCCGGATTTAGATGATGATTTTATGAAGTTGGGGTTTGTGTGTGTTCTTGCTAGAGAGAAAGAGAGAGAGGGAGATGGTTGAATGGTGGTAATTGGGGTGGACTAGTTGACCTAGTCAACTAGTTTGCCCCGTGTCAATTTTAGTCCCTCGAGTTTAGAAGCGGGTGCGGGATTTTACCGAACGAATATTTTGAAAACGCTCGAGTAAATGAGTGATGTTATAATTAAATAACGGAAATATTATGAACGTTACTCAACGGAACTATTAATTTAAATACGAAAGATTTTATATAAAAAAAAAAGACGGCGTTAAAATAAATTTAACCGAAAAACGCGGGATGTTACAAACTTAACAAAAGCATTATATTTATAACAAGTTTTATATAACTTTGAATAAGTTTTATAAATTTATTATAAATATAATTAATGGGCAGTTTTTTTTTGGGACTCCAAGGACTTCACCCATGCTTGTTTCTTTGATGCTTTCAATTACACAATCCCATAGGTGCATGCTATATACTTGTACCAAGGCTTGACCACTTTCTTCCAAGTGAAAAACATAGATGCAATAGCTTAAAAAAACTGCTCAAAACAGTCTCCTTTTTCTACCTGCTGGCCGTGGCCTTTTTGCTCAAAAGAGGAGTTCAAATTTTCTTTTTTCAAGCTTGCATCTAGTGTCAATTAAATCCTAACTAATTACAAAGGTGTTGGGGTTATTTCTTGGGGTATGCAACACTTGAGGCTTCAAGTTAGAAGCTAATATTCATCACATTCATCATCATTTTGAGGTGCACCAGGCTGCTGCTGTTCAAATTTTACCAAGGCAGAAAACTGGTTTTCTAGCTTAGTTAACAAGGGTTTAAAGGTTCCAAAGTATTGCCAAGATTAAGGGTGGTGTTGGAGTACAAGAGCTTAGGGTTCTATACACTTGAAGGTTCAAGTTAGGAGCTCATTTCATTATCATCTCCTTCAAACTTTCTGCTCATTTTGAAGAACCCTCAAACTTGTTTTGAGGAGGTATAATCACTATCCTTTCTTGTTAATTAGTAAGTATTATTTCACAACTTGATCCATGGGATTTACATTTAAATGGTTGAATGATTAACAAGTTCTTAAACGGCTAAACATACTCATATTAACATGCTTCCGCAAGCTTACTAATAAATGGTTTTAAGGATATTGAAACTTGTTAAATCCCTACAAAACCTATACTTTTTCTATTTAGATTCATAAAATAGAGTTCAATATGAAACCATAGCAATTTGATTCACTCAAAACGGATTTAAAATGAAGAAGTTATGGGTAAAACAAGATTGGATATTTTTTGATTTTTGTAGCTACTGGAAATATTAACAATTCTATACAAATCATATCCTAGCTAACTTATATATTATAGACACGTATGAAAATGTTTTGACATATCATATCGACCCATGTATATATATTATTTGGAACAACCATAGACACTCTATATGCAGTAATGTTGGAGTTAGTTATACAGGGTTGAGGTTGATTCCAAAAATATATATACTTTGAGTTGTGACCTAGTCTGAGATGTGTATACACTGGGTCGTGGATTGATTCAATATAATATATATCGATTTATTTCTGTACATCTAACTGTGGATAACTAGTTGTAGGTTACTAACAAGGACAGCTGACTTAATAAACTTAAAACATCAAAATGTATTAAAAGTGTTGCAAATATATTTTGAACATACTTTGATATATATGTACATATTTGTTATAGGTCCGTGAATCGACCAGTGGCCAAGTCTTACTTCTTGACGAAGTAAAAATCTTTGAAAGTGAGTTATAGTCCCACTTTTAAAATCTAATATTTTGGGATGAGAATACATGCAGTTTTATAAATATTTTACGAAATAGACACAAGTAATTGAAACTACATTATATGGGTGAATGATCGAAGCAGAATATGCCCCTTTTGCTTGGTAACCTAAGAATTAGTAAACCGATCTACCAATTGACGCGAATCCTAAAGATAGAGGGCCTAACGAACCCCATCCAAAGTACCGGATGCTTTAGTACTTCGAATTCATTTTTATCATGTCCGAAGGATTTCCCGAAATGATAGGGGATATTCTTATATGCATCTTGTTAATGTCGGTTACCAGGGGTTTATCATATGAATGAATTTTATCTCTATGTGTGGGATGTATATTGAAATATGAAATCTTGTGGTCTATTATTATGATTTGATAATATATAGGATAAACCTATAACTCACCAACATTTTTGTTGACGTTTTAAGCATGTTTATTTTCAGGTGATTATTAAGAGCTTCCGCTATTGCATACTAAAATAAGGACAAGATTTGGAGTCCATGCTTGTATGATATTATGTAAAAACTGCATTCAAGAAACTTATTTTTGATGTAATATGTTCTTATTGTAAACCATTATGTAATGGTCGTGTGTAAACGGTATATTTTAGATTATCATTATTTGATAATCTACGTAATGCTTTTTAAACCTTTATCGATAAAATAAAGGTTATGGTTGTTTTAAAAATGAATGCAGTCTTTGAAAAACGTCTCATATAGAGGTCAAAACCTCGCGACGAAATCAATTAATATGGAATGTTTATAATCAATATGAATGGGATATTTCACATAAGACTTTATATACCCCTGCTATTGACTCACCCGTACGAGTCATCCATCACACGTACGAGTTGGCTTCATCAGCCGTACGGGTGATCACTCACTCGTGTCTTCTCATTTAGGTTATAATTGTGACTTAGCTCAGCATCAACCGTGCGTATGAGCCTGTCAGCCGTACGAGTGAGGCTTCACTCATACGTCTGACTAAGTCTAACATAGTCAAACATCCAAATCTCGTTCCTGCAGTTCCTGTAACCACATACAAACACTGATAGGATAATAATGAGCGATCATGGTGGCCTGTAAACTGTTGTACCTACAATGGACGTGGGTAGATGTCTAGGGACTTGCATAAAATGCATTAACATGCTTGTATAGCCTAGATTGATGCTATTTGTCAAGATTTGAAGCCTTAAACTTCAAATTTTTTAGAAATCTAGGGTTTGTGTTCTTGAGCAATTTGGGGCTTTTTGATATAAACAAGTTATCACCGATTTTTGTTATGGATTATTGCTAAATTAATTAGTGTAACATGTTTAGGTAGCTAAATGATCCAATCGTTGATACTAAACATGATTTTTGAGCATCAAAGTGGACTTTTTAAGTCTAAAATTTATGAACTTGATTATTTTGATATAAATGCCATTTGAAACTTTTTTAATTGCTAGTAATGGTTATTTTAACATGTTATTTGAGTTGAATGCTTATGAACTTTGTATACCTTTTCATATATGCTTATTTGAAAAATTGTAAAATTGATAAAAATATGAAAATAAGTATAAGTTTAATATGAATTAAACATGTTATTGTAATTATTTTAATTTGTTATTTTGCTAACACTAATGCATATTTTGATGCACAAATTTTGTGTTTAATGTGTTTTGCAGAGAAATAAAGATACGGACGGTGCATCATCATCTAGAAGACCTGAACAAGAACCTGATCAAGAACCGCAACCGGAACCACAACCTGAACAACAACAACATTATGAATAACACATGCCATACTATGAACCAGAACCACAATTTTTTATTGCTTATGTAGTATTTCCCGTTCCCCATGTAATAGAACCAGTGTTGCAGATCTCGGAATTTCTCGGCGAGATCTCGGGGAGATCTCGGTTTCAAAACTCAGCCGAGAATATTTTCCCATCTCGTTGAGATTTCTCGGTCATCGGTTAAAATCTCGGTCAACGCCACGATTTCTCGGATTTTCTCGGTGAGATCTCGGATTTTCTCGTAATTTCTCGGATTTTCTCGCAATTTCTCGGATTTTCTTCTAATTTTTTGCTCATTTCTCAAATTTTCTCGTAAAAATCCATATAAATATACATATATTTATATATTTATACATATTTATATTAAAAAAACTAGAAAGTCAACACAAGTCAACGTCCGAGATCTCCCCGAGATTTTTCCGAGATGCCGAGATCTCCTCAAAAATGTCCAAACGAGATCTCCCCGAGATCCGAGTTCTCCAACCTTGAATAGAACACTCGAGAATTCATGAAGAGGAGTTACACCCCAATCTAAGATTTGATAGAAACTGGAGAGATTACCCGACGTACCAAAGTAACAAATTTAAGCTTTGAACCAAAAATGTAGAAGTACCCAGGGAAATAGATTGGGAGCCTTTGGAAATGGTCAGCCTAGCTAACTCAGTTAGACATCATCTAATCCAAAGGTATGGCAACTCTTCTTTTACTGATTGGGAATATTTATTTACCACTCGTAGGCCTGTATATAAGGAGTGGTGTGTTGAGCTAATGAGTACTATAGCCTTAAATAAGAATGTAGATAGGTTAGACTATAAGACTTTTCTTAGATTTTTACTTGGAGGTAGGATGTACAGGCTGTCTATGATAGACATGGCTAGAGCTTTACAGATTTACACCCCCACTGAATTATTATCACCTAATTGTACAGCTTTAATTTATCACGGTGAGAGGGTAGATAGAGATTTTGACGCTAACGCCGTATGGAGGCATATGTCAAATTTTAATGTGTTTACACGGGCAGGAAGACACTCTATTTTGACATTAACAAAGCAGAACTTCGTATAATACATAGATTTTTAGCTAACTCGATTACACAAAGAGGTAAAAACAAGGAGAAAATGACTCTAAACGATTTATTTTACCTTAAGTGCATTCGAGACACTAGAGGCTTTGTTAATATTCCCTACTGTGTTGGGTTTTATTTGTCCAAAGTTGTAGAAGGTATACAGGACGGGGGAATAATAGGAGGGGGCATTTTTATTACTCTCATTGGAGAGTATTTAGGTGTGGATAGGGAACACGGGGGTCCAGTGATGGTAGTTGAGGAACAAACCGATACTATAGGTTTACAGGTTTATCAGGGTGCAAAGGTACTAAAACTGAGGCACAATATGCCAATACGATATCATGGCACCCATCCACAGGTAGAGAGGGGTTCGGATGAGGAGATGGAGGAAGCAGATGACATCAGGGATGTCATTAGGGATAGTTTTACTGACGTTTTCCAGCGTATAGATGAGTTGGAAATGAGTAATGAGGATAGGCATCGTCAGTATGAGCAGTGGCAAGCAGCGAATGTGTATGAGACTTCCAGGCGACGCTAACACGATAGCTGGCAAGTTCATCAACACTAAATCATGAGCCATCTATCATATTAGGTACCAAATAACTACATCCCTACTCGACCTGCTTACTATCCACCACATCAGCCCGACATGCGACTACCCTTTGACCTGTACGACCCCAACCAAGCCTACCAGAACACCTATCACCAACCATGGAACCCGAGCGATGATATGAACTGGAACCCCTATCCAAATCAATAGTGTTCCATGGGTGATTTCTTATCTTTATTTATTTTTATCTATTTATGTTAAACATTTAATATTTTGAAACTTTTATGTAATGTTTAACATTTTTATTATTTTGTACTAATATTTCATTTTTGTAATTTGAAAGTGGGATATTAAGTCCCATTTCAAATTACCATGCATGTTTATATTTGTATTGTATGTATTTTATCTCATGTACACAACAGAGTAAAACAGTGCATTTTCAAAGACTGGCATTAAGTTCAGCAAAAGCAACTAATTTTAACGACAAGATGCAAAATAAATGTGATATAACAACTGCAGGAATAAATAAATGATGTGCACCATTTATCATTCAAACAAACAACAATATGTTTGGAAACTTTGGTAAAATTTAATCATTTTTCTACGCTAATCACCCTCAATAATTTAAATTGTTACTGATTTCTTGCAAATGAGGGCATTGCAAGATCTTAAGTGTGGGAAGGGATTAAATTCTTTCGGTTTTAAAAATTTGACTTATACACTTGGTTTAATAGCCACCGTTAAACTTTACTAGTAACGTAGTAGTTGTATTAGAATCTAGTGCTCTCTGATAATAAAGAACAACCCTAGTCTTATATGCTAGTAAAAATTTTAAAATTTTTTAACTAAATGAACTCAAAATCATGTTTATACATATTTATGAACGATAAAACTAAGTGTTAACACCAAAATTATTGTTACCTGGGAAAGGACATAAATTGAGAAACAACCCAAAATGATTGAATTCATTTAAAATGGAATAGAAAAGAATAAAAAGGCAAAGAAAGAAAAATAAAAGCCAAGTGTGGGAAAAATTTACCAAGTTATTTAGAACATATATCACATATTTTTGTACAAATAATTGAAGATACTTTTGTTTTGGACAATATTAATCATTTCAACCTAGTTTATTGTAATATAAATAGAATTTATAAGGAAGTACAGTCTTTCGAGAAAAAGACACGCGCTTCTTGATTTAGGTCAGGAAGTTATCGTCTAGACCAGTTGTAGAGACTACGAAAAACCTTGAAAAGTTTTCTCGAAAATCAGCTGAAAATCCACGAACCTCAGCATCAAACAGGGTTGCCAAGTGGTCAGACTTATCCTAACCATAAGAGGATCTGTCTGGTACAATGGGGGCACCGTGCAAATTAGCTTATACGACTAATGAATCAGACCCCCAGAAATGATAATCTCCTTAAAGATCAAAAATCCGCATTTAAGCCTGATATTACTCAATCCTTGAGATTGACCTTAAAGATTGAGAATTACAAACTCATGGAATTCGATGATATCTAAACTCGAGCTTGAACAAGAAACTATTTTGATCAAATTACAAACCGATTTATTTTCTGAAAACCTATTTTCAATGCGTTCATTACCATTGAACGTAAAATCCTAGGAATTCACCTGGAATTCATTAGGTCACCTGAACCAAATCATGTGTCAACCGTAAGAACGGTGGTTGCATAGCATGGTCGAAGACAGGACCTTGTGCCAGACCGAAAAACTATAGGGTGATCTTTTCTATTGTTCCTACAAAGGATAATAATTGCATCCGACATGAAATAAACCATAATCAAAAGCATGTCATTAGACATTGCCTTAATAGTTGCTTGTTTAACACTTTCCTTTACAACCAGACGGTAGTTTACAAAAAGGTAATATACGGAGTAAGTAAACTGGACGTGTTACTTTCCTAATACAAGGTTAACAAGTGGGTGACACAAAACCATAAGTTTTGAGCTAAAATTTAAAAAAAAAAAAATGGAAACCCACAAAACCCACAAAACCCACAAAAATATTTTGCAAACACCAGTGAAGGATTATTCCGAAAAACTTATCTAGGGTTAAAGCTAGATTGAATTTTCAAAAGATTAAATGTTTTCATAAAGATCCAATTTCATAAAGGATCTAAATTTTTATAGTCATGTGGGACTGTAAACCACATCGTTACTATCATTGTTCATACCGCCGTATTAAAATCACTGATGTACAAAGTGTGAAGAATAAAGAAGTGATTCCAGTAGAGTTATATTCAAGTTCTATATTGCTTGAGGACAAGCAACGCTTAAGTGTGGGAATATTTAATAATGCAAAAATTGAACACATATTTCATAGCATTATCCTTCAAGAAAGACAAGCTTTTAGTTGCTATTGTTCTATTTACAAGTGATATTCATTTAAATAATAAAAGGTGAAGACAAAAGACAGATTCAATGATTTGAAGACGCAAATGACAAAAAGCTAAAAAGTACAAAGTACAATCCAAGTGGTTCAAATTATTGCTGAGAAACGTCCAAAAATTACAAGAGTACAAGCCGCAAAACGCAAAGTACAAGATATCTAATCGTACGAAAGGACGTTCGAAAATCCAAAACCGGGACATGAACCAACTATCAACGCGTGACGCAACGGAGCTAAAATTACAAGTCAACTATGCGCACGAATATAATATAATATAATATATAAATAATTCTATAAATTATTTAAATATTATATTTACATTAAAAACCGTCGGCAAATAAGAAAACAAAAGTACCTGAGCTGTAAAAGGGGGCCATGCGATCACATTGCCTGGAGGCACAAAAACCATGCGATCGCATGGCAGTAAAGTTGTGGTCAGGTCTATAAATTGCAACGAATTCTGGCCGATTTACACACACCATTTTCTTAATCAACTCTCTGCACTCTCTCAAATATATTAATATTTATTTTATAATTATAATTTTAATATTAAGTTAATAATAATAAGGTTATAGTGGCGAATGTTTTAAATTTGTAAGTCGAATTTCTGTCCGTGTAACACTACGCGATTAATACTCATTGTAAGTTATGTTCAACCTTTTTAAATTAATGTCTCGTAGCTAAGTTATTATTATGCTTATTTAAGCCAAAGTAATTGTGATGTTGGACTAAATATTAAAGACTGGGTTATTGAGCTTTGGACCATAATTGGGGTTTGGACAAAAGACCGACACTTGTGGAAATTGGACTATGGGCTATTAATGGGCTTTATATTTGTTTAACTAGATGATAGTTCGTTAATCTAATATAGAGATTTACAATTTGAGGTAATTATAAATAACCACATACACTCGATCGGACACGATGGGCGGGATATTTATAAATACTAATCATCGTTCATTTAACCGGACACGGGGATAGATTAATAGTCAATGGACTCATTAAAACAGGGGTGAATTACATACAAGGACACTTGGTGTAATTGTTAACAAAGTATTAAAACCTTGGGTTACACGCAGTCGATATCCTGGTGTAATTATTAAAAAAAGTATTAAGACCTTGTTACAGTTTAAGTCCCCAATTAGTTGGAATATTTGACTTCGGATATAAGGGTAATTTGATGAGGACACTCGCACTTTATATTTATGACCGATGGACTGTTATGGACAAAAACCAGATGTACATATCGAATAATCCAGGACAAAGGACAATTAACCCTCGGTAATAAACTAAAATCAACACGTCGAACATCATGATTACGGAAGTTTAAATAAGCATAATTCCTTTAATTTATATCTCATCGTACTTTTATTTACCGTCATTTTATTTATCGTACTTTAAGTTATCGCACTTTTAATTATCGCACTCTTATTTATCATCATTTACTTTACGCTTTAAATTAAGTCATTTGTATATTTAATATTTTACATTAGGTTTTAATTGGGACTTAAGTTTTAAAATCGACAAACCGGTCATTAAACGGTAAAAACCTCCCTTTTATAATAATAATAATACTACTTATATATATATTTATACAAATATAGTTATAAATAAATATAGCGTTAAACTTAGTGTTCTCTCTGTGGAACGAACCGGACTTACTAAAAACTACACTACTCTACGATTAGGTACACTGCCTATAAGTGTTGTAGCAAGGTTTAGGTATATCCATTCTATAAATAAATAAATAACTTGTGTAAAATTGTATCATATTTAATAGTATTGCGTAGTAAAATATAATCTATTTCGTACTACACCTCGAACAACATCAGTGATAAAGTTTTTTGATTTGAATTACGCTTATATAATAGAAGTTGATATTGTTAGGCTTAATCGAAGAACCTTTGTTTGGATTTGTTTAAATAATGATTGCATGAGAACTTAGTAGTAATTGACTTTCAGCTAGTAACTTGAGTTGATCTACTTGATGTTTAATAGCTTATATAATTTGTCAGTCTATTTGCATATTGATCCTCATCACAAGATTGGTATGTATCATGCAATTGAATTGACCATGAAGAATTAAGATGTTAGTTATGCACATCACATATCTAGCATATGCTTTAAGTCCTACCTATTGATTGATATGCCACACTTAGTTTAACCTATTAAGGGATAATAATTGGTCTATGATTGTTATTCTACTTTGTATTAATGTAAGTCATGAAACTTATCAAATATGATTCCCGTATGAATTGATTTTCCATGTAATCACTTGTATCTATACTTGTATTTTACTTGTATCTTATTTTGAATCTTCAATTCCTTGTTTTGTTTTGTTTTGTTTATCTTTAAAAGCAAACTCTTTCCTAAGAGATAAATCTATCCCATAAAAGACATAAAAATATATCTTTAATTCTTTAATAAAAATTGAATAATAAAGCAACTCTTATCCATACCTATCACTCCCTTGGGACGATAACCTAAATTACTACCTCTGATCGGGTTTTGTTGCTCGTTAGGGTGTTAAAGTGTAATAATAAAAGGTTTTATAAATTTAAAAGTTGAAGAATAAGCTAAGCACTGATGCACACACTTTCAACACATCAATGGCTTAGTCTTGATTTGATAGGACCCTTAACACATTAATATCAATGAATGCGAAGATTACCACGTAAGATCTCATAAATACCATGAATGTGAATGATAAGCCACATGAATGTAGAGAGCATTAGTCAAATAGTCAAACTATCATTCCACGGCTCTCTTGAATACATTACATAAAGGTGGCTATCATTAGCTAATCTAGGGACCCTTAGATCCTTTATATATGCCTTATTTAAAGGTTCCTCTATATGGCTAGGGAAACTCGTATTACTCCTTTCTAGGGTTCTAACATTCTCCCCCCAGGAGTGAGACGGGTTTCCAAAAACTAACTCCCTATTTAAATATACAACATTACAAGGAAAGAATCAACTATTGCTAACTAACTCCCCCAAATGATGTACGGCTGTTGATGAAGATCTTGAAATATTCAAAACTTGATATCATTGTTCTTTCAACGGTCTTTGAGTTTGCACAGCGGAATGTGCATTGAAGAACACATCACAAACTAAATATGTTACCATCAATCCCTCCCTTGACTTAGTTGTGATATGTCTTTGGAATTTACATGCATTGAGAAGTCATTTTGTAACTTTAAAAGCTCCCCTCTCAAAGTATATGGGCTCTCATCAAATGCTCGATTAGTGGCTATTGGTTTGGTAGCCTGATCCAAATCAGTGGCTATTAATTATGTAATCCTTTACAATCCTTTGGTTAAGGGAAAGTATCTCTTTGAAAAGAGTACTTGGTTGTTTGATGTGTTGGTCTTTGAAAAGCATGATTCGTTTTAACTCCCCAATGATGTAAGATTTTCTTCGAGTCACTAGCTCCCCCAAAACAAACAATTCTATCTTTCAAGTCCGAGTCCTATACCGTACTTGTATAGAAGTCACAATGTTAAGCCTGATTCCCATACTGAGTGTATGGAAGTCACACGCACATCAACCATATACATATCTCCCCCACAATGATGCTTGCATAAATAAAAGCGTCATTGTTGAAAATGGTTGACGTGTTCGGCAAATCCTCAAAACATCGCAAACAACGTGTATGAGAAAATCCGTGTGAATCCGAGCCTCAAAAATAGTGAAAAAAATATGCTTGGGAGGTTCAGATTCTGTAAGGGACCATCCTTGAAAATCTGATGAACTGGCAGGGGCCAAAAGTGTCAAATAAGCTCTCAGATTAGGTTTAGGACTGCCCTTGTAAAAAGCTTAAACCTGACAGGGACTAAAGTTGTAAAAAGTCCACCATATTCGGTTATTCGGCTTATGTTAGATTCGGTAGCCCAATACTTATATTCAAACACCAGTGGGCTCTGATACCATTTGATAGGACCCTTAACACATGAATATCAATGAATGTGAATATTAACCATTAAGATTAAGAGAGAAAGTCAATCGGTCAAGATTGACTTCCACAGGTCTCTTGAAATCTCTACATAACAGTGGCTAAACATAGTGTTTCTAGGGAGCCTTGGATCCTTTATATATCCCTTGTGAAAAAAGGATCCTCCACAAGGCTAGGGAAACATGTTTTACTCCTTCTCGGGGTTCTAACAATCTCCCCCAGGAGTGAGACGGGTTTCTAAAAATGAACTCCCTAGTAAAACATACAACATTACAAGGAAAGAATCAACTATTGCTAACTAACTCCCCCCCTGAAATGATGCATGGCCGTTAATGAAGATCTTGAAATCTTCAAAACTTGATGTCATTGTTCTTTCAACGATCTTTGAGTTTGCACAGCGGAATGCGCAAGGTAGGCATTCATCATTGCATCACTTCATGTAGATGAAGAATACCTTGAATACTTAAAATCTCCCACTTCAAAGCACTTTGTGGGCTCCTACGTGATCTAAGCACGATTATCAGAAATCTAACGAAGTCTTGTGACTTTCGACTAAGTTGATATACCCTAGTGAAGAACGATCTTCTTTGAATTCACTTAACCCCCCCCCCCCCCCAACACTTTCCTTGATTAGTAAGCTCGAAAAACTAGAGAAACTCCCCTCACAAAATATATAGGGCACGGCCAATCAAGTGTGATTTCAATCATATCCATGATCGTCACATAAATCATTATATTGTCGTATCAATATAAGGTAGCTTGACGTGGCTCCTTCGAAGTTCCTTACGTCTCTAATACTCCCCCAAGGATGTGGAAGTCACTTTTATTTTTCCTTTGCTCACTCGTCAAACAAGTAACGCATCGATTGTGTCTTCTTTAAAGTCCGAGTCCAATACCGTACGTGTATTGAAGTCACACGTACGTCAACCATATACATATCTCCCCCACAATGATGCTTGCACTAAGAAAAAGCTTCATTGTTTAAATTGGCTGATGTGCTCGTAAAATCTCCAAAATATCATAAATAACACGTATGAGAAAAGCCGTGTGAATCCGAGCCTCAAAAATAGTGACAAAATAAGCTTTAGACTTCTAGATTTGGTAAAGGACTAGGCCTGAAAATTCTCATAAGCTCCAGGGGCCAAAACTGTCAAAATTTGAACAAGATTCGGCAAAGGACTACACTTAAAAATTCCTGAAACATAACAGGGACTAAAAGTGTAATAGTCACATAAAAGCCATCAGATTCGGTAGTGGGCCTATGTTAGGTTCGGTAGCCCAATGCTTATAAGCACTTACTATTGGGCTTAGGAATTCGGTTGGCCCAAGTATAATAGAAAAACAAATTCGGTTGGGCTCCTTGTAACTTGTGAAGCCCAATAGCAAACAAATCAACTCATCCATCATAATTTGCAATCCAGTATCATTCGGGTACTGAAGCAAAACCGAATCAGAAGCAACTGTCATACCGAAGCATATACAAAACGAGATACCGAATCATAATTAATTGTTCAATACCGAATCATCATCATCTAAATGTAACCGAATCAAGTGAATCTAATATTGAAAGCAACCGAATCTCATTCAAAAAATAAATAAATACTGTTCATGAACTTCGAACTTCCTGTTCGTCTTCAATTTGACATGAACACAAAAACTTTTTGCATCGAATCTAAAGGAATTACTTCTCAAATCTGAGTGAATATCAATCACAGAGCATCGATTTGATCAGTTTGATCCATAATAATAATAAATCATCAGAATCATCAAAAATCAATTGAAAACTGCCATTGTTATGGTGTAAAATTAAAATCGGGGAATCTGATGAGTTTCAAGTTATACTTCCTTCACGAAATCTACTTCAAATCATCCAATGAATGCTCTATTTTTATCATCTTAACCTGAATTGAAACACAGAACTTGAATTAGATGATGAAATATCCGGTTGACTTTTATTCCGAAAGTTTGACCACAAAATTCGAACTCGAATCATCATCTTAGGATCTGTAAATTGACAAGTAGTTTCACGAGATGAATTGAGATGTAATTGCACTTTTACTTTTCTCAAAATCATGCCGAATTGATCAAGAGGCTAAAACACGCTGGTTTTTGAAAAAATGAAGAACACGATCTCAATCTTCACTTATTTTTGTTGTTAATCGAAATTGGAAGATCATGAAGGTTAGGAATAGGATTAGAATCGTGAATTTGTAATTAATTTGTATGAACAAGCACTTGATGAAGAACTTTGAATTTTAGGATATGAAGATGAACTTGTTCGTTACTGTAGCAGTTTAATGAATATGAATCTGATTTTGTAATTTTCGATTTTGAATAATGTAATGTAAATGAAATGATCTGAATCAGAAAAGATATTTGTGAATTGTTGTTGTGATTTGAATAAGTGTCGGTTAAATTCGATTTGGAAACCGCAAATGAGATTCGGTTTCGAATGAATCTCGTTCAGTTGTGTGTGTTTAGGTTGGATTCGGTTTCAAATTTTTTTGAAGATCTTCATATCTTCATGATGAAGATTTGAAGGTTTGGTTGAAGGTATATGTGTTTAGTTTTTGAAGGTTTGAAGGTAGGGGGAAAACATTCATCAATATTCATAGGATCGCCATTCGGTTCATTGAATGTATGGCTCTGTTACCAATTGAAAGAACCCTTGACACATGAATATCAATGAATGTGAAGATTAACCTAAGATTGAGAGAGAAAGTCAATCATCATGATTGACTTTATAACGACCTTAAATTTTTCCATTCTATATTTTTCCATATTAAATGCCCAATAATATAATTAAACTTAATAATTAAACTTTAATCGATAATTGTTAAGAGTTAAGAATTATAAAATATACTAATTAACTTTGTACATTAATTTACAAGTTAATAAAAGATAAAATAATGAGTTAATAAACTTTTGGGAACAAATAAATAACTTTAAAACTTGTACACTTAAAGTAATTAAATTTGGATAATTAAGGAACCATTTAAGCTAATCTAAAGTACAAGGACTTAAGTGAAAAATTTAAACCCTAATCACCTAAAACCCTACCCGATTTTAAGAGGGCAAAATTACCCTTTTACCCTCCCAAGTTTCAGCCCAAACCGACAACCCTAACCCCCTCTTCAAGCCAACTTGTTCCCTAAGTAATTCTTAATTAAACCCTAATTCTAGAATCCTCCTAACACTCCTATAAATAGAGGCCTAAGCTAACCCATTCTATGTACCAAATCACAATTACAACTTTCTCCCAAAAATCTCTCTCCCTCTCCCTCTTTTCGGCTCAAAACTGAAACCATTACCATCATCACCATCGAAATCCATCACCACCTTCAAGGGTTTTCCAAGTGATCTTCAAGTGTTCTTCGCGTTCTTCGTAGATCTTAAAGGTGTTCTTCAAATCTTCAAGGTTTTGATCATCATCTTCAAGTGTTCATCAACTTTTCTTGTTAATCTTCATCCATCTTCATCAAGGTAACAAACCCTAGATCCAAAACTCTTAAAGTTTACTTTCAATTCATGTTATAATCATAATCATATTCATACTAGTTCATATACATATATATTGTTCTTGTAAAAAATATATATATATATATATACATATACATATACATGCGGTATATATAAAAAAAAGGATTTTTAGTTTGATCTTCCAAACCCTAAAGATTGTTAAAAGATTTGTTAATGTTTAAAAGGGGTAACTAGATATGTACATACCATAAATAGATACACTATGCCTATTTGTAAAAGAAAAAAAAATATAAAACATATATATACATATATATACACGAGTATATATATATATATATAAAAAAATATAAATACTATATATATATACATGTACACGAAAATATATACATACATATATATATATATATATATATATATATATATATATATATATATATATATATATATATATATACTAAACCCTAATTACACCTAAACCATACTATTTTAATTAAAACCCTAAACCTAACCCTAATTTATTAAAACCCTAATTTATTAAACCCTAAATCATTAATTAAACCCTAGACATTTATTACAAACCCTAATCATTAAAATACTACCTTAATTAATTAAACCTAATTAATTAATGAAACCCTAATATTACTTATACTATTATTTAACACTTACACTTATACTATTATTAACACATATACTACCTATATTATAACGCATACAGACATTTTGAGATATATATTAGATATATATAGATCTTTGAACTTTCTTGACGAATGGTTTCTACGAAACTCTGGGTGGAAGGGTTTAGATTTTTCTGATTTAAAGGATCCTATAGCTCAAGCCTCTAGACCTGAAATGGCCATTCGAAGGGAAAGGGGTGATTGGAAGCATATCTAATATGGCAAGTATCTTAAAATGGAAACACTTTTAAAATAGAAACTTTCTAATTATAAACATACTAAAATGGGAAGCTTACTAAAAATAGAAACTTTCTAAAAATGGAAAATTTCTAAAAGTAGAAACTTACTAAGAATGGAAACTTAGTAAAACAAACTATACTTAAACACTGTAACATCCTCATTCGGGCCTAGATGTAAGATTACTAATGTGCCCTTAAGTTAGTATTGTGTTACTATGTGCTTTTATTTTTATTTAATATTTATTATTAAATAATAATGTGGTTAGGACCAGTTTGTGACAAGGGTCACAGAACAGGTTTGTTTATTTAATTTGGACTTCGTTTGGGTTACCAAATGATGTACGAAAGATATCAGATAACTGATAAATACCCGTGTGTCACACAGTATGGGATTTAATCCCAAATAATAGACTTGTGTCTATCCCTTTCTTGCATTTTCTAGAATTTTCCCAAACCACCCCGTTCTTCATCTTCTCCAACTACCAAAACCCTAATTCCCCATTGTTGATCTTGAGCTCGAATTGGTCTTGGAATCACGTTCTTTACACTCTACTGATTCTTTTAAGGTATGAATCATGAGCTTTCATGATCAATTTGGTGTTAAAATGGTGTTTTTAAGTGTATTTGTTCAAAAGCTTGAATTTGTGTAAAAACAAGTGATTTAAGTGTTGTTATGGTCAAATTATTGTGGGTTTATAGTCTATAACATGTAGTAATTGAGTTGTGGTAAGTTTTGATGTCGAAAACGAGCTCTAGATCGAGTTTTGGTGAATTTAGCTTGAAGTCCGTAGCCTATGTTCAGTTTTTGAAGAAGATGAACACAGTCGGCCGACTGTCAGTCGACAGTCGACCGACCGACGTAGTGAACCGACCGATTGACAGACAACCGACCGACTGAGTATTGACTTTCAGCCGATTGTGGATGTACCAAATGAATCGGCCGACTGGGAATGTCAGTCGACCGGTTGTGTCGACAGTCGACCGACTGTAAGGGTCAGTCGACCGACTGTAAGGGTCAGTCGACCGACTGAGTGTCCAGGGCAGAATATTTTACCAAAGTGTTGAGTTTTAGCCGTTATGCTGCCCGTTTGTATTTTGATGATTTTGATGTAAATTTTGAAAGTGCATAAGTGTTAAGGAGAAACATTTTAGCGGACAGTTTTCCTGACAAAAATTTTTATATTGTGTTATTTGGTGTTAACGGACAGAAACTAACTTGTGTATATGTTTTCTCAGGAGAAAAGGAGAAAGAGAAGGTTCAGTGATTAGATAGCTGAATACCTTCTCGTTTGCTGGTATTTGGTGAGTGGGACTAACTGGAGAATATAGTATATTGTAGCATGTTATATTATGATTGCCATGCTTGTTAGATATACTTATTGTTGTGATTAGTTAGTACCTTGTGATGACTGCATGTTAGTTGATGCTTGTCTGCTGGAGCCCAGTGCGTCCATATCTTGTGGTAGCCTAATTCGATAGGAGAGATCAACCTGCGGGTTGGGTTCCTCATGTGGTAGCCTATTTGCATCCGTGTAGTATACATTTGAATGACGCGTACGTCGCGTGTGGATGATTTATGCAGCACGGTATGTAGGAGGAACTTCCGGTAAACCCCAGCCCCATCAACTGGAGGTTAATGGTTTGGCCGAACCGCCGGAGTCTCTGTAGACTGCACTACTGGGTGATGTTTGTGTGTTAGACTATGTGACATGATTAGTATAACACTTATGTATGCTATGGCCTGTAGTTAGTCGTACTCACTTAGCTTCATGCTAATTCCCCTCCCTCTCCTCCCTGCAGGTTATTAGCTTTTGTAGTTTATGCATTTTGGGGAGAAGACGGGCATGAAGATGTTATGTTTGACAGGAGTCAACTCTGATGTTGTCTTGCTTTATGAAAACAATAATCTTTTTGTAAATATGTCTTCTCTGTATAAACAAGTATTTTGTAATGACACGTGACACAGGTTGCATTAACAATAGTTAATGTGGTTATCGTATTAAATTAATATTATGCTTCCGCCACGTATTAAAAAAAATCAGCGGTGTCACAAGTTGGTATCAGAGCTGAGTTTGGCAGCATGTGCATTGTGATCTACATGTCATGTTCCCAAACTTAGAAGAGTCATGTCAAACATAACATGTTGGGGATGGGTTAAGTGAGTATTAGGACAGGTTATGTGTTAGTTGTTAGTACTAACAGAGTTTATACTAAGCTTTGGTGTGAGTGTTGTGGTAGTGCAGTAATGGCAGATAACGAAGCTAACGCTACTGGCCCCACTGTCCCTGGAACTGGTACTTTTAGAGCCCCTGACGAAGATGGACATGTGTCTTCAGAAGAAGAAAATTCTCAAGAAGTAATAGAACTTCAAAGTCAGTTACTAGAAGCTCAGGAGAAAATTAAGGAATTAGAACAAGAACGGGCGCAATGGAACCCAAATACCACTGCGTTGAACACAACCTTTCCTCCTAATTTTTATAATCAAGCCGGTGGCAGTTCTCAGTCACAATTTCCACAAAATACCTATCAAAACTATCAAATGCCATTTCCGTTTAACCAGACTTTTCCTAATCAAATGATGTACCCATTTCAAGTCCCTGAGACAAGAAGGAAGTGTACCTATAAACAGTTTATGGACTGCAAACCTCCTGAGTACAGTGGTCACACAAACCCTACAGCGACGCTCAATTGGTTAAGAGAAGTAGAACGAGCATTAGAAGCATGTTTTTGTGAGCCTGAATCTATGGTACTGTTTGCTAGTAGGCTTCTCAAAGGTGAAGCAATGGAGTGGTGGGATTCTATTACTGTATATTTACCCAAAGAACAGATCAGTTAGATAACTTGGGAACAGTTCGCTGCTAAGGTTCGGGAGCAGTATTGTTCTGAGTATGAGATGGAAAGATTGAAAACTGAGTTTCTGAGTATGAAGATGACAGAAAGTATGACGATTGATGAAGTTTTCAGAGATTTTACATCGAAGTTAAGGTTAGTTCAACAGTGGGTACCGACTGAAAAGGATAAGATTCAGCATTTTATGCGGGTGATTAAGCCAGAATATAGAACAGTTGCGAGATTTGCAACCACGTTGGCACAGGCTCATGAGATGGCGAAGATTACTGAAGGTGATATCATGGTAGCGAAAAGAGAAAGTTCAAAAAGTGGATCTTTTGGGGGAAAATTAGAAAGTTAAAACTGGTGGTCAGTCTGGTCAGCAATCAAGTAAGGAATCAAGATTTCGTGGGAAGAAGTCAGGTGGGTTTAAACAGAAGAGTAAGTCTGGTATAAGCGGATCGAGTTCAAGTCAGCCTGATTGGTGTAATGTTTGTAAGTCTACTCATGCCGGACCGTGTTCTCCAATGACCCGAAGATGTTTGAAATGTGGAGTGAAAGGTCATGAATCAACAGCTTGTTCTTTTAAGTCAAATGTTTGTTGGAGTTGCCATAAGGAAGAACATAGATCGGCGGATTGTCCATCTGCATCAAGAGCCGGTTCTGGGGCAGGGTCAGGGGCGAGGTCAGCAACTTCTGGGGGATCTTCTGCTTCTACCGCCGGGCAGAAGAGAAAGAATCCTCCAAACGCAGAGGCAAGGGCATTTCAGATGACGGTAGACGCTGCAACCGCTACCGATGACGTCATTACCGGTATGTTCTTGGTTAATTCCTTGCCAGCTCGTGTGTTATTTGATTCTGGAGCGAATCGATCTTTTATGTCCTTAGGCTTCTGTGATAAGTTGAAGTGGTCTGTTAGGATGTTAGATGAGCCTTTGGGAATAGAAGTAGCTGATGGTAAAATGGTTCCATGCACATCATCTGTGTCTGGAATTACCATCGAAATTGACAGCCGTTCCTTCCCTTTAACCTGTTTGTTGATGCCTATACCTAGCTTTGATGTAGTCATAGGTATGAATTGGTTAAGAGCTAATAGGGCTAATATTAAGTGTTATAAGAAGATGATTTCTTTCCGTTTGGCCGACGGTTCCCGAGTGATAGCTAGGGGAGAGCGCAGTGGATTTAACTTCCCTATGGTTTCCCTAATGAAAGCTCAGAAGGCAATAACGAAAGGGTGTGATTCATTCTTAGCCTACGTGATTGATGTTAAGAAATAGAAGAAGCAGGTGACCGATATTCCCGTTGTGTCAGAATTTCTAGAAGTATTTCCAGATGATTTACCAGGATTACCTCCAGTACGTGAAGTAGAGTATAAAATTGATTTGGTTCCAGGTGCTACGCCAGTGGCAAAAGCTCCTTACAGATTAGCTCCGTCAGAAATCCGAGAAATGATGTCTCCGATTCAGGAACTGTTAGATAAGGGGTTTATCCGACCAAGTTCTTCACCGTGGGGTGCTCCTGTTTTGTTTGTGAAAAAGAAAGATGGGTCACTTCGAATGTGTATAGATTACCGCGATTTGAACAAGAGAACAATAAAGAATAAGTATCCACTACCAAGAATAGATGATTTATTCGATCAGTTACAGGGTGCTTCTTACTTTTCAAAGATTGATTTACGTTCAGGGTATCATCAGGTACGTGTTGCAGAGATCGACATACCGAAAACAGCGTTTAGAACTAGATATGGTCATTATGAGTTTTTAGTTATGCCATTCGGGTTAACCAACGCACCAGCAGTGTTTATGGATCTCATGAAAAGGGTGTGTCGTCAATATCTTGACAAGTTTGTGATTGTCTTCATAGATGATATCTTGATATATTCAAAAACCGAGAAAGATCATGCTACACATCTGAGATTGGTGTTAGAACTTTTGAAACAGGAACAGTTGTACGGTAAGTTTTCTAAGTGTGAATTTTGGTTGCGGGAAGTACATTCTCTGGGTCATGTGATTTGTGAACAGGTTATTAAAGTAGATCAGTCTAAGATAGAAGCTGTAGTGAACTGGAACTCGCCGAAAACGCCAACAGAAATTAAAAGTTTTCTGGGTTTAGCAGGTTATTACCGCCGGTTTATCAAAGACTTTTCTAAAATAGTAGGTCCATTAAATAAGTTAACCAGAAAAGATGTAGCTTTTCGATGGACTGATGAACAAGAAAAGGCTTTTCAGACCCTTAAGCAGTTGTTATGTCAAGCGCCGGTTTTAGCTTTACCAGAGGGAACAGAAGATTTTGTGGTTTACTGCGATGCGTCACGTGCAGGTCTGGGTTGTGTTTTGATGCAGAGAAATAAGGTTATAGCATATGCTTCACGACAGTTGAAGAATCATGAACGAAACTACCCTACTAACGATTTAGAGTTAACTGCAGTTGTAGTGACCCGAACTTTTCCATGTTTATATATATTAATTGAGATTGATATTTACATGATTAAATGTTTCCAACATGTTAAGCAATCAAACTTGTTAAGACTTGATTAATTGAAATATGTTTCATATAGACAATTGACCACCCAAGTTGACCGGTGATTCACGAACGTTAAAACTTTTAAAACTATACAATGACATATATATGGTTATATATATAGTTAACATGTTTTTATTATAAGTATGTATCTCATTAGGTATTTTAACAATGAGTTATATACATAAAAATGAGACTATTAATTTAAGAAACTCGAAAACGATATATATAACGATTATCGTTATAACAACGTCTTACTAGGTACATATGAATCATATTAAGATATTGATACACTTGGTTAATTATGTTAAATGATAAGTAAATATATTATTAATTGTATTAACAATGAAATACATATGTAAAAATAAGACGACTAACTTAATGATTTCGAAACGAGACATATATGTAACGATTATCGTTGTAACGACATTTAACTGTATATACATCATACTAAGATATATTATATATCATAATATCATGATAATATAATAATTTAACATCTCATTTGTTATAATAAACAATGGGTTAACAACATTCAACAAGATCGTTAACCTAAAGGTTTCAAAACAACATTTACATGTAACGACTAACGATGACTTAACGACTCAGTTAAAATGTATATACATGTAGTGTTTTAATATGTATTCATACACTTTTGAAAGACTTCAAGACACTTATCAAAATACTTCTACTTAACAAAAATGCTTACAATTACATCCTCGTTCAGTTTCATCAACAATTCTACTCGTATGCACCCGTATTCGTACTCGTACAATACACAGCTTTTAGATGTATGTACAATTGGTATATACACTCCAATGATCAGCTCTTAGCAGCCCATGTGAGTCACCTAACACATGTGGGAACCATCATTTGGCAACTAGCATGAAATATCTCATAAAATTACAAAAATATGAGTAATCATTCATGACTTATTTACATGAAAACAAAATTACATATCCTTTATATCTAATCCATACACCAACGACCAAAAACACCTACAAACACTTTCATTCTTCAATTTTATTCATCTAATTGATCTCTCTCAAGTTCTATCTTCAAGTTCTAAGTGTTCTTCATATATTTTACAAGTTCTAGTTACATAAAATCAAGAATACTTTCAAGTTTGCAAGCTCACTTCCAATCTTGTAAGGTGATCATCCAACCTCAAGAAATCTTTGTTTCTTAAAGTAGGTTATCATTCTAATACAAGGTAATAATCATATTCAAACTTTGGTTCAATTTCTATAACTATAACAATCTTATTTCAAGTGATGATCTTACTTGAACTTGTTTTCGTGTCATGATTCTGCTTCAAGAACTTCGAGCCATCCAAGGATCCGTTGAAGCTAGATCCATTTTTCTCTTTTCCAGTAGGTTTATCCAAGGAACTTAAGGTAGTAATGATGTTCATAACATCATTCGATTCATACATATAAAGCTATCTTATTCGAAGGTTTAAACTTGTAATCACTAGAACATAGTTTAGTTAATTCTAAACTTGTTCGCAAACAAAAGTTAATCCTTCTAACTTGACTTTTAAAATCAACTAAACACATGTTCTATATCTATATGATATGCTAACTTAATGATTTAAAACCTGGAAACACGAAAAACACGGTAAAACCGGATTTACGCCGTCGTAGTAACACCGCGGGCTGTTTTGGGTTAGTTAATTAAAAACTATGATAAACTTTGATTTAAAAGTTGTTATTCTGAGAAAAAGATTTTTATTATGAACATGAAACTATATCCAAAAATTATGGTTAAACTCAAAGTGGAAGTATGTTTTCTAAAATGGTCATCTAGACGTCGTTCTTTCGACTGAAATGACTACCTTTACAAAAACGACTTGTAACTTATTTTTCTGACAATAAACCTATACTTTTTCTGTTTAGATTCATAAAATAGAGTTCAATATGAAACCATAGCAATTTGATTCACTCAAAACGGATTTAAAATGAATAAGTTATGGGTAAAACAAGATTGGATAATTTTTCTCATTTTAGCTACGTGAAAATTGGTAACAAATCTATTCCAACCATAACTTAATCAACTTGTATTGTATATTATGTAATCTTGAGATACCATAGACACGTATACAATTTTTCGACCTATCATGTCGACACATCTATATATATTTCGGAACAACCATAGACACTCTATATGTGAATGTTGGAGTTAGCTATACAGGGTTGAGGTTGATTCCAAATTATATATAGTTTAAGTTGTGATCAATACTGAGATACGTATACACTGGGTCGTGGATTGATTCAAGATAATATTTATCGATTTATTTCTGTACATCTAACTGTGGACAACTAGTTGTAGGTTACTAACGAGGACAGCTGACTTAATAAACTTAAAATATCAAAATATATTAAAAGTATTGTAAATATATTTTGAACATACTTTGATATATATGTATATATTGTTATAGGTTCGTGAATCAACCAGTGGCCAAGTCTTACTTCCCGACGAAGTAAAAATCTGTGAAAGTGAGTTATAGTCCCACTTTTAAAATCTAATATTTTTGGGATGAGAATACATGCAGGTTTTATAAATGATTTACAAAATAGACACAAGTACGTGAAACTACATTCTATGGTTGAATTATTGAAATCGAATATGCCCCTTTTTATTAAGTCTGGTAATCTAAGAATTAGGGAACAGACACCCTAATTGACGCGAATCCTAAAGATAGATCTATTGGGCCTAACAAACCCCATCCAAAGTACCGGATGCTTTAGTACTTCGAAATTTATATCATATCCGAAGGGTGTCCCGGAATGATGGGGATATTCTTATATATGCATCTTGTTAATGTCGGTTACCAGGTGTTCACCATATGAATGATTTTTATCTCTATGTATGGGATGTGTATTGAAATATGAAAATCTTGTGGTCTATTATTATGATTTGATATATATAGGTTAAACCTATAACTCACCAACATTTTTGTTGACGTTTTAAGCATGTTTATTCTCAGGTGATTATTAAGAGCTTCCGCTGTCGCATACTTAAATAAGGACGAGATTTGGAGTCCATGCTTGTATGATATTGTGTAAAAACTGCATTCAAGAAACTTATTTTGTTGTAACATATTTGTATTGTAAACCATTATGTAATGGTCGTGTGTAAACTAGATATTTTAGATTATCATTATTTGATAATCTACGTAAAGCTTTTTAAACCTTTATTGATGAAATAAAGGTTATGGTTTGTTTTAAAATGAATGCAGTCTTTGAAAAACGTCTCATATAGAGGTCAAAACCTCGCAACGAAATCAATTAATATGGAACGTTTTTAATCAATAAGAACGGGACATTTCAGTTGGTATCCGAGCGTTGGTCTTAGAGAACCAGAATTTTGCATTAGTGTGTCTTATCGAGTTTGTTAGGATGCATTAGTGAGTCTGGACTTCGACCGTGTTTACTTGAAAAATGATTGCTTAACAAATTTTGTTGGAAACTATATATTTTTAACATGTGAATATTATGTGATATATTAATCTCTTAACGCGTTTGATATTATGTGATAGATGTCTACCTCTAGAACAAGTCCCATTGACTCACCTAATAATAATGAAGAGTCAAATGTAAATTGGAATGATTCGTGGACAGATTCACAAGTTCCCGAAGAGGAACCGGAAGAAGAGTCGGAACCGGAAGAAGAATCGGAACCGGAAGAAGAATCGGAACCGGAAGAAGAAATAGAACCGGTGGGGGAAATAATAAAACGGTTAAGTAAAAGAGAATCCTCAACCAACCGACCAAGGTTAATTATGGTCAATGGTGTTTCCGCCAAGGAAGCAAAATATTGGGAGGATTACCAATTCTCCGATGAATCGGATTCCGACGAGAATTCCGATGATATTATAGAAATTACCCCAACTGAATTTAAAAAGGCAAAAGAAAATAATAAGGGAAAGGGCATAAAAATAGAGAAATCTAATTCCAACCCCGATGAACTTTATATGTATCGTCAACCTCCGAAGTCCTTAAGTTGTAACAATGACCCGGGAACCTCTAAACCACCAGGTTTTTCTAAACCAATGTGGATAACGACGGCTCGTATTAGGGGAACATCATATATCCCTAGAAACTTGGCAAAACGAACCAAAACCGAAGAAGAAGAAACAAGCGAGTCGGAATAAGATAGTTATATTCGTGTGGTGTAATATATGTAATATAGTGTGCTTATGCTTTATGATATATGTAAAAAAATTGCTTGTATTAATAAGTATTTTTTTTTTATGAATCTAACTCTTGTCTATTTTACAGTATAAAAACACAAAATGGATAGACAACCCAATATTTTAAGAGACCTACCCGGAGACATGATTGATGAAATCTTGTCTAGAGTAGGTCAGAATTCCTCGGCACAACTATTTAAGGCGAGATCAGTTTGTAAGACATTCGAAGAACGTTCCAAGAATGCCTTGGTTTATAAAAGGCTTTCGTTCGGAAGATGGGGAATATCACATTGGGAAATCCATAAGTTACGATGTGTTTACTTTGACGCATATATTGCGGGGAACCCAAATGCTATTTTACGCAACGGGTTAAGAAATTATTTTGACTCAGTATATCCGAATATAGGACTTCGTGATTTAGAAAAAGCGGCTAACATGCAACATAAAGAAGCATGTTATGCTTACGGGTTAGTAATGTTCGCTTCTCACCAAAGTGAGAACAAGAACATTGGGCTACAACTATTAAACAAAACGTTCCCACAAGTGACGGAGTCGGTAATTGGGGTAAGAAATGAGGTTTTTAGGTTATTACGAGACTGTTGGTCATTACGTAACCCTCGTCCCTTTGATGACGTTACAACACGCTGTCTTATCAACGGCCATAACGGTTATGTTCCACAAGACCAAGGATGGGAAGTAGTCCTAGTAAAACCAGAATGCATGACTTGTTTCTGGACGTATGAATTACGTGTCTTTATTGCCTTTGCTGAACGACTTGTGTACTAGCTAGAATTATCTTCACAACTATCTTGTATCAAAGTTATTGTGTGCTATATTTCATGCTTTATGTAAAATAAGCGGTATTGTAAGTTTGTAAAATATTGTATAAAAGTTTGAACGCGAAATATTGTTACAATCAGTTTTTCATATAGAATTGTAGTAATTGAATTGTATATTAGCTACTAAGTATGAACTTAACGGGTAGGTACTACCCGAATTTAAACTTATAAAACGCTAATATGAAGAAAAAGCTTTTATAAATGAGTTCATATTATGCTACGAAATACTATTAACTACTCTTAATATTCTGTATGATTAACTTGATTCCATTTGACTATTTTGAAGGAAATGGCACCGACTACTCGACACACCGTGAATATGAATGAAGAGGAATTCCGTACTTTTCTAGCTTCAAACATAGCCGCAGTACAGGCTGCGCTACATACCAACAATAACCTTGGATCTAGCAGTACAGGAAATCGTGTAGGATGCACCTACAAAGAATTCACTGCCTGCAAACCTTTGGAATTTGATGGAACCGAAGGACCGATTGGATTGAAACGATGGACCGAGAAGGTCGAATCGGTGTTTGCCATAAGTAAGTGTACTGAAGAGGACAAAGTGAAGTACGCTACGCATACCTTCACAGGTTCTGCGTTAACATGGTGGAATACCTATCTAGAGCAAGTGGGACAAGACGATGCGTACGCACTACTGTGGTCAGCATTCAAGCACTTCATGAACGAGAAGTACCGTCCCAGAACCGAGGTCAATAAGCTCAAGACAGAACTTAGAGGGTTACGAACCCAAGGATTTGATATTACCACGTACGAAAGACGATTCACAGAATTGTGCCTATTGTGTCCGGGAGCATTCGAAGATGAGGAAGAGAAGATCGACGCGTTTGTGAAAGGATTACCGGAAAGAATCCAAGAAGATATAAGTTCACACGAGCCCGCCTCTATACAACAGGCATGTAGAATGGCTCACAAACTAGTGAACCAGATTGAAGAAAGAATTAAAGAACAGACTGCTGAAGAGGCCAATGTGAAGCAAGTCAAAAGAAAGTGGGAGGAAAACGGTGATAAGAATCACCAATACAACAACAACAGCAATTACAACAATAATCGCAACAATTATCCCAACAATCGCAACATCAATCGCAACTACAACAAACGGCCCAACAACAACAACAACAACAGCAACAGCAACTACAACAATCATCCCAACAACAATAATAACCGCAACAACAACAACAATCAGAAGCAGCTATGCCAAAGGTGTGAAAAGTATCACTCGGGGTTCTGCACCAAATTTTGCAACAAGTGTAAAAGAAATGGTCATAGCGCGGCGAAGTGTGAGGTCTACGGACCAGGGGTTAATAGAACGAAAGGAACAAATGGTGTCGGAACGAGTAATGGCGGAGCAAGTAGTGTCGGAGCAAGTTATGCCAATGTAGTTTGTTATAAATGTGGAAAACCGGGCCACATTATTAGAAATTGCCCGAACCAGGAGAACACGAATGGATAAGGCCGCGGAAGAGTTTTCAATATTAATGCGGCAGAGGCACAAGAAGACCCAGAGCTTGTTATGGGTACGTTTCTTATTGACAATAAATCTGCTTACATTTTATTTGATTCGGGTGCGGATAGAAGCTATATGAGTAGAGATTTTTGTGCTAAATTAAGTTGTCCATTGACGCCTTTGGATAGTAAATTTTTACTCGAATTAGCAAATGGTAAATTAATTTCAGCAGATAATATATGTCGGAATCGAGAAATTAAACTGGTTAGCGAAACATTTAAGATTGATTTGATACCAGTAGAGTTAGGGAGTTTTGATGTGATAATCGGTATGGACTGGTTGAAAGAAGTGAAAGCAGAGATCGTCTGTTACAAAAATGCAATTCGCATTGTACGAGAAAAAGGAAAACCCTTAATGGTGTACGGAGAAAAGGGCAACACGAAGCTACATCTTATTAGTAATTTGAAGGCACAAAAACTAATAAGAAAAGGTTGCTATGCTGTTCTAGCACACGTCGAGAAAGTACAAACTGAAGAAAAGAGCATCAATGATGTTCCCATTGCAAAAGAATTTCCCGATGTATTTCCGAAAGAATTACCGGGATTACCCCCACATCGATCCGTTGAATTTCAAATAGATCTTGTACCAGGAGCTGCACCAATAGCTCGTGCTCCTTACAGACTCGCACCCAGCGAGATGAAAGAACTGCAAAGCCAATTACAAGAACTTTTAGAGCGTGGTTTCATTCGACCAAGCACATCACCGTGGGGAGCTCCTGTTTTGTTTGTCAAGAAGAAAGATGGTACATTCAGGTTGTGTATCGACTACCGAGAGTTGAACAAACTTACCATCAAGAACCGCTACCCACTACCGAGAATCGACGACTTATTTGATCAACTACAAGGCTCGTATGTTTATTCAAAGATTGACTTACGTTCCGGGTATCATCAAATGCGGGTGAAAGAAGATGATATTCCAAAGACTGCTTTCAGAACACGTTACGGTCATTACGAGTTTATGGTCATGCCGTTTGGTTTAACTAATGCACCAGCTGTGTTCATGGACCTTATGAACCGAGAGTGTGGACCATACCTTGACAAGTTTGTAATTGTTTTCATTGATGACATACTTATTTACTCAAAGAATGATCAAGAACACGGTGAACATTTGAGAAAGGTGTTAGAAGTATTGAGGAAGGAAGAATTGTACGCTAAGTTTTCAAAGTGTGCATTTTGGTTGGAAGAAGTTCAATTCCTCGGTCACATAGTGAACAAAGAAGGTATTAAGGTGGATCCGGCAAAGATAGAAACTGTTGAAAAGTGGGAAACCCCGAAAACTCCGAAACATATATGCCAGTTTTTAGGACTAGCTGGTTACTACAGAAGGTTCAACCAAGATTTTTCCAGAATAGCAAAACCCTTGACTGCATTAACGCATAAAGGGAAGAAATTTGAATGGAATGATGAACAAGAGAAAGCGTTTCAGTTATTGAAGAAAAAGCTAACTACGGCACCTATATTGTCATTGCCTGAAGGGAATGATGATTTTGTGATTTATTGTGACGCATCAAAGCAAGGTCTCGGTTGTGTATTAATGCAACGAACGAAGGTGATTGCTTATGCGTCTAGACAATTGAAGATTCACGAACAAAATTATACGACGCATGATTTGGAATTAGGAGCGGTTGTTTTTGCATTAAAGACTTGGAGGCACTACTTATATGGGGTCAAAAGTATTATATATACCGACCACAAAAGTCTTCAACACATATTTAATCAGAAACAACTGAATATGAGGCAGCGTAGGTGGATTGAATTGTTGAATGATTACGACTTTGAGATTCGTTACCACCCGGGGAAGGCAAATGTGGTAGCCGATGCCTTGAGCAGGAAGGACAGAGAACCCATTCGAGTAAAATCTATGAATATAATGATTCATAATAACCTTACTACTCAAATAAAGGAGGCGCAACAAGGAGTTTTAAAAGAGGGAAATTTAAAGGATGAAATACCCAAAGGATCGGAGAAGCATCTTAATATTCAGGAAGACGGAACCCGGTATAGGGCTGAAAGAATTTGGGTACCAAAATTTGGAGATATGAGAGAAATGGTACTTAGAGAAGCTCATAAAACCAGATACTCAATACATCCTGGAACGGGGAAGATGTACAAGGATCTCAAGAAACATTTTTGGTGGCCGGGTATGAAAGCCGATGTTGCTAAATACGTAGGAGAATGTTTGACATGTTCTAAGGTCAAAGCTGAGCATCAGAAACCATCAGGTCTACTTCAACAACCCGAAATCCCGGAATGGAAATGGGAAAACATTACCATGGATTTCATCACTAAATTGCCAAGGACTGCAAGTGGTTTTGATACTATTTGGGTAATAGTTGATCGTCTCACCAAATCAGCACACTTCCTACCAATAAGAGAAGATGATAAGATGGAGAAGTTAGCACGACTGTATTTGAAGGAAGTCATCTCCAGACATGGAATACCAATCTCTATTATCTCTGATAGGGATGGCAGATTTATTTCAAGATTCTGGCAGACATTACAGCAAGCATTAGGAACTCGTCTAGACATGAGTACTGCCTATCATCCACAAACTGATGGGCAGAGCGAAAGGACGATACAAACGCTTGAAGACATGCTACGAGCATGTGTTATTGATTTCGGAAATAGTTGGGATCGACATCTACCGTTAGCAGAATTTTCCTACAACAACAGCTACCATTCAAGCATTGAGATGGCGCCGTTTGAAGCACTTTATGGTAGAAAGTGCAGGTCTCCGATTTGTTGGAGTGAAGTGGGGGATAGACAGATTACGGGTCCAGAGATTATACAAGAAACTACCGAGAAGATCATCCAAATTCAACAACGGTTGAAAACCGCCCAAAGTCGACAAAAGAGCTACGCTGACATTAAAAGAAAAGATATAGAATTTGAAATTGGAGAGATGGTCATGCTTAAAGTTGCACCTTGGAAAGGCGTTGTTCGATTTGGTAAACGAGGGAAATTAAATCCAAGGTATATTGGACCATTCAAGATTATTGATCGTGTCGGACCAGTAGCTTACCGACTTGAGTTACCTCAACAACTCGCGGCTGTACATAACACTTTCCACGTCTCGAATTTGAAGAAATGTTTTGCTAAAGAAGATCTCACTATTCCGTTAGATGAAATCCAAATCAACGAAAAACTTCAATTCATCGAAGAACCCGTCGAAATAATGGATCGTGAGGTTAAAAGACTTAAGCAAAACAAGATACCAATTGTTAAGGTTCGATGGAATGCTCGTAGAGGACCCGAGTTCACCTGGGAGCGTGAAGATCAGATGAAGAAGAAATACCCGCATCTGTTTCTAGAAGATTCGTGAACACCTTCAACAGCTTAAAATTTCGGGACGAAATTTATTTAACGGGTAGGTACTGTAGTGACCCGAACTTTTCCATGTTTATATATATTAATTGAGATTGATATTTACATGATTAAATGTTTCCAACATGTTAAGCAATCAAACTTGTTAAGACTTGATTAATTGAAATATGTTTCATATAGACAATTGACCACCCAAGTTGACCGGTGATTCACGAACGTTAAAACTTATAAAAACTATACAATGACATATATATGGTTATATATATAGTTAACATGTTTTTATTATAAGTATGTATCTCATTAGGTATTTTAACAATGAGTTATATACATAAAAATGAGACTATTAATTTAAGAAACTCGAAAACGATATATATAACGATTATCGTTATAACAACGTCTTACTAGGTACATATGAATCATATTAAGATATTGATACACTTGGTTAATTATGTTAAATGATAAGTAAATATATTATTAATTGTATTAACAATGAAATACATATGTAAAAATAAGACGACTAACTTAATGATTTCGAAACGAGACATATATGTAACGATTATCGTTGTAACGACATTTAACTGTATATACATCATACTAAGATATATTATATATCATAATATCATGATAATATAATAATTTAACATCTCATTTGTTATAATAAACAATGGGTTAACAACATTCAACAAGATCGTTAACCTAAAGGTTTCAAAACAACATTTACATGTAACGACTAACGATGACTTAACGACTCAGTTAAAATGTATATACATGTAGTGTTTTAATATGTATTCATACACTTTTGAAAGACTTCAAGACACTTATCAAAATACTTCTACTTAACAAAAATGCTTACAATTACATCCTCGTTCAGTTTCATCAACAATTCTACTCGTATGCACCCGTATTCGTACTCGTACAATACACAGCTTTTAGATGTATGTACAATTGGTATATACACTCCAATGATCAGCTCTTAGCAGCCCATGTGAGTCACCTAACACATGTGGGAACCATCATTTGGCAACTAGCATGAAATATCTCATAAAATTACAAAAATATGAGTAATCATTCATGACTTATTTACATGAAAACAAAATTACATATCCTTTATATCTAATCCATACACCAACGACCAAAAACACCTACAAACACTTTCATTCTTCAATTTTATTCATCTAATTGATCTCTCTCAAGTTCTATCTTCAAGTTCTAAGTGTTCTTCATATATTTTACAAGTTCTAGTTACATAAAATCAAGAATACTTTCAAGTTTGCAAGCTCACTTCCAATCTTGTAAGGTGATCATCCAACCTCAAGAAATCTTTGTTTCTTATAGTAGGTTATCATTCTAATACAAGGTAATAATCATATTCAAACTTTGGTTCAATTTCTATAACTATAACAATCTTATTTCAAGTGATGATCTTACTTGAACTTGTTTTCGTGTCATGATTCTGCTTCAAGAACTTCGAGCCATCCAAGGATCCGTTGAAGCTAGATCCATTTTTCTCTTTTCCAGTAGGTTTATCCAAGGAACTTAAGGTAGTAATGATGTTCATAACATCATTCGATTCATACATATAAAGCTATCTTATTCGAAGGTTTAAACTTGTAATCACTAGAACATAGTTTAGTTAATTCTAAACTTGTTCGCAAACAAAAGTTAATCCTTCTAACTTGACTTTTAAAATCAACTAAACACATGTTCTATATCTATATGATATGCTAACTTAATGATTTAAAACCTGGAAACACGAAAAACACGGTAAAACCGGATTTACGCCGTCGTAGTAACACCGCGGGCTGTTTTGGGTTAGTTAATTAAAAACTATGATAAACTTTGATTTAAAAGTTGTTATTCTGAGAAAAAGATTTTTATTATGAACATGAAACTATATCCAAAAATTATGGTTAAACTCAAAGTGGAAGTATGTTTTCTAAAATGGTCATCTAGACGTCGTTCTTTCGACTGAAATGACTACCTTTACAAAAACGACTTGTAACTTATTTTTCCGACTATAAACCTATACTTTTTCTGTTTAGATTCATAAAATAGAGTTCAATATGAAACCATAGCAATTTGATTCACTCAAAATGGATTTAAAATGAATAAGTTATGGGTAAAACAAGATTGGATAATTTTTCTCATTTTAGCTACGTGAAAATTGGTAACAAATCTATTCCAACCATAACTTAATCAACTTGTATTGTATATTATGTAATCTTGAGATACCATAGACACGTATACAATGTTTCGACCTATCATGTCGACACATCTATATATATTTCGGAACAACCATAGACACTCTATATGTGAATGTTGGAGTTAGCTATACAGGGTTGAGGTTGATTCCAAATTATATATAGTTTGAGTTGTGATCAATACTGAGATACGTATACACTGGGTCGTGGATTGATTCAAGATAATATTTATCGATTTATTTCTGTACATCTAACTGTGGACAACTAGTTGTAGGTTACTAACGAGGACAGCTGACTTAATAAACTTAAAATATCAAAATATATTAAAAGTATTGTAAATATATTTTGAACATACTTTGATATATATGTATATATTGTTATAGGTTCGTGAATCAACCAGTGGAAGTCTTACTTCCCGACGAAGTAAAAATCTGTGAAAGTGAGTTATAGTCCCACTTTTAAAATCTAATATTTTTGGGATGAGAATACATGCAGGTTTTATAAATGATTTACAAAATAGACACAAGTACGTGAAACTACATTCTATGGTTGAATTATTGAAATCGAATATGCCCCTTTTTATTAAGTCTGGTAATCTAAGAATTAGGGAACAGACACCCTAATTGACGCGAATCCTAAAGATAGATCTATTGGGCCTAACAAACCCCATCCAAAGTACCGGATGCTTTAGTACTTCGAAATTTATATCATATCCGAAGGGTGTCCCGGAATGATGGGGATATTCTTATATATGCATCTTGTTAATGTCGGTTACCAGGTGTTCACCATATGAATGATTTTTATCTCTATGTATGGGATGTGTATTGAAATATGAAAATCTTGTGGTCTATTATTATGATTTGATATATATAGGTTAAACCTATAACTCACCAACATTTTTGTTGACGTTTTAAGCATGTTTATTCTCAGGTGATTATTAAGAGCTTCCGCTGTCGCATACTTAAATAAGGACGAGATTTGGAGTCCATGCTTGTATGATATTGTGTAAAAACTGCATTCAAGAAACTTATTTTGTTGTAACATATTTGTATTGTAAACCATTATGTAATGGTCGTGTGTAAACTAGATATTTTAGATTATCATTATTTGATAATCTACGTAAAGCTTTTTAAACCTTTATTGATGAAATAAAGGTTATGGTTTGTTTTAAAATGAATGCAGTCTTTGAAAAATGTCTCATATAGAGGTCAAAACCTCGCAACGAAATCAATTAATATGGAACGTTTTTAATCAATAAGAACGGGACATTTCAGCAGTTGTGTTTTCTTTGAAGCTTTGGAGACATTATTTGTATGGTACACATTGTGAAATCTATACAGATCATAAGAGTCTTCAATATATCTTTTCACAGAAAGAATTAAATATGGGTCAACGTCGATGTTTAGAATTGATTAAAGACTATGACTGTGAGATTAAATACCATCCGGGTAAAGCAAATGTGGTCGCAGATGCTCTGAGTCGCAAGAAAACAGTTGAAAATGTTAGATTTATGAGAATTGAGATAGTTTCAGACTTGATTGATCGATTGAAAACCGTACAGTTAGTAGCTTTGAATGACGAAAATCTAAAGACTGAACAAGTGACTAAAAGAAAATTTGACCTATGCAATGACTCTAGAGGATTAAAGACCTATAAAGACCGAATTTGGGTGCCTATGCTTGGAGATTTGAGAGATTTAATCCTTACTGAAGCTCATAAATCGAGATTATCAGTGCATCCAGGTAGTACAAAGATGTATAGAGACTTGAAAACATTGTATTGGTGGCCGACAATGAAGACAGATGTTGCAAATTTTGTCGAAAAATGTCATATTTGTGCGCAAGTTAAGGCAGAACATCAGAAACTGTATGGATCTCTAAGACAGTTACAAATTCCTCAGTGGAAGTGGGATCATATAACGATGGATTTTGTAACCAAGTTACCCCGAACCCAGAAAGGACACGACATGATCTGGGTGATTGTGGATCGTTTAACAAAGAGTGCTCACTTTTTAGCTACTCGTGAAACAGCTTCGTTGAGTGATTTGGCAGAGTTGTACTTGAAAGAAATCGTTAGTCGACATGGTGTACCATTGTCAATAGTTTCCGACAGGGATACTAGGTTTGTATCTAACTTCTGGAACAGTTTACAACAGAATCTGGGTACGCGTGTGAATCTTAGTACAGCATATCATCCACAAACAAACGGTCAGAGTGAACGACCGATTCAAACGTTAGAAGACATGTTGAGAGCATGTGTCTTAGAGTATGGTGGTTCTTGGGATTCGCATCTTCCATTGATAGAGTTTGCTTACAACAATTCATATCATTCGAGTATCGGAATGCCACCGTATGAAATGTTGTATGGTCGAAAATGCAGAACTCCTACGTGTTGGTTAGAAGCAGGTGAGAAACAATTTTTAGGTCCCGAGATTGTTCAGATAACTGCAGAAAAAGTTGAAATTGCACGTGAGAAATTAAAGGCAGCTAGAGATCGACAAAAGATGTATGCTGATCCGCGCAGACGTCCGGTAACATTTCATGTAGATGATCGTGTATACTTGAAGGTATCACCATGGAAAGGGGTGATCAGATTTGGCAAACGTGGTAAACTAGCTCTGAGGTATATTGGGCCATTTCTGATCATAGAGATTTTGAACGATCAAACGGTAGTCTTAGATCTTCCTTCAGAGTTAGCAGGAATTCACAACACGTTCAATGTGTGTTATTTAAGAAAGTGTAAAGTAGACGATGAAAGTCAGATTCTTCCATTGAAAGACTTGAAAGTTGATTTGACTAAGAAGTTAGTTGAAGAGCCAATTCGTATAGTGGACAAGAAAGTCACCAAGTTAAGAAAGAAACAGATTCCAATGGTGTTAGTGGAATGGCGACATAGTTTAGGTTCCAACTTGACCTGGGAAACCGAGGAGTTAATCAGGGCGCGCTATCCCCAGTTGTTTGACCTTGACCAGATTCCGAGGTCAGAATCTTATTAAGGGGGGTAGATTTGTAACATCCTCATTCGGGCCTAGATGTAAGATTACTAATGTGCCCATAAGTTAGTATTGTGTTACTATGTGCTTTTGTTTTTATTTAATATTTATTATTAAATAATAATGTGGTTAGGACCAGTTTGTGACAAGGGTCACAGAACAGGTTTGTTTATTTAATTTGGACTTTGTTTGTGTTACCAAATGATGTACGAAAGATATCAGATAACTGATAAATACCCGTGTGTCACACAGTATGGGATTTAATCCCAAATAATAGACTTGTGTCTATCCCTTTCTTGAATTTTCCAGAATTATCCCAAACCACCCCGTTCTTCATCTTCTCCAACTACCAAAACCCTAATTCCCCATTGTTGATCTTGAGCTCGAATTGGTCTTGGAATCACGTTCTTTACACTCTACTGATTCTTTTAAGGTAAGAATCATGAGCTTTCATGATCAATTTGGTGTTAAAATGGTGTTTTTAAGTGTATTTGTTCAAAAGCTTGAATTTGTGTCAAAACAAGTGATTTAAGTGTTGTTATGGTCAAATTGTTGTGGGTTTATAGTCTATAACATGTATTAATTGTGTTGTGGTAAGTTTTGATGTCGAAAACGAGCTCTAGATCGAGTTTTGGTGAATTTAGCTTGAAGTCCGTAGCCTATGTTCAGTTTCTAAAGAAGATGAACACAGTCGGCCGACTGTCAGTCGACAGTCGACCGACCGGCGTAGTGAACCGACCGATTGACTGAGTATTGACTTTCGGCCGATTGTGGATGTACCAAATGAATCGGCCGACTGGGAATGTCAGTCGACCGGTTGTGTCGACAGTCGACCGACTGTAAGAGTCAGTCGACCGACTGTAAGAGTCAGTCGACCGACTGAGTGTCCAGGGCAGAATATTTTACCAAAGTGTTGAGTTTTAGCCGTTATGCTGCCCGTTTGTATTTTGATGATTTTGATGTAAATTTTGAAAGTGCATAAGTGTTAAGGAGAAACATTTTAGGGACAGTTTTTCTGACAAAAATTTTTATATTGTGTTATTTGGTGTTAACGGACAGAAACTAACTTGTGTATATGTTTTCTCAGGAGAAAAGGAGAAAGAGAAGGTTCAGTGATTAGATAGCTGAATACCTTCTCGTTTGCTGGTATTTGGTGAGTGGGACTAACTGGAGAATATAGTATATTGTAGCATGTTATATTATGATTGCCATGCTTGTTAGTATTACTTATTGTTGTGATTAGTTAGTACCTTGTGATGACTGCATGTTAGTTGATGCTTGTCTGTTGGAGCCCAGTGCATCCCTATCTTGTGGTAGCCTAATTCGATAGGAGAGATCAACCTGCGGGTTGGGTTCCTCATATGGTAGCCTATTTGCATCCGTGTAGTATATGTTTGAATGACGTGTACGTCGCGTGTGGATGATTTATGCAGCACAGTATGTAGGAGGAACTTCCGGTAAACCCCAGCCCGATCAACTGGAGGTTAATGGTTTGGCCGAACCGCCAGAGTCTCTGTAGACTGCACTACTGGGTGATGTTTGTGTGTTAGACTATGTGACATGATTAGTATAACACTTATGTATGCTATGGCCTGTAGTTAGTCGTACTCACTTAGCTTCGTGCTAATTCCCCTCCCTCTCCTCCCTGCAGGTTATTAGCTTTTGTAGTTTATGCATTTTGGGGAGAAGACGGGCATGAAGATGTTATGTTTGACAGGAGTCAACTCTGATGTTGTCTTGCTTTATGAAAACAATAATCGTTTTGTAAATATGTCTTCTCTGTATAAACAAGTATTTTGTAATGACACGTGACACAGGTTGCATTAACAATAGTTAATGTGGATATCGTATTAAATTAATATTATGCTTCCGCCACGTATTAAAAAAAATCAGCGGTGTCACAAACACTTACATACTTAAACTTAAACTTGGGCAAAACACTTACTACTCTTAAATGTCAATAGGTTGACTTTTCTGCTCACTCATCCAACTTTCTATTCCGAAGAATAACTAGCTCATCTCTCTACTTACTAAGGTGAACTCATAGCCCCACTCTTTATTGCTAGCAAACTTATTTACTTTTATTGAGGTGAGACACATGCTACTTTTACTATTTACAATTTAGACACAAGTGCCAACTGTTAAAACTATGCTATACTCGGCTATGTCCGACTAAATCCCTACAATGATATTTTTAATTGCTCGTGAATGCATGCTTAATTATTGGGGGTAGGCCTATCGGGAGTAACGTCCCCGATACATTTGACCAAGTCATTGTATTACTTAATAATGAAATTAAACCGACAAGTATAAACTACAACTTGTCTTTGGGGCAAACTTGAACGTTTAGTCTAAATATCACGCATTGGCATAACTTTTTGATCTGTGAGATCAACTTTACAAACTAAATCTTGTGGTCAAAAACAACGGTCAAACTTATTTGTTAAACCTATGAACTTCACTCAACCTTTTGGTTGACACTTTAGCATGTTTTGTCTCAGGTGCTGATTGATTCAAGCTTTCTTACTTACTACTTATGTAATGCTACTTGGACATAGGATCAAGAGATATCGCATTTACTACTTTTGCATTTGAACATTTACTTTATTCCTTTGTAACGACATTTCATTTTCCGTTGCATACTCAATAAAGTTTATTTTATCATTTAGTATTGTTCTCGTATATTATAATATGTTGGTTTATTTAATATTAAGTCACATTTCACCCAGACCCTAACTGGGGGTGTGATAGATTGGTATCAGAGCAAACCCGGCTGTTATAGAGAACCGGGATTGCATTTTTATGTGTGCCTTACTTGTTAGCTAGGGTGCCTTAGCAATCTAGGAAACTATAACCTTTCCTGCCTTAGACTTATTGCACTTAGGATTGCCTTATAATCTTAACACTTATGCTTTACTAAACTTGACTCAAAGATTCTAATCAAAGTCTCTTTCCTAATGATAGGATGTCAAGCTCAAGCATTAATAAACCAACTCTCATCAAGCCAACCGAAGAAGATACTAACGGGTCTTCCACTGAAAGACCAGTCCAAAGTCCACCTTATGGCTTTGTTGGTCCTCGTTCACCAAACTATAGTCCGGATACTCTACCTGCTTCTCCTGATTTTCTCCCGACTCAAGGATCTGAAAGCGAAGGAGAAAGCCCTGCTGATTCTACCAACTCTGGCTCTTTTCACTCATTGGTACATAAACCGATGAGTACTCCCGAATGGTATGCTCTTCAAAACCTCCCTAACTATGACAGTGACTTCTCAAATTATGAGCCTGAAGAAGAGCCTATTGAAGAATCATCTGAAAACTCAACTCTAAAGAGAAAGCAACCCGAACCTGCTACCAGTCCATTATTTTGTAATAATATGGAGCACATAAGGGTGAAATGCGATATCATCAACCTTCAGAGTAGTTGTGAGAAGAATAGGGAGTTTAGTAGACGCCATGTTGCTCGGATAGAAGTGCGTCTAAACAACCTAGAAAAAGAAAACAAAATCTTGAAGGAAATCATCCAAGAGTCCCTCGACTCTCAAACCGAAAGGGTAGAGAAACTTGTGAAGGATAACATGGAAAAAGTAATGAAGCAGTTTGAGGATGAGAAGAAGAAATATGAAGACTACTTCAATCTTAATATTTCTTAGTTATTTTTCCATTTTCCATCGATGTAAAGGCTATGCCTTAAACTATTTTCTATTTCCGAATCGTGTATTAAAAGGCTTATTTAACGCCTCGTTCCTTAATAATATAAAGTGTTTTATTTATATCATGTGATATCAATACTTTATCTTATTCATACTTGTAATTGCTCAAACCTATAATTTGTTAACTTATCCGACTTATGTCAACTTCTATGTAGCAACATCATGGTTCGTCCAGCTGCACCTACTGTTAACAATATCGTATTGACTACCTAGCAATTCCAACAGTTACTCACTGCCGCACAAGGCAACGCTCAAGCTAATAATGTTAATCCTCAACCGAAAGCTTGTTCATACAAGGACTTTACAAACTGTCATCCTCCCGCATTCAAAGGAAATGAAGAAGCTGTTGAACTAGTTCGTTGGTTTGAGAAGATGGAGTCCATTTTCTGTATTTGCAACTGTGGTGATGACGATCGATTAAGTATGCCACTAGCTCATTATGTGGAAATGCTTTAACTTGGTGGTCTGCTCATGCCAAGTCTGTAGGAATTGACAATGCTAATGCAATTCCATGGGACGAACTCAAAAGCATGATGATTAATAAATTCGACCCTCGAAGTCAAGTTCAAAAACTTGAAGCTGAGTTCTGGGAACTCAAGGTGAAGGGAACTAATATTGAAAGCTACACCAACCGTTATCTTGAGCTTTCTACTCTATGTCCCGATATGTTTCCTACCGGAGGTAGAAGGATTGAACGATATATTGAAGGTCTCCCCAAGGATGTTCAGGGGAATATTATTGTTGCCGAGAAGGTTACTCTTGATGCTGTAATTCTTATGGCACAAAATTTGATGTTGGTCAAGAGAAGAAGAGCGTCGGCTAGTAAGCAGGTTGAGACCAAGGGTAATGATGGTAAGAGGAAGTTTGAGTCATCTCAAGATTTGACTCAAAATGCTAGTAAGAAACCTGCGGAAGGTACAAGGTCAAATTATAAGGGTGTCTATCCTTTCTGTGTTCGTTGTGAGAGGCATTGCCCGGGGAAGTGTACTGCTATTTGTTCGTTGTGTAAGAAAGTTGGACACGTTGCTAAGACGTGTAAGACTCCTCCAAAGGATAAGGCTATTGTTCCAGCCAAACCTCCTCCTACATGTTATACTTATGGAGAAAAGGGACACATTAGTCCAAATTGCCCTAAGAAGAAGGATAATCCCGCTCCTGGAACTAATGCTACTACTGCGAAGGGTCATGTGTTTGTTATCACTGCTGCTGAAGCTCGAGATGAGGATGAGGTCATCACGGGTACGTATCTTGTCAATAATTATTATGCACCTATTTTATTCGATACTGGTGCCGACAGAAGTTACGTGTCTAGTGATTTTTGTACCATGTTTACTGAAAAGACTCCACCCATAGAGACTAAACGATTAGTAGAAGTAGCCAATGGAAAGATCATGCAAGTCGATAAATCTATAAAAACTGCAACCTAATCTTAGCCAATAAAGAATTTAAGATAGACCTTTTACCGGTCAAGCTCGAAAGTTTTGACGTCGTAGTTGGAATGGATTGGTTACGTTCATTACATGATGCTATCATGTGTTACGATAAAACTGTTCATGTTTCGTTGGGAAATGGAGAAACTCTCATCATCCAAGGTAATAAGAGTGGTTCCAATCTCAATATAATCTCATGTATCAAAACCCGCATGTGACAACCCGGAAATTTCTGACCAAATTTAAACTTAATCTTTGTATGATTAACATTTCCGACACGATAAGCAAAGTCTGTAAAATCGAATCTCAAAATTTTTGAACTATTCCAGTACCCTTCGGTTGTTCTCAACGATTCGCTAACCATTATATGTAAATAGATACATATATATACTATAACTCGAAAATGTAACAAAGTTTTAATGGTTTGATACCGTACATTAAAATTATTGGTTTAAATATTTATTTGAATATATATGATAAGTTGAAATATTAATTATATGAATAACTTACGACGTATATTTAAAACGTGTTTATGAATGTTGAAAATATATATTAACTTGGTCATAAAATGATTTGTTATTATATATATATATTAACAAATAGCGAGACAATTATTTATAGAAGTAAATGACCAAAACACTCGAAAGTTTAAGATACACTTTGAATGATATAGTTTATTGATAATTTAAGACTATATTTTGACAAAGGTACGAGTCACAAAACGTAAATTGCGAGTTTTCTAAGCGTACGAAAATGCGTTCGAGAAACCAAAACCGGGACATAAGTCGAGTGACAACGTACGAGTCATCGGAACAAAAATTACAAGTTAACTATGCACATGAATTTAATATAATATATAATTAATTATTTAAATTATATATATTATATAATAATATGTCGACAAATAAGAAAACAAAAACATTTTGAGCTGGATCAGGCGGCCATGCGATCGCATGGAAAATACACTAAAAACCCATACGATCGCATGGGCATCAGATTCCAAAAAGTTGCCTATAAAAGTCCAGTTTCTGCTCAAGTTTTGTTTACACATATTACACTCGTATATATTTATATTTATATTATTATTATTATTATTATTATTATTATTATTATTATTATTATTATTATTATTTTTATTATTATTATTATTATTATTATTATTATTATTAAGATTAATATTATTATTATTAATCTTATTATTATTAGTAGTATTAGGACATAAAATACTACGACGAGGCCATGAGCGGGTCATTTTTGAAATGGGTTTTCGAGCGGGATAGAGCTAAGGAAATTATGGGTAATATTCGTGGGTATTATTCGCAAGTCAAACCTAGTTTTTATTATCTCCGTTGTGTCTATGTACTTTCCTACAATATTGAATCTCAATATTGATACGTAAGCACGCATATTTTATCTTTTATATATTAATTGTGTATCCATGTCTAGTGCTCGAGTATATATATTTATGCATGCTTGTATGCTAAATTTCAACCTTAAACAGTTTATGATGAATCACGAATTAAATACATATATTACTGGTAAAAGGTATATGATATGCATGTTTTTGGAAAGCTGGCGAAAAATCAATGACTTTTCCTTTAGATATCGAATAGTTTCGATGAACGGATTAAGAGATATGATCAACTGAATTATGATTGACGTTAATTGGAATTGCTTTTGAATCTGCAATTAATATTTAAACAACCTGTTTATGAGATTGATAAAATACTACTAGCCAAGTAAATGAATCCTTATATAAGGCACGTCTCGTTTTGTTGAACAATTGTCAAAATTGACTTTTTGAAATGACTTTTGATAACTTTTGTATGTCGATCTCGAGCATTAGGATTGTGATACACTATAACCTAACCTAGTTTATTAGACATGTATTGACCAATATGTTCTCTAGGTTGAGATCTACGGTTAATCTTGCATTCCGAGTTACGGTCACTTTTTGATGAATGACTTATGTGCTGCTAAGGTGAGTTTCATTGCTCCCTTTTTAATTGCTTTTGCAATATATATTTTTGGGCTGAGAATACATGCAATTTATTTTAAACGCAATGGATACAAGTACATACTTAATTCTACACTGAGTTTGAACCGAAAATCCCTTAGCTTTGGTAACTAGTAACTGCCAGTTATAAGAACTGGTGGGCGCGAGTAGTAGTATATGGATCCATAGGGCTTGATATCCCCGTCCGAGCTAGACCACTAGCCTTTTAACGGACGTATGCTATTTGAGAAGCGTACACGTTGGTTTGCGTGTATTATTAAGATGATTATACAAAGGGTACAAATTATATATACGTTAAGTTTAGTTACCAGGGTGCTCAATCTTGTAGAATATTTTGATAAACGTTTCTGGATGAAACAACTGAAATCTTGTGATCCACCTTTATGTACAGATTATATAAAACATTAAAACTATGAACTCACCAACCTTTGTGTTGACACTTGTTAGCATGTTTATTCTCAGGTTCCTAGAAGTCTTCCGCTGTTTGCTTATATGTTAGACAAGCTATGTGCATGGAGTCTTACATGGCATGTTTATCAAGGAAACGTTGCATTCACCAAATCATCACCATGTATCTTATTTTGACTGCATTGTCAATGGAAGTACTATTGTAAACTATTATTTACGGTGATTGTCTATATGTAGAAATCATCAAATGTCGAAAACCTTTGATTTAAATATTCATTTATGGTGTGCCTTTTCAAAAGAATGCAATGTTTACAAAACGTATCATATAGAGGTCAAATACCTCGCAATGAAATCGATGAATGGCTTGTTCGTCCATATGGATTTGGAGTAATCGTCACAGTTGGTATCAGAGCGTTGGTCCTAGCGAACCAGGTCTTGCATGAGTGTGTCTAACTGATAGTTGTTAGGATGCATAAGTAAGTCTGGACTTCGACCGTTTCTGCATGTTAAAAGTTTTGCTTATCATTTCTTGTCGGAAATTACATGCTTATCATTCTTAAGTCTAGACATGTTTTCCTGCATTTATTGCATAAATAGTGTATAGACAAAAATATATATCTTAGTGTATCTGTTACTGTAAACTTTTCCTGACATCTTCCGAAAATTTCTCCGTGATTTATGGAATTTGGTATTATATATACATATGTAAATTATGTATTGAAGAATACCAAACTAAATTCTATAATCTAATTCATATCAAAAATCATCTCCATAATTATACAAGATGGATCCCGTATCTAGTTCAAATTCCTTAAACTCCGACAGCTATTCCGATATGGATATTCACCTGAATTCCGAAGACAGTGTAACAGGAATGGATCAACCAATCAGCCATCACCTATTCTGGATGAATTGGGGATGGGTTCGTAGCCTACTTAATTATTGGAGACAAGAAGAAGGCGATCCCTTCCATCCACCACATCGCCCTCTTGGCGAAGAACCTGAAGCACTTACCGGCGAACCTGTTCGAGACACCATTTTCTCTCTCATTTCCAGAGTATCTCGTCATGATCATATACTCTCTCAAATTTTCGATCTTATTCATCCGCTCGTCCAAACCGCCAATCATCCCGGTGTAGTAGAAGAAGTCAACGAGCTTCGCGCTCGGGTAGTGGCTTTGGAGAATATGGTGCAAAGGTTACAAGAACCAGCGGAATCACCGGCATCAACAGTATCACCGACAACAACACCAACAGTACCATTACCACCACCAACAGCATCCGCACCGCAAGCCTCAACATTACAATATGTACCTTGAACATCAATGTCATACGCATCGTAGTTACCAAGAAATACTTGCAACAATAACCGATGAAGTATTAACTCATTTCTCCTGAAGAAATTTTATGTATATTTAATATATATGAATTTTGAAATCAAAATAAATCTTTTCGTACTAAGCTATTACGTGTGAATCTTAACTGGTAGGTACTACTCGGTTAGTTCATATTACTAATATGCAATGATGTACATCCTTCCTTAACAACGTAACCATTGTTAACTACAATCTCTGTTTTAACTTAATGAATTCCATTTCATAATAAACCAAGTGTATTATTCAATTACATAATTGATTTTACATTTTCATTTTCGATGTACTCGAAACTTTCCAGAAAACATCATCTGTACCTTGTATGGTTCACAAAAATTCCACTAGCATCAACATCCTTCAACGAGGAATAAGAATAAATAATGAAGTATCGATTACATTAGCGAAATACTCCGCAAAGATTATGTAATCTTTAATGTTTTAGAGATTAATCATTTCTAAGTCAAGCCGAAAATTAAATGAGCTTAATATGATATTAACTCATTAAATCTGTGTAACATCTGAAGAAAATATACATACATATATTTTCATAAAGATGGTAATAAAAATTCTTTTGTAAAAAGTATCAATTGTGAAATCTTTAACGGGTAGGTAATACCCGAGAAATATATAAGTTCGCAATTAATATGTTACACTGTACATTCTTCAACTTTGATTCAAAAATTATTAACAATGCTCACAACGATATACAATCATTTTCATACAAATTCAATTACATATTCTGATATTGACGGATCAGAATCCAAGTCATAACTCTGAACCGGTGACATCATTCTTAGATCTCTACATTTTTCAAAGCTATACTTTGACTTTAAATCTGTGCAAGATCCATTAGCATTGTTTTTACCGAAAATAACCTTGCAATTCCTTTTCAAAAGTATCCAGTATTATCAATCGTTCAACCAGTCAACGATGACCTTTCAGACTTGTAACTTTGGCATATACGTTTTTGTTACTGGGGAACCTTTCATGTTCCACCACATTAACAGTAAATGTACCAGCAAATTCATTAATCTGTGACTTAAAGTCTCTCCGAAAAACCATTATAATTGTTCATTGAAACCCTATCATGTACTCATCCACATCTTGTAACGGTAATTGCCATACCAACTACCGGAAATTAGCAATCAGTATTTCAAATTTCACAGAAATTCTAAGCCAACAGTTATATATATACATATAATGTCTATCTCCTAAACTTATTTACTTCAAAGGTGAAGTTTTTGAAAAACAGCCAAACTGCGAAACTAGCTCTCCGAATTTTGGAAAAATGCTGATGAAGCAGCAAAAACTGTAAACGACCTTAACAGTCAAAAGTTTGATGATAAAGAATAGTATGGTGGTAAAGCTGAGAAAAAGAGAAGGTTTGGAACTGAAAACGGATTGAGCATACCATGAAGGAGGCTGTGGACAAATCACAAAGACTAAACCTGCCTTCAAAGAATACAAATGATTTAGTATCTGCTGAAGTCATTAACGAATACCTTGCTCCTGACTCAAAATCCGTTACGAACAAATCTTCTTCATCATCCTTAGATATTAGAAATTCTAAGATATTATCATATCTTTCATTATAAAAATCTTCGATATTTCTGAAGATATCTTCATAACTATTATCATCCGAAATTATTTATCTCTTCACGCTATCTGTGTTACATCATAAAAGAAACTATTTTAGTTTCTAATTTCTAAAAATTTCAAAAAATGGATGTTTTTGAAGTAGTGTTGGGAATTGAAGCATGAGTTAGTATAATATAATGACATTTGATCAACGTGATTATATTACAGTACGTCATGCTGAGTTTCTAATGGAACGTGATAAAGGTTCACAGATCATACCCTCATCATGAACCATGTTACATAACTCTTTTATTCTATTTAACCTCTAAACATATAAAGAAAATATTTTTCTTGATGATTCGGTCTTTTTCGAGGTATTCTGGTAATTTGACAAGTCAGATTGTGCCATTACCGTTTCTTTCTTAGAATATTAATTATGTTCATTCCGAAATTCATACCTACGAATTCTGGACCATTATTTGCTTGACTTAAAGTCGGGAAGAGAAAACGAAAGCATGAAGCTCCGAAATATAATGAAAAATATAAAGCTCGAAAACAACCCCGAAATTACAAACCGTGTATATCAATGCGTATAGCAATATAAAGACATGGGAGAATGAAAAATAATATAACCCCAAGGTAATAGTAGAAGAAAATAACCTCCTCTGATGGTAGATGAAAAAGAAGAATGAATGATATGATAGCCAAGAAAATATCAAGAATCAGAACTGGATGAAGCATTTTCACAAATCTTTTGTAAGTATGAAATAAGAAAGAAGATTATAGGAGTGGTGAAAATAAATGAAACGGAAGAGGTCAATTTATAGCAAAATATCAGACATAACAATTGAGGCAGATTACGCATTTAATCAAAGGAAATCCTAATTTCCTTAAATTCCAAAGAATCAAATCTTATTTAAATTATGAAGATTTTCTATTCCTTAAATTCCGAAAAATCAATCGTTACTACATCAAGAGATAAGATGAATCTCTATTCTCCTTTTCACTCTATTACGATAACTTCTCTCATACACTTCGAGTAATCGGATTGTTTTATCCGTATTATTCAATGGTGATAAAATTCTATTTACCAACTCATATTCGTCATGAAAATATTTTTATTGTTAGCCATGACGACCTCACTCAAATTTCGGGACGAAATTTCTTTAACGGGTAGGTACTGTGACAACCCGGAAATTTCTGACCAAATTTAAACTTAATCTTTGTATGATTAACATTTCCGACACGATAAGCAAAGTCGGTAAAATCGAATCTAAAAATTTTTGAACTATTCAAGTACCCTTCGGTTGTTCTCAACGATTCGCTAACCATTATATGTAAATAGATACATATATATACTATAACTTGAAAATGTAACCAAGTTTTAATGGTTTGATACCGTACATTAAACTTATTGGTTTAAATATTTATTTGAATATATATGATAAGTTGAAATATTAATTATATGAATAACTTGCGACGTATATTTAAAACGTGTTTATGAATCTTGAAAATATATATTAACTTGGTCATAAAATGATTTGTTATTATATATATATTAACAAATAGCGAGACAATTATTTATAGAAGTAAATGACCAAAACACTCGAAAGTTTAAGATACACTTTGAATGATATAGTTTATTGATAATTTAAGACTATATTTTGACAAAGGTACGAGTCACAAAACGTAAATTGCGAGTTTTCTAAGCGTACGAAAATGCGTTCGAGAAACCGGAATCGGGACATAAGTCGAGTGACAATGTACGAGTCATCGGAACGAAAATTACAAGTCAACTATGCACATGAGTTTAATATAATATATAATTAATTATTTAAATTATATATATTATATATATTATATAATAATATGTCGATAAACAAGAAAACAAAAACATTTTGAGCTGGATCAGGCGGCCATGCGATCGCATGGAAAATACACTAAAAACCCATGCGATCGCATGGGCATCAGATTCCAAAAAGTTGCCTATAAAAGTCTAGTTTCTGCTCAAGTTTTGTTTACACATATTACACTCGTATATATTTATATTTATATTTATATTATTATTATTATTATTATTATTATTATTATTATTATTATTATTATTATTATTATTATTATTATTATTATTATTATTATTATTATTATTATTATTATTTTTATTATTATTATTATTTTTATTATTATTATTATTATTATTATTATTATTATTATTATTATTATTATTATTATTAAGATTAATATTATTATTATTAATCTTATTATTATTAGTAGTATTAGTACATAAAATACTACGATGAGGCCAGGAGCGGGTCATTTTTGAAATGGGTTTTCGAGCGGGATAGAGCTAAGGAAATTATGGGTAATATTCGTGGGTATTATTCGCAAGTCAAACCTAGTTTATTATCTCCGTTGCGTCTACGTACTTTGATACAATATTGAATCTCAATATTGATACGTAAGCACACATATTTTATCTTTTATATATTAATTGTGTATCCATGTCTAGTGCTCGAGTATATATATTTATGCATGCTTGTATGCTAAATTTCATCGTTAAACAGTTTATGATGAATCAAGAATTAAATACATATATTACTGGTAAAAGGTATATGATATGCATGTTTTAGGAAAGCTGACGAAAAATCAATGACTTTTCATTTAGATGTCGAATAGTTTCGATGAACGGATTAAGAGATATGATCAATTGAATTATGATTGACGTTAATTGGAATTGCTTTTGAATCTGCAATTAATATTTAAACAACCTGTTTATGAGATTGATAAAATACTACTAGCCAAGTAAATGAATCCTTATATAAGGCACGTCTCGTTTTGTTGAACAATTGTCAAAATTGACTTTTTGAAATGACTTTTGATAACTTTTGTATGTCGATCTCGAGCATTAGGATTGTGATACACTATAACCCAACCTAGTTTATTAGACATGTATTGACCAACATATGTTCTCTAGGTTGAGATCTACGGTTAATCTTGCATTCCGAGTTACGGTCACTTTTTGATGAATGACTTATGTGCTGCTAAGGTGAGTTTCATTGCTCCCTTTTTAATTGCTTTTGCAATATATATTTTTGGGCTGAGAATACATGCAATTTATTTTAAACGCAATGGATACAAGTACATACTTAATTCTACACTGAGTTTGAATCGAAAATCCCTTAGCTTTGGTAACTAGTAACTGCCGGTTATAAGAACTGGTGGGCGCGAGTAGTAGTATATGGATCCCTAGGGCTTGATATCCCCGTTCGAGCTAGAGCACTAGCCTTTTAACGGACGTATGCTATTTGAGAAGCGTACACGTTGGTTTGCGTGTATTATTAAGATGATTATACAAAGGGTACAAATTATATATACGTTAAGTTTAGTTACCGGGGTGCTCAATCTTGTAGAATATTTTGATAAACGTTTCTGGATGAAACAACTAAAATCTTGTGATCCACCTTTATGTACAGATTATATAAAACATTAAAACTATGAACTCACCAACCTTTGTGTTGACACTTGTTAGCATGTTTATTCTCAGGTTCCTAGAAGTCTTACGCTGTTTGCTTATATATTAGACAAGCTATGTGCATGGAGTCTTACATGGCATGTTTATCAAGGAAACGTTGCATTCACCAAATCATCACCATGTATCTTATTTTGACTGCATTGTCAATAGAAGTACTATTGTAAACTATTATTTACGGTGATTGTCTATATGTAGAAATCATCAAATGTCGAAAACCTTTGATTTAAATATTCATTTATGGTGTGCCTTTTCAAAAGAATGCAATGTTTACAAAACGTATCATATAGAGGTCAAATACCTCGCAATGAAATCGATGAATGGCTTGTTCGTCCATATGGATTTGGAGCGATCGTCACACCACAAATACTTTATGAAAGGTTATCCAGCTATTCTAGCCCACGTTAAGATGATTGATGAAATGTCCCGTTCTTATTGATTAAACACGTTCCATATTAATTGATTTCGTTGCGAGGTTTTGACCTCTATATGAGACGTTTTTCAAAGACTGCATTCATTTTTAAAACAAACCATAACCTTTATTTCATAAATAAAGGTTGAAAAAGCTTTACGTAGATTATCAAATAATGATAATCTAAAATATCCTGTTTACACACGACCATTACATAATGGTTTACAATACAAATATGTTACATCGAAATCAGTTTCTTGAATGCAGTTTTTACACAATATCATACAAACATGGACTCCAAATCTTGTCCTTATTTTAGTATGCAACAGCGGAAGCTCTTAGTATTCACCTGAGAATAAACATGCTTTAAACGTCAACAAAAATGTTGGTGAGTTATAGGTTTAACCTATATATATCAAATCGTAACAATAGACCACAAGATTTCATATTTCAATACACATCCCATACATAGAGATAAAAATCATTCATATGGTGAACACCTGGTAACCGACATTAACAAGATGCATATATAAGAATATCCCCATCATTCCGGGACACCCTTCGGATATGATATAAATTTTGAAGTACTAAAGTATCCGGTACTTTGGATGGGGTTTGTTAGGCCCAATAGATCTATCTTTAGGATTCGCGTCAATTAGGGTGTCTGTTCCCTAATTCTTAGATTACCAGACTTAATAAAAAGGGGCATATTCGATTTCGATAATTCAACCATAGAATGTAGTTTCACGTACTTGTGTCTATTTTGTAAATCATTTATAAAACCTGCATGTATTCTCATCCCAAAAATATTAGATTTTAAAAGTGGGACTATAACTCACTTTCACAGATTTTTACTTCGTCGGGAAGTAAGACTTGGCCACTGGTTGATTCACGAACCTATAACAATATATACATATATATCAAAGTATGTTCAAAATATATTTACAACACTTTTAATATATTTTGATGTTTTAAGTTTATTAAGTCAGTTGTCCTCGTTAGTAACCTACAAGTAGTTGTCCATAGTTAGATGTACAGAAATAAATCGATAAATATTATCTTGAATCAATCCCCGACCCAGTGTATACGTATCTCAGTATTGATCACAACTCAAACTATATATATTTTGGAATCAACCTCAACCCTGTATAGCTAACTCCAACATTCACATATAGAGTGTCTATGGTTATTTCGAAATATATATAGATGTGTCGACATGATAGGTCGAAACATTGTATACGTGTCTATGGTATCTCCAGATTACCTAATATACAATACAAGTTGATTAAGTTATGGTTGGAATAGATTTGTTACCAATTTTCACGTAGCTAAAATGAGAAAAATTATCCAATCTTGTTTTACCCATAACTTCTTCATTTTAAATCCGTTTTGAGTGAATCAAATTGCTATGGTTTCATATTGAACTCTATTTTATGAATCTAAACAGAAAAAGTATAGGTTTATAGTCAGAAAAATAAGTTACAAGTCATTTTTGTAAAGGTAGTCATTTCAGTCGAAAGAACGACGTCTAGATGACCATTTTAGAAAACATACTTCCACTTTGAGTTTAACCATAATTTTTGGATATAGTTTCATGTTCATAATAAAAATTATTTTCTCAGAATAACAACTTTTAAAACAAATTTTATCATAGTTTTTAATTAACTAACCCAAAACAGCCCGCGGTGTTACTACGACGACGTAAATCCGGTTTTACGGTGTTTTTCGTGTTTCCAGGTTTTAAATCATTAAGTTAGCATATCATATAGATATAGAACATGTCTTTAGTTGATTTTAAAAGTCAAGTTAGAAGGATTAACTTTTGTTTGCAAACAAGTTTAGAATTAACTAAACTATGTTCTAGTGATTACAAGTTTAAACCTTCGAATTAGATAGCTTTATATGTATGAATCGAATGATGTTATGAACATCATTACTACCTTAAGTTCCTTGGATAAACCTACTGGAAAAGAGAAAAATGTATCTAGTTTCAACGGATCCTTGGATGGCTCGAAGTTCTTGAAGCAGAATCATGACACGAAAACAAGTTCAAGTAAGATCATCACTTGAAATAAGATTGTTATAGTTATAGAAATTGAACCAAAGTTTGAATATGATTATTACCTTGTATTAGAATGATAACCTACTGTAAGAAACAAAGATTTCTTGAGGTTGGATGATCACCTTACAAGATTGGAAGTGAGCTAGCAAACTTGAAAGTATTCTTGATTTTATGTAACTAGAACTTGTAGAATATATTTAGAACACTTAGAAGTTGAAGATAGAACTTGAGAGAGATCAATTAGATGAATAAAATTGAAGAATGAAAGTGTTTGTAGGTGTTTTTGGTCGTTGGTGTATGGATTAGATATAAAGGATATGTAATTTTGTTTTCATGTAAATAAGTCATGAATGATTACTCATATTTTTGTAATTTTATGAGATATTTCATGCTAGTTTCCAAATGATGGTTCCCACATGTGTTAGGTGACTCACATGGGCTGCTAAGAGCTGATTATTGGAGTTTATATATCAATAGTACATACATCTAAAAGCTGTGTATTGTACGAGTACGAATACGGGTGCATACGAGTAGAATTGTTGATGAAACTGAACGAGGATGTAATTGTAAGCATTTTTGTTAAGTAGAAGTATTTTGATAAGTGTATTGAAGTCTTTCAAAAGTGTATAAATACATATTAAAACACTACATGTATATACATTTTAACTGAGTCGTTAAGTCATCGTTAGTCATTACATGTAAGTGTTGTTTTGAAACCTTTAGGTTAACGATCTTGTTAAATGTTGTTAACCCAATGTTTATAATATCAAATGAGATTTTAAATTATTATATTATCATGATATTATCATGTATGAATATCTATTAATATGATATATATATACATTAAATGTCTTTACAACGATAATCGTTACATATATGTCTCGTTTAAAAATTATTAAGTTAGTAGTCTTGTTTTTACATATGTAGTTCATTGTTAATATACTTAATGATATGTTTACTTATCATAGTATCATGTTAACTATATATATCCATATATATGTCATCATATAGTTTTTACAAGTTTTAACGTTCGTGAATCACCGGTCAACTTGGGTGGTCAATTGTCTATATGAAACATATTTCAATTAATCAAGTCTTAACAAGTTTGATTGCTTAACATGTTGGAAATATTTAATCATGTAAATATCAATCTCAATTAATATATATAAACATGGAAAAGTTCAGGTCACTACAGTACCTACCCGTTAAATAAATTTCGTCTCGAAATTTTAAGCTGTTGAAGGTGTTGACGAATCTTCTGGAAATAGATGCGGGTATTTCTTCTTCATCTGATCTTCATGCTCCCAGGTGAACTCGGGTCCTCTACGAGCATTCCATCGAACCTTAACAATTGGTATCTTGTTTTGCTTAAGTCTTTTAACCTCACGATCCATTATTTCGACGGGTTCTTCGATGAATTGAAGTTTTTCGTTGATTTGGATTTCATCTAACGGAATAGTGAGATCTTCTTTAGCAAAACATTTCTTCAAATTCGAGACGTGGAAAGTGTTATGTACAGCCGCGAGTTGTTGAGGTAACTCAAGTCGGTAAGCTACTGGTCCGACACGATCAATAATCTTGAATGGTCCAATATACCTTGGATTTAATTTCCCTCGTTTACCAAATCGAACAACGCCTTTCCAAGGTGCAACTTTAAGCATGACCATCTCTCCAATTTCATATTCTATATCTTTTCTTTTAATGTCAGCGTAGCTCTTTTGTTGACTTTGGGCGGTTTTCAACCGTTGTTGAATTTGGATGATCTTCTCGGTAGTTTCTTGTATAATCTCCGGACCCGTAATCTGTCTATCCGCCACTTCACTCCAACAAATCGGAGACCTGCACTTTCTACCATAAAGTGCTTCAAACGACGCCATCTCAATGCTTGAATGGTAGCTGTTGTTGTAGGAAAATTCTGCTAACGGTAGATGTCGATCCCAACTATTTCCGAAATCAATAACACATGCTCGTAGCATGTCTTCAAGCATTTGTATCGTCCTTTCACTCTGCCCATCAGTTTGTGGATGATAGGCAGTACTCATGTCTAGACGAGTTCCTAATGCTTGCTGTAATGTCTGCCAGAATCTTGAAATAAATCTGCCATCCCTATCAGAGATAATAGAGATTGGTATTCCATGTCTGGAGACGATTTCCTTCAAATACAGTCGTGCTAACTTCTCCATCTTGTCATCTTCTCTTATTGGCAGGAAGTGTGCTGATTTGGTGAGACGATCAACTATTACCCAAATAGTATCAAAACCACTTGCAGTCCTTGGAAATTTAGTGATGAAATCCATGGTAATGTTTTCCCATTTCCATTCCGGGATTTCGGGTTGTTGAAGTAGACCTGATGGTTTCTGATGCTCAGCTTTGACCTTAGAACACGTCAAACATTCTCCTACATATTTAGCAACATTGGCTTTCATACCTGACCACCAAAAATGTTTCTTGAGATCCTTGTACATCTTTTTCGTTCCAGGATGTATTGAGTATCTGGTTTTATGAGCTTCTCTAAGTACCATTTCTCTCATATCTCCAAATTTTGGTACCCAAATCCTTTCAGCCCTATACCGGGTTTCGTCTTCCCGAATATTAAGATGCTTCTCAGATCCTTTGGGTATTTCATCCTTTAAATTTCCCTCTTTTAAAACTCCTTGTTGCGCCTCCTTTATTTGAGTAGTAAGGTTATTATGAATCATTATATTCATAGATTTTACTCGAATGGGGTCTCTGTCCTTCCTGCTCAAGGCATCGGCTACCACATTTGCCTCCCCCGGGTGGTAACGAATCTCAAAGTCGTAATCATTCAACAATTCAATCCACCTACGCTGCCTCATATTCAGTTGTTTCTGATTAAATATGTGTTGAACACTTTTGTGGTCGGTATATATAATACTTTTGACCCCATATAAGTAGTGCCTCCAAGTCTTTAATGCAAAAACAACCGCGCCTAATTCCAAATCATGCGTCATATAATTTTGTTCGTGAATCTTCAATTGTCTAGACGCATAAGCAATCACCTTCGTTCGTTGCATTAATACACAACCGAGACCTTGCTTTGATGCGTCACAATAAATCACAAAATCATCATTCCCTTCAGGTAATGACAATATAGGTGTCGTAGTTAGCTTTTTCTTCAATAACTGAAACGCTTTCTCTTGTTCATTCTTCCATTAAAATTTCTTCCCTTTATGTGTTAATGCAGTCAAGGGTTTTGCTATTCTGGAAAAGTCTTGGATGAACCTTCTGTAGTAACCAGCTAGTCCTAAAAACTGGCGAATGTGTTTCGGAGTTTTCGGAGTTTCCCACTTTTCAACATTTTCTATCTTTGCCGGATCCACCTTAATACCTTCTTTGTTCACTATGTGACCGAGGAATTGAACTTCTTCCAACCAAAATGCACACTTTGAAAACTTAGCGTACAATTCTTCCTTCCTCAATACTTCTAACACCTTTCTCAAATGTTCACCGTGTTCTTGGTCATTCTTTGAGTAAATAAGTATGTCATCAATGAAAACAATGACAAACTTGTCAAGGTATGGTCCACACACTCGGTTCATAAGGTCCATGAACACAGCTGGTGCATTAGTTAAACCAAACGGCATGACCATAAACTCGTAATGACCGTAACGTGTTCTGAAAGCAGTCTTTGGAATATCATCTTCTTTCACCCGCATTTGATGATACCCGGAACGTAAGTCAATCTTTGAATAAACAGACGAGCCTTGTAGTTGATCAAATAAGTCGTCGATTCTCGGTAGTGGGTAGCGGTTCTTGATGGTAAGTTTGTTCAACTCTCGGTAGTCGATACACAACCTGAATGTACCATCTTTCTTCTTGACAAACAAAACAGGAGCTCCCCACGGTGATGTGCTTGGTCGAATGAAACCACGCTCTAAAAGTTCTTGTAATTGGCTTTGCAGTTCTTTCATCTCGCTGGGTGCGAGTCTGTAAGGAGCACGAGCTATTGGCGCAGCTCCTGTTACAAGATCTATTTGAAATTCAACGGATCGATGTGGGGGTAATCCCGGTAATTCTTTCGGAAATACATCGGGAAATTCTTTTGCAATGGGAACATCATTGATGCTCTTTTCTTCAGTTTGTACTTTCTCGACGTGTGCTAGAACAGCATAGCAACCTTTTCTTATTAGTTTTTGTGCCTTCAAATTACTAATAAGATGTAGCTTCGTGTTGCCCTTTTCTCCGTACACCATTAAGGGTTTCCCTTTTTCTCGTATAATGCGAATTGCATTTTTGTAACAAACGATCTCTGCTTTCACTTCTTTCAACCAGTCCATACCGATTATCACATCAAAACTCCCTAACTCTACTGGTATCAAATCAATCTTAAATATTTCGCTAACCAGTTTAATTTCTCGATTCCGACATATATTATCTGCTGAAATTAATTTACCATTTGCTAATTCGAGTAAAAATTTACTATCCAAAGGCATCAATGGACAACTTAATTTAAGCAGATTTATTGTCAATAAGAAACGTACCCGTAACAAGCTCCGGGTCTTCCTGTGCCTCTGTCGCGTTAATATTGAAAACTCTTCCGCGGCCTTGTCCATTCGTGTTCTCCTGGTTCGGGCAATTTCTAATAATGTGGCCCGGTTTTCCACATTTATAACAAACTACATTGGCATAACTTGCTCCGACACTACTTGCTCCGCCATTACTCGTTCCGACACCATTTGTTCCTTTCGTTCTATTAACCCCTGGTCCGTAGACCTCACACTTCGCCGCGCTATGACCATTTCTTTTACACTTGTTGCAAAATTTGGTGCAGAACCCCGAGTGATACTTTTCACACCTTTGGCATAGCTGCTTCTGATTGTTGTTGTTGTTGCGGTTATTATTGTTGTTGGGATGATTGTTGTAGTTGATGTTGTTGTTGTTGTTGTTGTTGGGCCGTTTGTTGTAGTTGCGATTGATGTTGCGATTGTTGGGATAATTGTTGCGATTATTGTTGTAATTGCTGTTGTTGTTGTATTGGTGATTCTTATCACCGTTTTCCTCCCACTTTCTTTTGACTTGCTTCACATTGGCCTCTTCAGCAGTCTGTTCTTTAATTCTTTCTTTAATCTGGTTCACTAGTTTGTGAGCCATTCTACATGCCTGTTGTATGGAGGCGGGCTCGTGTGAACTTATATCTTCTTGGATTCTTTCCGGTACTCCTTTCACAAACGCGTCGATCTTCTATTCCTCATCTTCGAATGCTCCCGGACACAATAGGCACAATTCTGTGAATTGTCTTTCGTACGTGGTAATATCAAATCCTTGGGTTCGTAACCCTCTAAGTTCTGTCTTGAGCTTATTGACCTCGATTCTGGGACGGTACTTCTCGTTCATCAAGTGCTTGAATGCTGACCACGGTAGTGCGTACGTATCGTCTTGTCCCACTTGCTCTAGATAGGTATTCCACCATGTTAACGCATAACCTGTGAAGGTATGCGTAGCGTACTTCACTTTGTCCTCTTCAGTACACATACTTATGGCAAACACCGATTCGACCTTCTCGGTCCACCGTTTCAATCCGATCGGTCCTTCGGTTCCATCAAATTCCAAAGGTTTGCAGGCAGTGAATTCTTTGTAGGTGCATCCTACACGATTTCCTGTACTGCTAGATCCAAGGTTATTGTTGGTATGTAGCGCAGCCTATACTGCGGCTATGTTTGAAGCTAGAAAAGTACGGAATTCCTCTTCATTCATATTCACGATGTGTCGAGTAGTCGGTGCCATTTCCTTCAAAATAGTCAAATGGAACAAGTTAATCATACAGAATATTAAGAGTAGTTAATAGTATTTCGTAGCATAATATGAACTCATTTATAAAAGCTTTTTCTTCATATTAGCATTTTATAAGTTTAAATTCGGGTAGTACCTACCCGTTAAGTTCATACTTAGTAGCTAATATACAATTCAACTACTACAATTCTATATGAAAAACTGATTATAATAATATTTCGCGTTCAAACTTTTACACAATATTTTACAAACTTACAATACCGCTTATTTTACATATAGCATGAAATATAGCACACAATAAATTTGATACAAGATGGTTGTGAAGATAATTCTAGCTAGTACACAAGTCGTTCAGCAAAGGCAATAAAGACACGTAATTCATACGTCCAGAAACAAGTCATGCATTCTGGTTTTACTAGGATTACTTCCCATCCTTGGTCTTGTGGAACATAACCGTTATGGCCGTTGATAAGACAGCGTGTTGTAACGTCGTCAAAGGGACGAGGGTTACATAATGTCCAACAGTCTCGTAACAATCTAAAAACCTCATTTCTTACCCCAATTACCGACTCCGTCACTTGTGGGAACGTTTTGTTTAATAGTTGTAGCCCGATGTTCTTGTTCTCACTTTGGTGAGAAGCGAACATTACTAATCCGTAAGCATAACATGCTTCTTTATGTTGCATGTTAGCCGCTTTTTCTAAATCACGAAGTCCAATATTCGGATATATTGAGTCAAAATAATTTCTCAACCCATTGCGTAAAATAGCATTTGGGTTCCCCGCAATATATGCGTCAAAGTAAACACATCGTAACTTATGGATTTCCCAATGTGATATCCCCCATCTTTCGAACGAAAGCCTTTTATAAACCAAGGCATTCTTGGAACGTTCTTCGAATGTCTTACAAACTGATCTCGCCTTAAATAGTTGTGCCGAAGAATTCTGACCGACTCTAGACAAGATTTCATCAATCATGTCTCCGGGTAAGTCTCTTAAAATATTGGGTTGTCTTTCCATTTTGTGTTTTTATACTGTAAAATAGACAAGAGTTAGATTCATAAAAAAAATACTTATTAATACAAGCAATTTTTACATATATCATAAAGCATAAGCACACTATATTACATATATTACACCACACGAATACAACTATCTTATTCTGACTTGCTTGTTTCTTCTTCGTTTTGGTTCGTTTTGCCAAGTTTCTAGGGATATATGATGTTCCCCTAATACGAGCCGTCGTTTTCCACATTGGTTTAGAAAAACCTGGTGATTTAGAGGTTCCCGGGTCATTGTTACAACTTAAGGACTTCGGGGGTTGACGATACATATAAAGTTCATCGGGGTTGGAATTAGATTTCTCTAATTTTATGCCCTTTCCCTTATTATTTTCTTTTGCCTTTTTAAATTCAGTTGGGGTAATTTCTATAACATCATCGGAATTCTCATCGGAATCCGATTCATCGGAGAATTAGTAATCCTCCCAATATTTTGCTTCCTTGGCAGAAACACCATTGACCATAATTAACCTTGGTCGGTTGGTTGAGGATTTTCTTTTACTTAACCGTTTTATTATTTCCCCCACCGGTTCTATTTCTTCATCCGGTTCCGATGCTTCTTCCGGTTCCGATTCTTCTTCCGGTTCCGACTCTTCTTCCGGTTCCTCTTCGGGAACTTGTGAATCAGTCCACGAATCATTCCAATTTACATTTGGCTCTTTATTATTATTAGGTGAGTCAATGGGACTTGTTCTAGAGGTAGAAATCTATCACATAATATCAAACGCGTTAAGAGATTAATATATCACATAATATTCACATGTTAAAAATATATAGTTTCCAACAAAATTTGTTAAGCAATCATTTTTCAAGTAAACACGGTCGAAGTCCAGACTCACTAATGCATCCTAACAAACTCGATAAGACACACTAATGCAAAATTCTGATTCTCTAAGACCAACGCTCGGATACCAACTGAAATGTCCCGTTCTTATTGATTAAAAACGTTCCATATTAATTGATTTCGTTGCGAGGTTTTGACCTCTATATGAGACGTTTTTCAAAGACTGCATTCATTTTTAAAACAAACCATAACCTTTATTTCATAAATAAAGGTTTAAAAAGCTTTACGTAGGTTATCAAATAATGATAATCTAAAATATCCTGTTTACACACGACCATTACATAATGGTTACATCGAAATCAGTTTCTTGAATGCAGTTTTTACACAATATCATACAAACATGGACTCCAAATCTTGTCCTTATTTTAGTATGCAACAGCGGAAGCTCTTAGTATTCACCTGAGAATAAACATGCTTTAAACGTCAACAAAAATGTTGGTGAGTTATAGGTTTAACCTATATATATCAAATCGTAACAATAGACCACAAGATTTCATATTTCAATACACATCCCATACATAGAGATAAAAATCATTCATATGGTGAACACCTGGTAACCGACATTAACAAGATGCATATATAAGAATATCCCCATCATTCCGGGACACCCTTCGGATATGATATAAATTTCGAAGTACTAAAGCATCCGGTACTTTGGATGGGGTTTGTTAGGCCCAATAGATCTATCTTTAGGATTCGCGTCAATTAGGGTGTCCGTTCCCTAATTCTTAGATTACCAGACTTAATAAAAAGGGGCATATTCGATTTCAATAATTCAACCATAGAATGTAGTTTCACGTACTTGTGTCTATTTTGTAAATCATTTATAAAACCTGCATGTATTCTCATCCCAAAAATATTAGATTTTAAAAGTGGGACTATAACTCACTTTCACAGATTTTTACTTCGACGGGAAGTAAGACTTGGCCACTAGTTGATTCACGAACCTATAACAATATATACATATATATCAAAGTATGTTCAAAATATATTTACAACACTTTTAATATATTTTGATGTTTTAAGTTTATTAAGTCAGCTGTCCTCGTTAGTAACCTACAACTAGTTGTCCATAGTTAGATGTATAGAAATAAATCGATAAATATTATCTTGAATCAATCCACGACCCAGTGTATACGTATCTCAGTATTGATCACAACTCAAACTATATATATTTTGGAATCAACCTCAACCCTGTATAGCTAACTCCAACATTCACATATAGAGTGTCTATGGTTGTTCCGAAATATATATAGATGTGTCGACATGATAGGTCAAAACATTGTATACGTGTCTATGGTATCTCAAGATTACCTAATATACAATACAAGTTGATTAAGTTATGGTTGGAATAGATTTGTTACCAATTTTTACGTAGCTAAAATGAGAAAAATTATCCAATCTTGTTTTACCCATAACTTCTTCATTTTAAATCCGTTTTGAGTGAATAAAATTGCTATGGTTTCATATTGAACTCTATTTTATTAATCTAAACATAAAAAGTATAGGTTTATTGTCGGAAAAATAAGTTACAAGTTGTTTTTGTAAAGGTAGTCATTTCAGTCGAAAGAACGACGTCTAGATGACCATTTTAGAAAACATACTTCCACTTTGAGTTTAACCATAATTTTTGGATATAGTTTCATGTTCATAATAAAAATCATTTTCTCAGAATAACAACTTTTAAATCAAATTTTATCATAGTTTTTAATTAACTAACCCAAAACAGCCCGCGGTGTTACTACGACGGCGTAAATCCGGTTTTACGGTGTTTTTTGTGTTTCCAGGTTTTAAATCATTAAGTTAGCATATCATATAGATATAGAACATGTGTTTAGTTGATTTTAAAAGTCAAGTTAGGAGGATTAACTTTTGTTTGCGAACAAGTTTAGAATTAACTAAACTATGTTCTAGTGATTACAAGTTTAAACCTTCGAATTAGATAGCTTTATATGTATGAATCGAATGATGTTATGAACATCATTACTACCTTAATTTCCTTGGATAAACCTACTGGAAAAGAGAAAAATGGATCTAGCTTCAACGGATCCTTGGATGGCTCGAAGTTCTTGAAGCAGAATCATGACACGAAAACAAGTTCAAGTAAGATCATCACTTGAAATAAGATTGTTATAGTTATAGAAATTGAACTAAAGTTTGAATATGATTATTACCTTGTATTAGAATGATAACCTACTGTAAGAAACAAAGATTTATTGAGGTTGGATGATCACCTTACAAGATTGGAAGTGAGCTAGCAAACTTGAAAGTATTCTTGATTTTATGTAACTAGAACTTGTAGAATATATGAAGAACACTTAGAACTTGAAGATAGAACTTGAGAGAGATCAATTAGATGAAGAAAATTGAAGAATGAAAGTGTTTGTAGGTGTTTTTGGTCGTTGGTGTATGGATTAGATATAAAGGATATGTAATTTTGTTTTCATGTAAATAAGTCATGAATGATTACTCATATTTTTGTAATTTTATGAGATATTTCATGCTAGTTGCCAAATGATGGTTCCCACATGTGTTATGTGACTCACATGGGCTGCTAAGAGCTGATCATTCGAGTGTATATACCAATAGTACATACATCTAAAAGCTGTGTATTGTACGAGTACGAATACGGGTGCATACGAGTAGAATTGTTGATGAAACTGAACGAGGATGTAATTGTAAGAATTTTTGTTAAGTAGAAGTATTTTGATAAGTGTATTGAAGTCTTTCAAAAGTGTATAAATACATATTAAAACACTACATGTATATACATTTTAACTGAGTCGTTAAGTCATCGTTAGTCGTTACATGTAAGTGTTGTTTTGAAACCTTTAGGTTAACGATCTTGTTAAATGTTGTTAACCCAATGTTTATAATATCAAATGAGATTTTAAATTATTATATTATCATGATATTATCATGTATGAATATCTCTTAATATGATATATATATATACATTCAATGTCTTTACAACGATAATCGTTACATATATGTCTCGTTTAAAAATCATTAAGTTAGTAGTCTTGTTTTTACATATGTAGTTCATTGTTAATATACTTAATGATATGTTTACTTATCATAGTATCATGTTAACTATATATATATATCCATATATATGTCATCATATAGTTTTTACAAGTTTTAACGTTCGTGAATCACCGGTCAACTTGGGTGGTCAATTGTCTATATGAAACATATTTCAATTAATCAAGTCTTAACAAGTTTGATTGCTTAACATGTTGGAAACATTTAATCATGTAAATATCAATCTCAATTAATATATATAAACATGTAAAAGTTCGGGTCACTACAATTGAACCGAAAGAGAAGTGTATTGACGATGTACCAGTGGTTAAAGACTATCCCGATGTGTTTCCCAAAGATCTTTCTGGTGCTGCACCTATTGCTAAAGCTCCATACCGTTTAGAACCCTCCGATATGAAGGAACTTTCTAACCAACTCCAAGAACTATTGGATAAAGGTTTCATTCATCCAAGATCGTCCCCATAGGGAGCTCCTATTCTGTTTGTTAAGAAGAAGGATGGTACGTTAAGGATGTGCATTGGTTACCGCGAACTTAACAAGCTTACTATCAAGAACCGTTATCCGTTGCCGCGTATTGATGATTTATTCGACCAACTCCAAGGGTCAAGCGTCTATTCAAAGATTGATTTGAGATCCGGTTATCACCAACTCAGAGTCAAGGAATCCGATATTCCTAAGACTGCTTTTCGCATGGGCACTAAGAATTTTGTGTCATGCCTTTTGGTTTGACCAACGCACCTGCTGTGTTTATGGATCTTATGAACCGTGTTTGCAAACCTTATCTCGATAAATTCGTCATTGTTTTCATTGATGACATTTTGATCTACTCCAAGAGTGAGGAAGAACATGAGCAACATTTGCGCATGATTCTTGAACTCTTACGAAAGGAAGAACTTTATGCTAAATTTTCTAAGTACGAGTTTTGGCTTAAAACCTTACAATTCCTTGGACATGTTGTTGATGGAAATGGAATACATCTCGATCCAACCAAGATTACCGCTATTCAGAACTGGGAGATACCAAAGACTGCGAAGCATATTCGTCAATTTTTGGGACTTGTCGGTTACTATCGAAGGTTTATAAAAGATTTTTCCCTACTTGCTAAACCTCTTACAAAGATAACTCAAAAAGGGAAGAAGTTTGAGTGGTCCGAAGAACAGGAATCTGCTTTCAAGATTCTGAAGGAGAAATTGACCACAGCCCCGATTCTATCCTTACCCGAAGGTACTAACGACATTGTTGTTTACTGCGATGCTTCGAAGCAAGGCTTTGGTTGTGTTTTAATGCAACGAGAAAAGGTTATTGCCTACACATCTAGGCAGTTGAAGAAACATGAAGAGAACTATACCACACATGACCTTGAGTTAGGTTCTGTGGTATTCGCATTAAAGATATGGAGACATTATCTATATGGTACTAAGTTTACAGTGTACACTGACCATAAAAATCTTCGACACATCTTTGATCAAAAACAGCTGAATATGAGGCAAAGCCGATGGCTCGAGACATTGAACGATTATTACTGTGAGCTGAAATATCATCCTGGCAAGGCGAATGTAGTTGCCGATGCCCTTAGTCGAAAAGACGGTGTTAAACGTGTTCGTACTCTAAACCTGAAAATCAAATCAAATCTTATCTCACGAATCTGTGAAGCTCAATTGGAAGCTATTAAACCGACACTTATCGAAGGTGAAGGACCTATTGGTTTCGAGAACTAACTTCAAGTGAAAGCTAATGGTACACGGTACTTTGGCAAGAGAATTTGGGTTCCTTGCTTTGGTAATCTCCGTGAACTAGTCTTGGATGAAGCACATAAGACTAGATATTCTATTCATCCCTGTTCCAGTAAGATGTATCACGATGTGAAGGAATTCTACTGGTGGCCTAACATGAAAGCCGACATTGCTACTTATGTTAGCAAATGTCTCACTTGTTTGAAAGTCAAGGCCGAACATCAAAAGCCTTCTGGTCTGTTGACACAGCCCGATATTCCGCAGTGGAAATGGGAATGTATCACTATGGACTTCGTTACTAAGTTACCTAAGACTTCGAACGGTAACGATACTATTTGGGTCGTAGTTGATCATCTTACTAAATCTGTGCATTTCATACCGATCAAGGAAATCGATAAGATGGAGAAATTATCACAGTTTTATATTAAAGAAATTGTCTCACGTCATGGTGTTCCTATCTCGATTATTTCTGATCGCGATAGTCGATTCGTTTCCAGATTTTGAAAAACTTTACAATCTGCTCTTGGAACTCAACTCGACATGAGTACAGCCTATCATCCGCAAACTGATGGTCAAAGTGAACGAACTATTCAAACCATGGAAGATATGCTACGTGCTTGTGCAATCGATTTCGGCAAAGGTTGGGATCGACATCTACCTTTAGTTGAATTTTCTTACAACAACAGTTATCACTCCAGTATTAAAGCTGCACCTTTTGAAGTTTTATATGGCCAGAAGTGTAGATCCCCTTTGTGTTGGGACGAACTCGAGGACAGACACTTAACTGGTCCCGAAATCATTCACGAAACTACCGAAAAGATCTCTCAGATTAAGCAACGATTAGAAACTGCCCGTATCCGACAAAAGAGCTATGCCGATAAGAAACGAAAAGACATCGAATACCAAGTTGGAGATAAAGTCATGTTGAAAGTATCCCCTTGGAAAGGTGTTGTCCGCTTCAGTAAACGAAGTAAACTCAGTCCACGATATGTTGGACCTTTTACAGTCACTCAAAGAGTCAGTCCCATGGCATACCGATTAGAACTACCAACTGAACTTAGCCAAGTACATGATGTGTTTCATGTATCAAATCTTAAACGGTGTCTTGCCGATGACACACTAGTTATTCCTTTGGATGATGTTTGCATTGGTGAGCAAATGCACTTCGTTGAAGAACCTATAGAAATCATGGAAGGAGAGGTCAAATAAACGCGTAAGAGTAACATACCTATCGTTAAAGTCCGTTGGAATTCGCGTAGAGGCCCCGAATATACCTGGGAACGCAAAGACCACATGAAACGGAACTATTCCCATCTCTTCTCAACTGCTAATGCAAACGGGGAATCTACCTAAAACTTCGGGACGAAGTTTTCAATAACGGGGAGGTACTATAACGACCCTAAATTTTTTCATTCTATATTTTTTCATATTAAATGCCCAATAATATAATTAAACTTAATAATTAAACTTTAATCGATAATTGTTAAGCGTTAAGAATTATAAAATATACTAATTAACTTTGTACATTAATTGACAAGTTAATAAAAGATAAAATAATGAGTTAATAAACTTTTGGGAACAAATAAATAACTTTAAAACTTGTACACTTAAAGTAATTAAATTGGGTAATTAAGGAACCATTTAAGCTAATCTAAAGTACAAGGACTTAAGTGAAAAATTTAAACCCTAATCATCTAAAACCCTAGCCAATTTTAAGAGGGCAAAATTACCCTTTTACCCTCCCAATTTTTGGCCCAAACCGACAACCCTAACCCCTTCTTCAAGCCAACTTGTTCCCTAAGTAATTCCTAATTAAACCCTAATTCTGGAATCCTCCTAACACTCCTATAAATAGAGGCCTAAGCTAATCCATTCTATGTACCAAATCACAATTACAACTCTCTCCCAAAAATCTCTCTCCCTCTCCCTCTTTTCGGCTCAAAACCGAAACCATCACCATCATCACCATCGAAATCCATCACCACCTTCAAGGGTTTTCCAAGTGATCTTCAAGTGTTCTTCACGTTCTTCGTAGATCTTAAAGGTGTTCTTCAAATCTTCAAGGTTTTGATCATCATCTTCAAGTGTTCATCAACTTTTCTTGTTAATCTTCATCCATCTTCATCAAGGTAACAAACCCTAGATCCAAAACTCTTAAAGTTTACTTTCAATTCATGTTATAATCATAATCGTATTCATGCTAGTTCATATACATATATATTGTTCTTGTAAAAAAATAAAATAAAATATATATACATATACATATACCTACGGTATATATAAAAAAAAGGATTTTTAGTTTGATCTTCCAAACCCTAAAGATTGTTAGAAGATTTGTTAATGTTTAAAAGGGGTAGCCAGATATGTACATACCATAAATAGATACACTATGCCTATTTGTAAAAGAAAAAAAAAATATAAAACATATATATACATATATATACATATATATACACGAGTATATACATATAAAAAAATATAAATACTATATATATACATGTACACGAAAATATATACATATATATATACTAAACTCTAATTACACCTAAACCATACTATTTTAATTAAAACTCTAAACCTAACCCTAATTTATTAAAACCCTAATTTATTGAACCCTAAGACATTAATTAAACCCTAAACATTTATTACAAACACAAATCATTAAAATACTACCTTAATTAATTAAATCTAATTAATTAATGAAACCCTAATATTACTTATACTATTATTTAACACCTATACTATTATTAACACATATACTACCTATATTATAACGCATAAAGACATTTTGGGATATATATTAGATATATATAGATCTTTGAACTTTCTTGACGAATGGTTTCTACGAAACTCTAGGCGGAAGGGTTTGGATTTTTCCGATTTAAAGGATCCTATAGCTCAAGCCCCTAGACCTAAAATGGCCATTCGAAGGGAAAGGGATGATTGGAAGTATATCTAATATGGCAAGTATCTTAAAATGGAAACACTTTTAAAATAGAAACTTTCTAATTATAAACTTACTAAAATGAGAAACTTACTAAAAATAGAAACTTTCTAAAAATGGAAACTTTCTAAAAGTAGAAACTTACTAAGAATGGAAACTTAGTAAAACAAACTATACTTAAACACTTACATACTTAAACTTAAACTTGGGCAAAACACTTACTACTCTTAAATGTCAATAGGTTGACTTTTCTGCTCACTCATCCAACTTTCTATTCCGAGGAATAACTAGCTCATCTCTCTACTTACAAAGGTGAACTCATAGCCCCACTCTTTATTGCTAGCAAACTTATTTACTTTTATTGGGGTGAGACACATGCTACTTTTACTATTTACAATTTAGACACAAGTGCCAACTATTAAAACTATGCTATACTTGGCTATGTCCGACTAAGTCCCTACAGTGATATTTTTAATTGCTCGTGAATGCATGCTTAATTATTGAGGGTAGGCCAATCGAGAGTAACGTCCCCGATACATTTGACCAAGTCATTGTATTACTTAATAATGAATTTAAACCGACAAGTATAAACTACAACTTGTCTTTGGGGCAAACTTGAACGTTTAGTCTAAATATCACGCATTGGCATAACTTTTTGATCTGCGAGATCAACTTTACAAACTAAATCTTGTGGTCTAAAACAATGGTCAAACTTATTTATTAAACCTATGAACTTCACTCAACCTTTTGGTTGACACTTTAGTATGTTTTGTCTCAGGTGCTGATTGATTCAAGCTTTCTTACTTACTACTTATGTGTTGCTACTTGGACATAGGATCAAGAGATATCACATTTACTACTTTTGCATTTGAACATTTACTTTATTCCTTTGTAACGACATTTCATTTTCCGCTGCGTACTTAATAAAGTTTATTTTATCATTTAGTATTGTTCTCGTATATTATAATATGTTGGTTTATTTGATATTAAGTCACATTTCGCCCAGGTCCTAACTGGGGGTGTGATAGACTTCCACGGCTCTCTTATAATCTCTACATAATAGTGGCTAAACTTAGTGTTTCTAGGGCGCCTTGGATCCTTTATATAGCCATCGATAAAGGATCCTCCATAAGGCTAGGGAAACACTTTTTACTCCTTCTCGAGGTTCTAACATGATTAACATAATGTCTTACAACATGTTTAATTGAACCTATTTGTTTCACTAGGTAAGACATCATAAATACATCTAATTAATCCATGTGCAAGTTTAAAGATAAATAATAACATGCTTAGTGATTAATTGGGTTATTCTCATCAATGACATGTTGACTAACCAATAGAACTTAAGCAAGTGTGTTAAAAACAAACAAAAGATTATGACAAATCTGAGATTACTTCAATTGGTTATCAAGGGTTGTATCCAAGAATGTTAGACTTACCTCTTTGGTCATGATAAATGATATGACCGAAACGGACGGTTTTATTTGTACGGTGTCGTTAGGTCGCAACACGTCAGAATGAGTCACCAACTAGGGGCTACTTTTTTAAATTTATATATAGCGAAGCCTAAATCGTACTACTTCTTATTATGAGTAAGAGAAGTATGACCTAGGGTCGTATTTTTAAGATATCAGTAGAATCGAACCTATATTTAAAGCTTAATATAGTTATAAAGAGAAGGAGTAGTGGTTACCTAATTTTGGGTTATTCTAGTTTATAATACAGATAAAGTAAATGCAATAAAATTCGTAATTCAGAAAAGGTTAAAACAAGTGCATACTATAATTTCATCAGTTACTCTGTCGGGATTATGGAATGCTGGCTCATGAATAGGAAGGGACCTTGTATTCATTACACTGGTCCTAAATGCCCCTGTCGTAAGACATGTCACTGGGTAATGCGATAGGCTTGAAGATTCTGAATAGACAGCAACGTCCCTTACCCTCGATGCCCGTGCAGTCTGACTACAGGCATACAAGTTCAGACGGCTCATCCAATTGAGCAACCCGGTTGGGTGACGTATTAACATTCCACAAAGTCTAAACTTTCTTAAGCATAATAGAATACAGGGTTTACCATATCCGAGAGACGTGATGTGTTTCAATTTTTTCGTTAATGATTGGGTTTAAAAGATAGTTAGGCCCTTAAAAAGAGTTTAACCATAAAGAACACTATGGCCAAATCAAATTGACTTCCATGAACACGTTTGGTTATCCTAACTGTCCAATCCTTTATGTTTTTAAACAAACAGTTCCTTAATTAACCAAGAATCCTTCAAGCGGGGTGCAATGCTTGAGGCCGCGTTATGGTGAAGTGTACTAATCAGCACTGACCGGGTTCCATGGCCTTACTTAGCAGAGGTACATCTTACAATAACCGTTGTGCTTCAGCATGCACGTACGAAGTTTATATGCTTGGTGACTACACTACCATGGTCTGGGACCGACAATGTACTAAGGGTCTAGTTAGATATTTCACTACGAAAGAGTCCTCAGTCGGAATCCAAAGCTTGATAGACTTACTACAACCAGTGTGCCTCAGTTGATCTTGCGATGTATTCGATAGACTTCTCTTACCAAGGGGTGACACAGATAGTGTACTCTGAATCGGGGTTCGGGACTTTCCAATAACAGAGCCAATAACTACATTCTATTAGTTGGAAAAGCAATTGAGTTTAAAGCATAATCGGAAAGCATTTTGACAACATACACAAACCATAATATTATTTCGGAATTATAACTGATTACATCATAGCATACACTAAAGATAACTACTCGCTAATCATGGCAATTACATCACAGAACATAATGATAGAAGACATTATATAAAGATAAAAGGACAGAAGTACCAGTAGATTAAACGAGTTCTGAATACAAAAGTGACAACTTCAAACTCTAGACCGCTCCTAATACAATCTTCGGCGTTCTTCCCTGGGTACTAGATTTCCCGCACGGAGTCGAAGACCGTGAAAGTATGACTAATATTGTACAAGAAAGAGAAAGAAGTGAATTGAAGTGTGTGTTGGAATGAATGATAAAGACCCTTTAAATAAGCTTTATTTTTGCCTGCAAACGGCTGGCAGGCCGTTTGGCAAGCCGTTTGGCAAGCCGTTTGCAGGGGCCTTTTGCCAGACCATCCCGTTTACCTTGCCCGTTTGCCTAGGGCGTGTGGCAGGCCATTTTCCATACTGGAAGGAAGTTTGGCAATCCGTTTGGCTTGCTGATTCGCTGGATCGTAACTTGATTTCTTGTCTTTCACCATTTTCGCTTTAGAATCTTCGTTTTAGCTCCGATTCTCTTGAATCTTTTTGAACCGTCTTCGTAATCACTTGATCTTCAATTCTAACCATCGAAGTGGGTATTTTGCCGATAAAGTTCGAAACTTTATTGTTTTTGGGCCTTAATACTGAGGTGAAAACGTGACTTTTTAGCCGATATCAACAAATAACTATCAAATGAACACAACCAATGAGAATCATGCACTTAATGCATATAGTACTTGTATAGGATGTTGGGTATAATTTGAAGGTATTAAATGAAGTAAAGATGCCAAAAGAGTCAGGTTTGAATGGATTCAAATAGCTATACAACGGCTAGTTGAAAATGACCTGACAACGTGCAGTTGACCCACAGTAGACCGTGGTTTGAACCGCAACAACGGCTAGATTTTTTGTCTCTATCTCTCTCTCTCTATAAATAGAAAGACTTGGAGAGCTTTGAAGATTTGACCCTCTTGCATGCTTCAACTCTAATTCATCGGAGAATCACAAGATCTTTATTCTTATATGTTTGTGATTAGCAAGAGAACTTCTATGATCTGATATATTGTAAAAGTGTTCTAAACTTACTGTCAAATTACTATCTTTGTGAGTTTACTTAGTGTTACATTATCATTTGAATTGTCTTAGGATTTTCATCACTAAAAGGGTGAGTCTTGTACTTTGTAACTAGAAGCATAAGCTAGCTTAGTTATCATCTTCTTTAAAGGGAACTAGGAAGTTGATTAATTCCATTGGGGATTAATACTTGTCTAAGATGAAGACAAGTTGATCTAAGCTAGAGGTAATCTTTAAAAGGGATAAAAAGATTAGGTTTGTTGTCTACAAGGAGTACAAGATTTGTAAAACAGATCTCCACCGGGTTTGGAGAAAGGCTTAATGAAAAAAACTTCCGATTAGTAAATCGGGAAGTGGATTAAGGTAGATTAGTTAACATACACCCGAACCACTATAAATCCTCGTGTTTATGTTCTTTACTTTACTTTCCGCATTACTTCAAATATAGACACTACACACATTGAGTTTGAGTTGATTAAGTTGACCAAGGTTGATTAAATCTTGATAATCATTGAAAAAGTTTTAAAAACGTATTAAGTAACTATTCATCCCCATATAGTTAATTACAAGTTGTATAATCTTCTACAAAATATTTCATTAATACATGTACAAACTTTTAAGCATATTTTATAACCTTCATATAATATTTGTATTTTAATTTAAAAAATTTCAATAAACATTTGTTATTACTAATAATTATTATTAAAAATATAAATAATCAATTTTTAAGCAAGCTTCATTATTCATTATTTATAATAACAATAATAACAATTATTATTATTATTATTATTATTATTATTATTATTATTATTATTATTATTATTATTATTATTATTATTATTATTATTATTATTCAAATATATGTTTTCTTTACGAAATTAGCTACGTTACATGTCTTAGAAGTACATGTCTCAATTAAAGATTGTAATATAGACTTTTATAACAAGGAAAATAGTGATTATGATGAAATTGAAAGAGGTTGGTGGGAGAATGAAAATAGTTCATATATTCTGTCCAAGTTAAGTACATCAATATGTCTGTAGTTTATCTTTGAATATTTCAGACGCATATCTTTTGGGAAAAATATTTGTGGTACGATTTCGTTGTAATTATTTGTTGTATATGTTTTATAAACTTCAATAATTTGGACATTTTTTCTGATATTTGGGTAAGTATTCTTCATAATAGTATCGTCAAACTTGAATTATTTAATAAACTAGTGATTTTATGGGTCATTTAACTAGAATATATATATATATATATATATATATATATATATATATATATATATATATATATATATATATATATATATATATATATATATATATATATATATATATAGTTTCTATTAAAATCCTAAAATGATGATATTATAAATAAGATTTATCAAAGCATAAAAAAATTCAAAAAAAAAAAAAAAATCTAAGCTATCATGATAATGTCATTATTAATTAATTAATTTTTTTATCTATTAATTAACCCTAATAATGAAAAAACACGGACGTCTCCCTTATATCCAATATATCGTATCGTATTATTATATTATAATAATCATCTTCTAAAATCCAAATCAAACCTATACAATTCAAGCTGCCTAACACCCTATCAAAAACAATCGATTGAAGTTAATTCACCGTTTATTAGAGAATTTAGCAATCTTATTAGAGAATTATTTCTTCTCCATAAGCTTAATTTGGGCCTTCTTCCATCTCCCTTATTTTTAATTCGAATTTAGCAATCTTATTAGAGAATTATTTTATTCAAGAACTACTCTGCTATCTATTTCGTTTTGTTTTGCAAAACTTCAGGTGCTTTCGTCTCGATTTTATATCTCATCGTTCGCCGTCAATATTCCGCCGTAAGGTCACCGTTTATTTATACAACATTTCACTTTTTCGGTAAGTAATTTTTTTAGTTTTATTTAAATTTGATTTGTTCAATTCAGATTAGTGTAGACGTACTAAATAAGTTGATGTTACTAAACAATGTTGTAATTTGTGTAGTGCTTTCATGGGTTGATTTGTCTTGAGATTAAGTTTTATTTTGGTAGTTGAGGTTCATGAACTTCAAATCGCTAGACATTTAAATTATCTTTTTATCAGATGTATTAATCAAATGTTGATTATGAATTCGTCACTACAAGTGTTGGAAGGGAAATATTGGTTTGCACAATATGTGTTTGTGATTATGTCTCATTGAATTTCATACAAGTATTTTGCAATTAGTTGTGTTTGTAATTATGTCTCACTGAATTTCGTACAAGTATTTTGAAATTGGTTTGCACAATATGTGTTTGTGATTATGTCTCATTGAATTCATACAAGTATTTTGCAATGCGATACAGTGTCAATTTCATTTTTCTTCGTACTGATGTGGATCTTTGCTATGATATTAATAAAACTATTTACTTATGTTTTTTATGCATGATATATATTCACATATACTGATGTGGATCTTTGCTATGATATTAATAAAACTATATATATTCACATGCATACATAACTCGGATTTTAATATATGTGATTATTTGCTCTAATACAACATGTTAAACATATCATAACATCATGTAATTCATATTATCATAACATAATGATTAAGACATAGTAAGACTTACTTGAGTCAAGAGATGATGAAGATGTCATGAGAATAACCATTAGTGGGATATTTGATCTTCTACTTGAACCTCTCTTGAGTCGAGAGATGATGAAGATGTAATGAGAATAGACATTAGTGAGATATTTGATCTAACCTCTCCTTTAGTGATGGAATTAGTTTATGATAGTTATGTATTGTTGTTGTGATTAGTCTAATGAGGTGTCCATAAACCTCTTTATATATGAGAGGTCAAGATAGGGATCAACTTCCATGCATTAAGGAGTGTAACGTCAATAGTCTCCCATCAAGACATATTTAGGAACACTTCATTATGGTGATAAATAAGACTCATCATAATTGTGATAAATAAGACACAAATCAAGAGTCTCATAACTTATGAAATACATTAAGACTTACATTAAGGATATGATCATCTCAAAAGTCTTATAACATAATGTGTCATAACTAATATTAAATCATCATGATGCATAAATAGACTATGACATAATAATGAAGAATAAATAATAATAAGTCTAACAAAAGATACCCATTAATCCTTTATAAACTATCTTCATTTAGTTGAGTGATTAACATTTTTTTTGTATTAGAAGATCTTAAGTTCGAGCTCTAATCGAGGATTTTAATAATGCAATTTGCCTTTCCAATTGATTATGAGGTCCTAAGCTTTCTTGCAAATGATATGTTTTGTCCATATATAACAAGGTTCCCTCTAAGGGTTTTCCTTGGGTATAATATTTCGAGTTTCATTCTAATGCTAATGAGCGTAGTAAATAAATATGATATGTAACTTCCCATATATGATTGAGGGGGTGCAATGAAGGATCTTTGGAAGGAAATGGGTGGGTGTTAGATCTCCAACAAGTTTTGGCTATATGTGTTATTATGTAGTTCTAAACATATAACTTGTTATGGTTAAATGGTTTAGACGTCTACGCTTATTGGAAAGGCAATTGTTTAAATTATATATCTAGCTTTTTTTTCTCCACTTCTTATCTTTACCTTCTTATTTCAATCTATTTTAACTATTTTTATTTTAATTATCTAGTCTTACTGTTTTATAATTGGCTATATATATTTATATATTATTATATTATATGACCATAAATAATCTAAACTTTCAATAAATGTTAGTAATATGTTTGCGTGTGAGCTTTTATACATAATCAAACAATGTAAATATATGAAAGTCATGTTCAATCATTTAAAAGATTATAACATATTTTAGATTCTTATATTGTATTGTATGTTATAATCTAAATAATCAATACACTTTAAGTTTAACATGACTCATATGTTTATTTAATGAATTGTTAGTAATTGTGTGTATTGATTAATTTTTTATGAACTTGACATATGAATTATTGGATGAATATATGATGATGATCCATATTACTATAATCTTGTAATTCATTAAAATAATTTTTACTATTGGTTATGTTTATATTATGTTAAGTTTTATAATATGAATATGATAATCTTGAACCATGATGTATCATGAATGTTTTGATCATGTGTTAATGACATAATTTTCAACATTATTTCTCTATTAATTATTTTATAAATAAGTAATAGATTAATCAAATTAGTTTTGGATTTGCTAAAGGTCGTGATATGGTTCTATTATAATGATTCCTTTAGTTTGGGAAGTACTTTTGAAAATAACCGTTAAAGAATAAAAGTGATGATTAATTTTCCCATTATTTTATGACTAATAAGTTTTGTTGTTACGTAAACTTAGTCATATCGTTGATTATGTATTTCCAGCGTGGGATTGGGCTTCAAATAATAGTATGTGTGTTGCTGGTACACGTATTATTATTGGATGGGACCCGGGTATTATTAACTTGATGATTTTAGCTATGACTGATCAGGCGATTCACTGTCAGGTATCGACCGTTGGCGGTGACTGTCATTTTTTCGTTTCGTTTATTTATGCTCATAATAAATATTAGCATAGGAGACCTTTATGGAAGGATCTAAATGACCATAACTCTTTTGTGGGCAACAGACCGTGGATTGTTATGGGCGACTATAATGTCGCTTTATGGATTGAGGAGTCATCTGTGGGTTCTGCTACTAACTCTATAGCCATGAGAGAGTTTCAAGAATGTGTTAGTAAGCTAAATCTTTCGGATGTTAATCAATCGGGTCTTTAATTTACTTGAAATCAATGACCAAATTCGTTATCTGGAATCTTAAAGAAAATAGATCGAGTAATGGTAAATGATATCTTTCTGGATAAATTCACGGATGCGTTTGCTACATTCAAACCGTATATAATCTCTGATCATTCTCCGACAATTTTGAATATCCCGTGTATGGTTCAAAAAAAGCATAAACCTTTTAAATTTAGCAATCATATTACTGAACATGACAAGTTTGAAGCTACTGTCCAACAAGGTTGGAATGTTGACGTTAATGGTCACCATATGTTTCGCGTGGTCAAGAAGTTACAGAACCTCAAAAAACCTATGCGCAAGTTAATGTGGTCGAAAGGAAATTTGCACTCTCGAGTTGTTGATTGCCGTAATCAAATGGAAGCAGCTCAATCTGTTCTCGACTTGGATCCTTATTCCAGTCAATTGCGTGAACATGTGAGCTGTGTTGGTTTATTTTGGCTAGTAGAAGATATGTTTATCCCACATTGGTGGGAGGAAGATGTGAGGGGTGAGTGACTTGGTTATATAAGAGGGGCTAAGTCTTCATTCCAAATTGCACCAATCAATACACTTTAAGTATTTGATTATGTCTTTCTTTCTTACCCTTGTTTGAGAGTTGTATTAGTTAAATATTTTGGAGAGTGTAGTTGGCTTAAGAGAGTCGTCTATATCATTGTAACAATTTGTGATATAGTGTATTTCTCTTTTTGGGGGCCGGTGGTTTTTCTCCTGTTTTGGAGTTTCCACATTAAATCTTGTGTTGTGTATTGTTCTTATTTCATTACTATTATTGTTGGGTTGGGTGGTGGGAATTAGTGAGACCGTAATTTCCCAACAACTGGTATCAGAGCGTCAGGTTTGACGGGGGTCTCGGTTATAGGAGTCGGAGTATGCTCTGTGGTTGCCACGGGAGTGGATCGTCCACATCAGAAACGAGTTCTATTGATCGTATAGGGTATCTGGTTAGACAATATTTTTTCTGATTCGTAGTAATAGTTGAATTTGTTAGTGGCGAGTTGTGGATTTCCGATTTAAAGGGTCCTGGCTACCTGCTACATCTTTTGGCTATTCGAAACGTGAGCAAAATCAGAGAAAGTGTTGTTTATAGGATACGGATACAATGTCGAAGTTCAGTCCAATGAGGTTTGATGTAGAGAAATTTGATGGGATGATCAATTTTGGCTTATGGCAGGTTCAAGTCAAGGATGTGTTGATTCAGTCCGGTTTACACAAGGCTTTAAAGGGTAAACCCACCCATGTTCCTGGCAGTGATTCTAGCAGTAAGTTTGATGAAGAAGAATGGGATGATATGGATTTGAGGGCAGCAAGTGCGATTCGTTTGTGTCTTGCAAAGAACGTGCTTGCAAATGTGCACGGGTTATCAACGGCAAAGGAGCTTTGGGTTAAACTAGAGCAGTTGTACCAGGGCAAGGGCATCTCAAATCGGTTGTGTCTTAAAGAACAATTTCATACTTTGCGTATGGATGGGGGTTCAAAGATTTCAGATCATCTAAGTATTCTTAACGGTATTGTTTCGGAACTGGAGGCTATTGGAGTTAAAACGGATGATGAAGATAAAGCTTTGAGGTTGATATTATCTTTATCATCGTCTTATGAACACATGAAACCTATTTTGATGTATGGGAAGAAAACTCTGAAGTTTGAAGACGTTACTAGCAAGCTCCTATCCGAGGAGAAAAGACTGGAAGGTAGCGGGGTCTCGTCATTAGGAGATACGATAGTGTTGTGTTCAGATAGGCAGAAGAGAAACTCTAGAAAGAATCTGACATGCTGGAAGTGCCGGAAGACTGGACATGTAAGGGTTAATTGTCCCGGTGGAGCTAATCCGGCAAATGGCTCCAAAGACGCTAACATTGTCTCCGTTGTTACAGAGAGTGACGAATTCCTCTGAAGTCACGTCATCCTCATGGTGTGTCCGCGCCACCGTGGAAAGGGATGTTCGTTAGCGGTTCCACAATTACACATGGGCATTGGTTTGGCGTTGATGCAGGCTGTGTGGTGGAAACTGATGTTGTAGCTGATGGGACTTTCGGGAAAGCCAAACAGGGAAGTTGCACCATAAAGTTTCAGCTGGTTGTTCAACAACATGTGCCGAGGTGAAATGCTTGGAATGTGATATTCTAAGTGCTATACTCTTAATGGTGGAGTATGATAATTCTTGTTAAGAGTTATGATTGTCTGTGATGACAATGATTGTCGGTTTAGACAATGTTCGATGAAGATGCAAGTTTTGTCTCTTGGGAGATAATGTCAACGGCATGAAGATGAGGATCTTGAAGTTGTCGTCGAGGAAGCGTCTACATCGGTTATCCTTGCAATGTGGAAGCATGGTTATCTTCTTCTATCCAAAAGGTGGAGATTTGTTGGTTTATTTTGGCTAGTAGAAGATATGTTTATCCCACATTGGTGGGAGGAAGATGTGAGGGGTGAGTGACTTGGTTATATAAGAGGGGCTAAGTCTTCATTCCAAATTGCACCAATCAATAAACTTTAAGTATTTGATTATTTCTTTCTTTCTTACCCTTGTTTGAGAGTTGTATTAGTTAAATATTTTGGAGAGTGTAGTTGGCTTAAGAGAGTCGTCTATATCATTGTAACAATTTGTGATATAGTGTATTTCTCTTTTTGGGGGCCGGTGGTTTTTCTCCTGTTTTGGAGTTTCCACGTTAAATCTTGTGTTGTGTATTGTTCTTATTTCTTTACTATTATTGTTGGGTTGGGTGGTGGGAATTAGTGAGACCGTAATTTCCCAACAAGCTGTTCTTTAAAAGCATATAATGAAGCCGTTCGAGAAGAGGAGTGTTCACTGTTGCAAAACACCCCGTCTCGGGCCGTCTCGACGCCCGTCTCGACAGTTTGGTGACTAGTCCGTCCCGTCTTGAAGAAAACCGTCTAATATGACAGTCAACGGTCAAAATTCGGGTCAAAGTTGAAAAAATCGGGTCAAAGTCGGTCAAAAATTAGAAAAAAAAAGAAAATCGGCTAAATCGGTAAAATATATCGTATTTTAGTTTGAATTTTTTGTATTGAATTAACGATGATAGCAATTATGGGCACAAATTAATTAATTAAAGTTTTTAGCTTTCATTTTTATACTTATATATTTAAAAGTCAACTTTGGTCAACGTCCGTCTCCACCCCCGTCTCGACCCCGTCTCGAACGTCTCGACCTTTTTCGGACCCGACCGTCTCGACCCCGTCTCACGTTTTTTGCAACCTTGGGAGTGTTTCCTAAAATAAAAAGCTAAAATTGAATGGTTGTGTGTTGGTGACCACAATTCTGCTTACTTTCATAAAGTGGTTAAGGGTAAAATTAATAGAAGCAGAATACAATCGATTACTGATGCAAGGGGTAATTATTTGGAAGGTCAAGCAGCCCACCGTGAATTTGTCAATCATTACCAGTCTTTCCTCGGGACTGCTGCTAATTGCAAAGAGATAAGAAGCCCAGGTACCTTATTTGTGAAGTTTGTTGATGTGCAGAAAGCAAATGCAATGATTCAACCTGTTACTCCTAAAAAAAATAAAAGACGCTATGTTTCATATTGGAAACTCAAAATCCCCGGGACCCAACAGATATTCGACATGCTTCTTTAAAAAGGCGTGGAATATTGTGGGGGAAGACATTACTAAAGCTATGCAACAGTTTTTTATTAATGGTCAAATGTTGAAAGAATTAAATAGTACGATCATTACGTTGCTCCCAAAGGTTAAATCACCGTCTAAGGTATCTGATTATCGTCCTATTTTGTGCTGTAATGTGGTGTACAAATGTATTAGTAAAATTATTACTAATCGGATTAAAATAAGTTTGGATGATATCTTGAGTTTAAATCAATTCGCGTTTATTCCGGGTCGCCGTATTGCCGATAATATCCTTCTCACTCAAGAACTTATGAAAAACTATCATCTTGGTAGAGGTAAGCCTCGGTGTGCTTTCAAAGTTGATATTCAAAAAGCATATGATACCGTGGATTGGGAGTTTCTTCATCAAATGCTCATCTATTTTGGGTATCCTTTGAAGATGGTTAATTGGATTATGAAGTGTGTTTCCACCACGTCATATTCTATCAACATTAATGGTGGCTTGCATGGTTATTTTAAGGGGAAATGAGGTCTTCGTCAAGGTGACCCGTTGTCCCCTTACTTATTTATACTAGTAATGGAGGTGTTGACTCTTATCCTCAAACGTAATGTTCGAATGGAACCCCGATTTAAGTTTCATGCGAGATGTGAGAAATTAAAGATAATTAATTTATGTTTTGCAGATGATCTGTTTATTTTTTCTCACACTAATGCTAGTTCTGTATCGGTTCTTCGCGAATCATTGGAAGAATTCAAAAGATGCTCGGGTCTTGTGCCAAGTTTGTCTAAGAGTATGGATTTTTTCTCTAATGTTTCCAATCAATTAAAAGCCCAACTTTTAGCGATTATGCATTTTGATGAAGGGCATCTACCGGTTCGATACTTGGGAGTTCCGTTAGTCTCGTCTCGGCTTATGTATAGAGATTGTAAAATTCTCGTGGAAAGGGTGAAAAGTAAGGTGAAGGATTGGAAAAATAAGTTTCTATCATTTGCCGGTAGAGTTCAATTGATTATCTCGGTCCTTATTTCTAGGAAAGTTTATTGGTGTTCGGTGTTTATATTATCAGATGCGATTATCAAAGATATTGAGAAGATTATGCGTGGCTTTCTTGGTGTCAAGGTACCATGAACCGGGGTAAAGCTAAAGTTAAATGGGATGATGTGTGTCGTTCTAAAGACGAGGGTGGTCTTGGTATTAAACGGTTAAAATATTGGAACGTAGCTCTCATGGCTTCTCATATTTGGAGACTCTTATCAAGTAAAGAGTCTATTTGGATTAAATGGGTTCATACTCACAAGTTAGCGGACAAACATTTCTGGAAAGTTCAAGTTATGGCTAATGCTAGTTGGAGCTGGAGAAAACTTCTTTTAATAAGAAACACTATTCGTAAATTTTTTGGATGCTCAATTGGTGATGGAAATAACCTATCAACATGGTTTGACCAATGGAGCACCTAGGGCCATTGGGTGATATAATCGAGCATAATGATATTTTTGTAGTAGGTTTCACGTGGCATACCAAGCTTATTGATATATTAGACCTCACATCCTGGAAATGGCCTAATGAATGGATGCTCAAATATCCACAGTTACAAGCTCTTTCTCTACCTGAATTAAAGGATACGGGTGACAGTTTAAGATGGATCCAAGGAAGTAATTCGTTTGATACTTTTTCGGTCTAGCGGGCATGGAATGCTATTCGACCTACTGCATTGAAGGTCGATTGGTACTACCTTGTTTGGTTCACTCAGTGTATTCCGCGACATGCTTTTCTTGTATGGCTTGTCATGGGTGAAAGATTAAAAACTCAAGACAAACTCAAGGCGTGGGAAATTCGTAATGGGGTTCATTTGGTCTGTTCGTTGTGTAAGACATGCATGGATACTCATGATCATTTATTTTTTGAGTGCTCATATTCGCAGCGAGTTTGGACAAAAGTTGCTCAGTTGACTCAGATTGGATTACCAAATACTTGGAAGCAAATTCGTGATTGTCTAGTTCCGGTTTCAAAGCGTAATACAGTGGGTGTTGTTGTTGCTAAACTTGTGTTTGCAGCTTCGATTTATTTCATATGGCAGGAACGAAACAATAGGTTATTCAAGAAGTCTCATCGAAAGGAGGTCAAGTTGTTTGAAGATATCTTTAGCACGATACGTATGAAGATTATGACCTTGCAGTTTAAAAATTCTGCTAATGTTGCTAGCATGAAGCAAATGTGGCAGCTTTAAGTTGTATTTTTTGTGTTTATGGTCTAGTTGCGTTCATTTGTCCTAAGTGGTGTTTGTTAGCTTTGTTTTTTGTTTGTGGCTTCAGGGCTTTCCTGTTGCTTCAGCGCTTCACTGTAACCAATTCTTTATTATTTTTTAATAATATTCATCGGGGTATCCCTTTACCAAAAAAAAAAAATAAATAAATAAATAAAACAATTATTAGTGTGTTAATTACACATTCTTGTTTATTGTTAATCTTTAAAATTGAAAACACTAATTATTTAGTACAACTTTAAGTATTATAAACATTTCTTACAATTTGATAAATAGTCTATAATGATCTTGATGACTTATCAAGTTGAAAACAACAAAAACTTATGACTTATGAAAATCGTAAGTGTTATTCATCATATAATTGTTAAATCAATAAATTAATTATATGTATTCTAATATGAGATAAATAACTTTCATATTATCTAAGAGAATAATGGTGGCTTTTAAAGCACTTAATAATATATTGATGTTATGTTTATGATAATTTTATATGGAATCTAAAGATTTTGGTAACTTACGACTTATTAAATTGATGTCAAAGTTTTGAGTTCACCAAATGTTATTATTATTATTATTATTATTATTATTATTATTATTATTATTATTATTATTATTATTATTATTATTATTATTATTATTATTATTATTATTATTATTGTTATTGTTATTGCTATTGTTATTGTTATTGTTATTGTTATTGTTATTGTTATTGTTATTGTTATTATTGTTATTATTATTATTATTATTATTATTATTATTATTATTATTATTATTATTATTATTATTATTATTATTATTATTATTATTATTATTATTATTATTATTATTATTATTATTATTATTATTATTATTATTATTATCATCTAAAGTTCGATCCTACCTCTCCAATAGATCTACCCGGCTGTCTATTTTGGATAATTAATTATGTAAAGTTCGTTTACTACAGGCATTACGGAACATGTTTATATATTTTTTATTAACATGTTTAATGACTACCTAATTATTAATATTAGTTGTCGGCCCAACGGAATGCTACTAGTTGAAATAATTATGGTGAATGAAAAGTCATATTAAGTTGCGTTCGGTGTTTAAGGATTGTGGGATAGCCTAACGGTGACCCATAATTTTGAGACATCTTGCGGTATTTAGCAAATTATTTATAATTAGTTTACTCATATTTCTGCCCAACGATAATGTATTTGTCAACTAATTTTGCATTACTTAATTAAGAAGTTATAAGTGTATTGTTGATGGAACCAACGAGAAGTCAACAATTTCACCCAACTTCTTTGATAAATTTAATTTCGTGTTGTGATTAAATTTATATATATCAACTTTGGCCCTATAGTTGATGTTATTATTATTACGTCACTAATATAGTCTTATTTTATAAACTAATTTGTTGTACCATTAATTAAGTCATTAATGGGCATCTTAATGATCATATTAATCCTATTGATCATAATAATAAATATAATAACGAGCTTAATAATGAGTTTAATGATGAGCATAATAATGAGCATTACATTTTAGCTTTAAGACCACTATTACACTTTAAGACCACTACTACAAAAAATTGTATTTTGGCATAGATTACTTAAATAAAACTAAATTTACCTCATGGAAAGATCAAATTCGGTTCTCGACATAAGTGAATTGGACTATGCATTAAGATTTCGATTGACCGAAGTCTCTTACCACCGAAAGCATGGCTGAACGAATGAGGACTTACAAAATATTGGAAAGATCGAATCGTAAGTCTCTAATGATAATGACGAGTTCTCTTTTGACCGCTATTTAAGGGATTGTGTAAAGCACATGCAAGTACCCTTATTCTCATGATGCTTATCAAGAAATTTGATGGGGTTAGTGAAGTACATCTTTCCATCACTACTAAGATCATTTACAAGGAAAATTACAAAAATAGCAAAGGTTCAAAAATAAAAATTGGGAGGTTCCACCAAAGATAATTTATCAAAGACAATTACAAGTTAGGACATTAAAAAAAGTCTCAAATATAAGTTTTATAACAAGAAACTAATATTCATATAGAATGTATAAAGTTTAGAGAATAGTTATACAAGAACGGCCTGTACGTATCCTATGTAAATTATCATGTAATACCTCATAAATTTAACACTATAATTTGATAATATTTAAGTCGCATATTTTGATGTGGATAATAATAATATAATAATTTATAAGTTAGGATTATAGTTTATCTTAAGTCTAATATAAAAAATGTTATTCTAAGTTTCTATAATAATAAAGTTATTATAAGTTAAATATTATTTATGTTGTCACATGTTTAATGAATTATTAAGTATGTACTTTTAGGTTGTTCACTTTAAAAATCTAGAACTTTTAACATGAGATTATTTTTGTTATAAGTTTAAAACTTTAATTAACTACATACAATGTAAGTATCAACTTTGCATTATATACACATCTAGAATAATAAAGAAGACTTTTGGATTCCTCAACATTATAACTTACTAATAAGTAGTGTTTAATCATTCATTAGGTTACAAACCTAATCACCATTCATCTTTAATTTAATAATCTTTTAATGTGAGACCTTTCACTCTACCTATGTTACATTTGCAAAAGAAGTTCTTGAGTTTTAGTAACTAGTATTATCTCATTTCTAAGTTACACATAATAGCTAGTTTACTCTCATTCTTCCATTTTTTTTTTCTATCATAAAAATTCAACCACATCTTACTTCATTTTTTTCTAAGTGTTGATTCATTTGGTGGAAAAAACAAGGTTATTTTGATGTTCATGTTGTAAGGTAATGTTTCTATCTTTTGTTTCACATTATTAAGAAATATATATTATTATATAAGCTAATACAATTTTGAAATAAAACCATATAAAAATCATGTCAAAACTTACTTTAAGATTTCATACTTTTGGTATTTCAAATAACATGAAAAGATAGAGTTTCAATCAAACGTATAATTTTAAAATAATATAATTTAACATATGGAAATCATACAAGAACTTTATAAAATAAATGATATTACATACTCTCTATTTATATGTACTTTGTGTTCATAATTTCTATTTATTATATTTGGTTTGATGATCGTATCCATTTGGTGATTCTTGCATCTTTGGTAATTCGTCATTCGAGATAAGGTACAGATATTCTAGGTGGTTCTAGGATCGCTTCGGTAAATCATTTCCTCTAAAAACTTTGTTTCGAATTGTGTATATGAATTATTGGTATGACATGCTTATTTGGAAATTCGTTATATTTGTTAGTCTATATATTGTGTTATGTTTTCCTCATTTTGGATGTACTAACGAGGTTGCTAATTGTGTATAATAGTTGAGGAATCAAAATATTTTGGTGTTTGGAAATTGTGTCAAAACCGTGTCTTGAAAACCCCACCAAATCAGTCCCGGAAACAGCCCAAAACGGCTGTGAAACTGTCTCCGAACAGCAGCTATTTTCAGCCCCAAAAACAGCCCATATATGCCTCGAAACATCCCCGAAAAATGTCTGAAACATTCCGGTAAAGAACATGTGTGAGTGTGGCGAGTGGTACGGTGATTCGTATCGAGTGTTCCTCATTCCATGTGGCTTTACATGTCCCGTTAAGTCCCGTTTAAGCTATTAATTTGTAAAGGGCTAGAATATTATGTACCATGACTCGTGACAAGGGTTGGACCGATCGGTTGGTTGACACGTGATTTTAAAATAATACGGCATACAATATATAAATATTTTAAGTATTGTTCAAGCGTAAAATATTTAAGTTCATTTTATTAATTCTTTAAAGTCCTTTAATCATTTGTAAAAATATTTTGATATAGTAAACATAAGTTGGTTAAAAGGTTTCCTAAAATGTGCCTAAGAGTGACCTATTCATGGAGGTCCCATGAGTGCATTATTGTGACACCGATAATGTGGCATCGTCCGTAGCGGTGTATTTTGTTATATCTACGGCGTCTCCTTTTAATTACCCGGTGGTGGTACGTGCTCTTTGTATTTGTTATTATATATTTGTGATAGGAGGCGTATGAATCGATCCTAGGATTTTGTTTTGACGGTGGACGTTTATCGTAGTGTCATACGAAACGTCACCGATATGAATGACTAGTGAAGTAATTACCCTATGATTTTATTTTGATACTTTGTTACTTTGTTACATATTTGTTTTGACTCTTAGTGCACTGTTTTATGAATTTTTGTGTATCTATTAGAACAATACTTTGATATATTAACATTTGTGGTATTGTGGATCTCTACCAGTTTGTACTTTGCTTTTGAAATATTTCTATTTTAAAAATAAGTTCGTTTTGAAATTAAGTTTCAGTTTAAATAAGTATATTTTGGTAGATAACTCATTTTGAAATCAGTCTTTGCATGTCATACTATACTCTCGCGTTTGTTATATTCGTTCACTGGGCTTTGACTCAGTCGTATTTCGTTTTTTTCATTCTTATACGACAGGTACTCAAAGGGAGTTGGGAACGAGGGAAGAGTGTAGAGTTGAATTGGACTTAGTACCTTTGCTTTAGAGTTTATCAAACTTAGTACTTTTAGTTTAATGTCAATTAAATTTAGCTTTGACTATAGTTTGACTTCAAATAAGATTAATGCCCTTTTGTATTTTGAGTTTCTTGTTATATTAATTAATATAGCTTCATAAGATAGGGTCGTTACATATCATATTCATAATATAAAACTTAACATAATATAGGAAAATTTGCTCCCACTGATCTTAAGGTATATACATTAATCCACTACATTTTTATTAAACTAAAATTGTCATAACCCGTCCTTAACCATAAGAACGCGTTAGATAACGTATGATTTCATTGCGAGGTATTGACCTCTATATGAGACATTTTTAAAAGAAAAACTGCATATATTATACATTACAAACCACAACCATTATTTTTGTTACAACCTTAGGACAATAAAAAGAAGATTAACGTTTAGCGATAATCTTCGACTTACAAACTTTACAAATGATGACAACAACACGGTTTCTAGCATATTTTACAATACAACATCTCGGGTATGCAGTTTTATTTTTGACACAAACATGCGTACGCAAGATCCTGGTTAGATCCAACATGATGCAGCGGAAGCTTTAGAAATCACCTGAGAATAGACATGTTTTAAAAAGGTCAACATAAAGTTGGTGAGATATAGGTTTAATGCCGGCAGCAATATATATATAGACCACAAGATTTCGTATATAAACAGTTTAATAAAAGTATTCTAAGTGGTTGAGCACTTGGTAACCATACTTAACATTTTCACGTCGCATATTCCCTTTAATATGAAATCTTACTACACCGTACCAAGTGTAGTCACAAAACGAAGTACTGTGCAACCGTTGAATACTGGTCGTCCAGTCCGGTTGGGGTTGTCAGGCCCGATAGATCTATCAACAGGATTCGCGTTTACAATACCGCTGTAAATATTAGTTACCAAGCTACAGGGAAGTATGCCAGTGGTACAACTCAACGTAGAATATATTTTTCAGTTACTTGTGTCCATATCGTAAAACATAAAATACATGTATTCTCATCCCGAAATATTTAGAGTTTAAAAGTGGGACTATATACTCACTCTTGTCTTGATGATATATATATTTTGACTCGGTCTTCCGGTTGATATCACGAACCTATCCATATATAATATATCAATATGTTTTCATTTTTAAACAAACGTTATAAATATATACTTGTTATACTTTTAATACTTTGAATAATTCCTTAGTCCGTAGTTAGCAGTCCGATGTTAGTAATTCAATTTTAATGGTTCATTTTTAGATGTTTAATATACCCGCAATGAAATAAATAAAACCCCCAACGAAATCAATAAAACCCCATCATATATGTATTGGTCGAGATTAATCTTGACCCATGGTACCGGTGTTGTCAAATGACGTGTTGCGTACATAAAGTACCGGTGTTGTCAAATGACGTGTTGCGTACAATCATGGGATCTTATGATTAATCTTCTCGTATTGTTTACGGGTGATCCTGAACCATATAAAATTGAATTATAAGTACATATATATAAAATATCATGTTATCTTAGAAATATGTGATTTATATCATTTTTTTCCAATTGATCCCGTAGTTGAAATGATCTAGGATAACCAATTTTGTTTCGGTCATAGTTTCTTCGTTACAAATCCGTTTTCGTTGATTCAAATTGCCATCTTCTTGGATCGAGTTCTTCTTTAAGACTATGAACTGTAAATACCTTGGTTTGTATTCAAAATCATACGGCATAAGTGAAACATTAGTGAAACATATGAAGTTAAACATTTTTGTTACAACAAAATCATTTAATGACCATTTTTCTAAAAATACTTATACTTTGAAAAACCAAGTTTTACCTTGTTAAATTAGCATATACATAAGTTATATTACAGGTCTTGAAGTATTTTAAAAGTTAAGTTAGAAGGATCTATTTAGTTTGCAAACAAGTTTGAAAACATTCAAACTATGTTCTTGTTGTTAAACTTGTATACCACAAAATATGATAGCTATATATATATGAATCGAATAAGGTTATGAACATAGATTCTACCTCAAGTTCCTTGGATGAAGTTGCTGTAAAAGAGAAGTAAGAAGCTAGAATCAAAAGGGTGATAGAAGTGTATGAAAGATTGGAAGTAAGTTGGTGTTCTTGGAAGGTTTTCTTGAAGTGTTTTTATATGGTTTTCTTATGGTGTTTTAGTATGGTTTTTGAAGCTAGATCTTCATGGAACTTTGCTGGATTGTTGAAGGTGTTTAAGGCTTCAAAGTATGTGTGTGTTTTGGCTAGAAAGTTGAAGTAAAATGAATGAAGATGATGATACATATAAAGGCCTTAAAAAAACGTGGCATTAGGTGTTCATGGACAAAATTCTAGTTTGTAATCTTGCTAATTAGTCAAGTAATCATCCAAAAGTAATTACCTAGCTCTAAGGGCATGAATAATGGCTGGTTAGGTGGTGATTTTGATGTGTATTTACTATTAGTAAATACGTATAGGAGCTAGGTATGATACGAGTACAAATACTCTAGGTATACGTATAGAAATTTTGTGAAAAATGAAATGAGGATTCAAATATAGCTATCTTTTGTGAATACACTTATATGGTTTTATGTATTTAAGTTCTTTAAAAGTAATTAAATACATTACTTATACAATATATGTATAACATTATAAGTCTTAAGTATATATGTCAAATAACGTTACGTATTGTTATCGTTTTGAAAACTTAAGTTAGTAGTTTCAAAATACACATATAACTTGTTGTTATTAATATAAAATGAGGTATTAAAACATTCTTTAATCATGTTAAATATGTATATATACATATATATACACAAACGTATAATTATCATATATTGTATAGTTCGTGATATCATCGGTCAAACTAGACGGTCAAACGTTATGTAAAACTCTTTTCGGAAATATAAATCTCGACAATTTGGATTGCTTATCATGTTGGCAAGGTTTAATTTATGTAAATATTAATCTTATAAGTATAGAATGATCGAAAAAGTGCAGGTCGTTACATTACCTCCCCGTTAAATAAATTTCGTCCCGAAATTTTAAAATTGTACCTATTTTGCGTTATCGAGAAACAAGTGCGGATACTTTCGTTTCATCTAATCCTCTCGTTCCCAAGTAAACTCAGGACCTCTTCTAGCATTCCAACGAACCTTCACAATCGGTATATTGCTCTGTTTGAGTTGTTTAACTTCACGGTCCATGATTTCGATTGGTTCTTCGACGAATTGTAGTTTCTCGTCGACATGGATTTCTTCAAGAGGAATGGTGAGGTCTTCCTTTGCAAGACACTTCTTAAGGTTTGAGACGTGAAAGGTATTATGTACTCCGGCGAGTTGTTGTGGTAACTCGAGTCGATAAGCTACCGGTCCAATGCGTTCGATGATCTTAAACGGGCCTACGTATCTTGGGTTCAGTTTACCCCTTTTGCCGAAACGTATTACACCTTTCCAAGGTGACACCTTTAGCATAACCATGTCCCCGACCTGAAACTCTAATGGTTTCCTTCGAACATCGGCGTAGCTCTTTTGGCGACTGCGGGCTGTTTTTAATCTCTCCTTGATTTGCACTATCTTCTCAGTCGTTTCATGTATGATCTCGGGACCAGTTAATTGTCGATCTCCTACTTCATTCCAACAGATAGGAGATCTACACTTCCTTCCATACAATGCTTCGAATGGCGCAGCTCCAATGCTCGCATGATAACTATTATTATACGAGAATTCTGCTAACGGTAGATATTTATCCCATCCGTTTCCAAAATCGATCACACATGCCCTGAGCATGTCTTCGAGAGTCTGAATTGTTCTTTCACTCTGCCCGTCCGTTTGCGGATGATATGCGGTACTCATATCCAAACGAGTTCCTAGTGCCTCCTGTAGTGATTGCCAAAACTTTGAGGTAAATCTACTATCACGATCGGATATAATGGAAATAGGTATTCCATGCCTTGAAACAACTTCCTTTATATACAATCGTAATAGTTTCTCCATTCTATCCGTTTCCTTCATAGGCAAGAAATGTGCAGATTTGGTAAGACGATCAACAATTACCCAAATGGTGTCGTATCCCCAGGCAGTCTTTGGTAACTTCGTGATGAAATCCATGGTGATACCATCCCATTTCCATTCTGGGATTTCTGGTTGTTGAAGTAACCCTGACGGCTTCTGGTGTTCTGCTTTGACTTTGGAACAAGTTAAACATTCCCCAACATATGTTGCAACGTCTGTCTTCAAATTAGGCCACCAATAATGCGTCTTAAGATCTTGGTACATCTTTCCAACTCCAGGATGTATCGAATATCTTGTCTTATGTGCCTCGTTCAATATCAACTTCCTTAATCCACCCAACTTCGGTACCCAAATACGATTTGCAAAATATCGAATTCCATCTTCCCGCATAACGAGTTGCTTCTCATACTTCTTCATTGTTTCATTCTTTATGTTTTCTTTATTGAGTGCTTCTTGTTGAACTTCTTTGATTTGTGAGTTGAGATTCATGCGAATTTTTATGTTCATCGCTCGTACTCGAATTGGTTCTCGTTCTTTTCTGCTTAAAGCATCAGCCACCACATTCGCCTTCCCAGGATGATAACGAATTTCACAATCATAGTCGTTTATTAACTCGGCCCACCTACGTTGCCTCATGTTCAATTGTTTTTGATCGAAAATATGTTGAAGGCTTTTATGATCAGTAAACACAGTGAATTTAACCCCATACAAGTAGTGTCTCCACATCTTCAATGCAAACACGACTGCTCCCAATTCTAGATCATGCGTCGTATAATTCCGCTCGTGAATCTTCAATTGTCGGGATGCAAATGCAATTACTTTCTTTCGTTGCATAAGAACACAACCAAAACCTTGTCGCGAAGCGTCACAATATATTTCAAAATCATCGTTCCCTTCTGGTAATGATAAAATAGGCGCCGTAGTTAACTTCTTCTTCAGTAATTGAAATGCATTCTCCTGCTCCGAGGTCCATTCGTATTTCTTCCCTTTTTGCGTTAACGCTGTCAACGGCTTAGCTATTCGGGAAAAATCTTGAATAAACCTTCTATAATAACCAGCTAAATCCAAAAATTGGCGTATCTGTGTTGGTGTCTTAGGAGTCTCCCATTTTTCAATAGCTTCAGTTTTTGCTGGATCAACCTGAATTCCTTCGCTATTAACAACATGGCCAAGAAATTGAACTTCTTTCAACCAAAAAGCACACTTAGAAAATTTAGCATATAACTGTTCTTTTCTTAACAACTCCAATATCAACCTTAAATGCTCTTCATGCTCTTGCTCACTCTTGGAATAGATAAGAATATCATCAATGAAAACGATAACAAACTTATCTAAATACGGACTACAAACTCGATTCATGAGGTCCATGAATACAGCTGGCGCATTCGTCAATCCAAACGGCATAACCAAAAATTCGTAATGACCATAACGTGTCCGAAAAGCAGTTTTCGGAATATCCTCTTCTTTGACGCGTAGTTGATGATAGCCCGATCTTAAGTCGATTTTTGAATAAACACATGATCCTTGCAATTGATCAAATAAGTCATCAATTCTCGGTAGTGGATACCGATTCTTGATAGTTAACTTATTTAATTCACGATAGTCTATACACATCCTAAAAGATCCATCTTTCTTCTTAACAAACAAAATTGGAGCTCCCCACGGTGAAGTACTCGGTCGTATGAATCCACGGTCCAGTAATTCTTTTAACTGACTTTGAAGTTCTTTTAACTCGGACGGTGCAAGTCTATATGGAGCACGAGCCACTGGTGCAGCTCCTGGTACTAAATCTATTTGAAATTCTACCGATCTAAATGGAGGTAATCCCGGCAACTCTTCCGGAAAAACTTCAGGAAAATCTCTTGCCACAGGCACGTCGTTGATGCCCTTTTCTTTCTTTTCGACTTTATTAACATGTGCTAAAATAGCGTAACATCCCTTTTCTAAACACTTCTTGGCTTTCAAACAACTAATGAGTTTTAGCTTTGAATTACCCTTCTCTCCATAAATCATCACCGGTATTTTATCCTTACCAGGAATACGAATTGCCTTCTTAGCACAAACAACTTCCGCTCCTATTTTGGACATCCAGTCCATGCCGACTATTACATCAAAACCTCCTAATTCTACGGGTATTAAGTCGATTTTAAACGTTTCTCCGGCTAGATTTATTTCACAATCACGACAAATTTTATCGGCTTTAATTAGTTTACCATTAGCTAACTCAATCAAGTACTTAGCATCTAGAGGTAATGATGAACAATTCAATTTAGTGTAAAAATTTATACACACGTAACTTCTATCGGCGCCAGTATCAAATAAAATAGATGCTGATAAGTTATTAATGGTAAACGTACCCGTAACAAGCTCCAGGTCTTCTCGTGCCTCTCTAGCATTAATAACAAACGCTCTTCCACGTGCAGGTCCGCCATTCTTTTCTGGATTCGGGCACTGACTCTTATAGTGACCTTGTTTTCCACACCCAAAACAAGTAATGTTAGCCAAAGCAGTTCTATTTGCGTTGGTGGCAGGAGTCTTGTTACCATTTGTAACGAGAGCCTTACAATCTTCAGCAAGATGTCCCTGTCTATTGCATTTAGTGCACAACACACTACAGTAACCAAAATGATGTTTGTGACAACGGTTGCATAAAGGACTTTGTCCTTTGTAACCAAAGCCTGAACCACTACCCGCACCTTTCGTGGTTTCTTGTTTCTTATAAGGTTGTTGTTGGTTACCTCGATCATAACCTCCATTCCACTTTTTCTTGTTCCCCAATACCTTCACCTCAGTATTGAATGCTTTCTTGTCTAAAATGACCTGATCCATTAGCTCGTTCGCCATGGTTATAGCTTCATGAATTGTTTTAGGTTTCGATGCCGTAACGTTTGCCTTGACCTTTTTGGGCAAACCACCTTTGTACATTTCAATCTTCCGTGCTTCGGTTGGAACCAATTCAGGACATAGTAAAACCAATTCCATGAATCGCTGATTGTAGTTGGTGATTTCAGTACCAACCACCTTCAAACTTCGTAACTCATCTTCTAACTTAATAACCTCATTCCTTGGACAATACTCGGTGATTATCATCGCTTTGAATTCTTCCCATGGAGTATCATAAGCTACATCTCCTCCTACCGCCTTCACATAATTCTTCCACCATGTGAGTGCACTATCTTGTAAAGTACACGATGCAAACTTAGTCATGTCTTTTTCATCACAACCACTGATTTTGAACACCGTCTCCATCTTTTCTATCCATCGGGTTAAACCGATCGGTCCTTCCGTTCCACTGAATGATGAGGGCTTGCAAGCTTGAAAAGTCTTGTAGGTACATCCTACACGAGGATTTGGGTTAACTGCAGCAGCTCTTGCAGCTTCGACCCATAACATTCTGTCGTTCACTCGCTGGTTGATGAATTCCTTGACTTCTTGTTCCGTCATTCGATTCAATCGCGCCATTTCCTAATGAAAGAAAATAATTATTCACATGGAATATTATAGATGTAGTGTGTATTTATAGTACATTATAGCTTGTTAATAATATGAACCAGGTATTATTATAAAAGCCTTTTCTTCTTATTAGCTTTTTATAATTATATCTAGGGTAGTACCTACCCGTTAATGTTCATACTTAATAGCTTAGTACAGAACCAATTACTACAATCTAAATAATACTTAACCATGGAAAATTATTGCATTTCATACTTCGCTATTTTACATATGCTTATCTTACATCAAACTTTAAGCAAACCACACTAATAATATTATACAAAACATTATATGATTCCATGGCTTAATACAGCAGTGCATCGTTTGGTCTATTTTCTAGGGCGTTTAGTTCCAATGAATGGCCTAACGCTTATCCTAGCTGTCTGCCTACGTTTTGGCTGAGGAGCCGAAGAACTAGATGCGGGGATAGCACTAATAGGAATAGCGGGAATAGGAGTGGTAGTGTTGAGTGGAATTGGTGCCACGTCATTCTCACTAAGTTCGGGATTTGAATTTTCTAATTCATTCGCTTTTCGTTTCTTTCCTTGATCGAATTTTTCTTTCGTAATTTCTAGTATTTCTTCCTCGGGTTCACTTTCTTCTTCGGGTTCACTTTCCTCTTCGGGTTCACTTTCCTCCTCGGGTTCACTTTCCTCCTCGGGTTCACTTTCCGATATTTCTATAGTTGGTTCATCCGGAAATTGTGAGTCTTCCCCAAAAATACCACTTTCGTCATCGGATATGTTAATGACTGAAACACAATCTGAAGGTTCTGATTCGGAGTCGCTGAATGTGATAATAAGTTTCGAGCCCGACATCTATCACATAACAACTAACCCATTAGTACTTACATAATATTTACATATGAATTTTTAACCAACAGTGATAAGCAATGGTTTTTAAATCAGATCCGGTCAAAGTCCAGACTTACTAATGTATCCTAACGACTTATCAGTTAGACACACTAATGCAAACCTGGTTCGCTAAGACCACCGCTCTGATACCACATGTCATAACCCGTCCTTAACCATAAGAACGCGTTAGATAACGTATGATTTCATTGCGAGGTATTGACCTCTATATGAGACATTTTTAAAAGAAAAACTGCATATATTATACATTACAAACCACAACCATTATTTTTGTTACAACCTTAGGACAATAAAAAGAAGATTAACGTTTAGCGATAATCTTCGACTTACAAACTTTACAAATGATGACAACAACACGGTTTCTAGCATATTTTACAATACAACATCTCGGGTATGCAGTTTTATTTTTGACACAAACATGCGTACGCAAGATCCTGGTTAGATCCAACATGATGCAGCGGAAGCTTTAGAAATCACCTGAGAATAGACATGTTTTAAAAAGGTCAACATAAAGTTGGTGAGATATAGGTTTAATGCCGGCAGCAATATATATATAGACCACAAGATTTCGTATATAAACAGTTTAATAAAAGTATTCTAAGTGGTTGAGCACTTGGTAACCATACTTAACATTTTCACGTCGCATATTCCCTTTAATATGAAATCTTACTACACCGTACCAAGTGTAGTCACAAAACGAAGTACTGTGCAACCGTTGAATACTGGTCGTCCAGTCCGGTTGGGGTTGTCAGGCCCGATAGATCTATCAACAGGATTCGCGTTTACAATACCGCTGTAAATATTAGTTACCAAGCTACAGGGAAGTATGCCAGTGGTACAACTCAACGTAGAATATATTTTTCAGTTACTTGTGTCCATATCGTAAAACATAAAATACATGTATTCTCATCCCGAAATATTTAGAGTTTAAAAGTGGGACTATATACTCACTCTTGTCTTGATGATATATATATTTTGACTCGGTCTTCCGGTTGATATCACGAACCTATCCATATATAATATATCAATATGTTTTCATTTTTAAACAAACGTTATAAATATATACTTGTTATACTTTTAATACTTTGAATAATTCCTTAGTCCGTAGTTAGCAGTCCGATGTTAGTAATTCAATTTTAATGGTTCATTTTTAGATGTTTAATATACCCGCAATGAAATAAATAAAACCCCCAACGAAATCAATAAAACCCCATCATATATGTATTGGTCGAGATTAATCTTGACCCATGGTACCGGTGTTGTCAAATGACGTGTTGCGTACATAAAGTACCGGTGTTGTCAAATGACGTGTTGCGTACAATCATGAGATCTTATGATTAATCTTCTCGTATTGTTTACGGGTGATCCTGAACCATATAAAATTGAATTATAAGTACATATATATAAAATATCATGTTATCTTAGAAATATGTGATTTATATCATTTTTTTCCAATTGATCCCGTAGTTGAAATGATCTAGGATAACCAATTTTGTTTCGGTCATAGTTTCTTCGTTACAAATCCGTTTTCGTTGATTCAAATTGCCATCTTCTTGGATCGAGTTCTTCTTTAAGACTATGAACTGTAAATACCTTGGTTTGTATTCAAAATCATACGGCATAAGTGAAACATTAGTGAAACATATGAAGTTAAACATTTTTGTTACAACAAAATCATTTAATGACCATTTTTCTAAAAATACTTATACTTTGAAAAACCAAGTTTTACCTTGTTAAATTAGCATATACATAAGTTATATTACAGGTCTTGAAGTATTTTAAAAGTTAAGTTAGAAGGATCTATTTAGTTTGCAAACAAGTTTGAAAACATTCAAACTATGTTCTTGTTGTTAAACTTGTATACCACAAAATATGATAGCTATATATATATGAATCGAATAAGGTTATGAACATAGATTCTACCTCAAGTTCCTTGGATGAAGTTGCTGTAAAAGAGAAGTAAGAAGCTAGAATCAAAAGGGTGATAGAAGTGTATGAAAGATTGGAAGTAAGTTGGTGTTCTTGGAAGGTTTTCTTGAAGTGTTTTTGTATGGTTTTCTTATGGTGTTTTAGTATGGTTTTTGAAGCTAGATCTTCATGGAACTTTGCTGGATTGTTGAAGGTGTTTAAGGCTTCAAAGTATGTGTGTGTTTTGGCTAGAAAGTTGAAGTAAAATGAATAAAGATGATGATACATATAAAGGCCTTAAAAAAACGTGGCATTAGGTGTTCATGGACAAAATTCTAGTTTGTAATCTTGCTAATTAGTCAAGTAATCATCCAAAAGTAATTACCTAGCTCTAAGGGCATGAATAATGGCTGGTTAGGTGGTGATTTTGATGTGTATTTACTATTAGTAAATACGTATAGGAGCTAGGTATGATACGAGTACAAATACTCTAGGTATACGTATAGAAATTTTGTGAAAAATGAAATGAGGATTCAAATATAGCTATCTTTTGTGAATACACTTATATGGTTTTATGTATTTAAGTTCTTTAAAAGTAATTAAATACATTACTTATACAATATATGTATAACATTATAAGTCTTAAGTATATATGTCAAATAACGTTACGTATTGTTATCGTTTTGAAAACTTAAGTTAGTAGTTTCAAAATACACATATAACTTGTTGTTATTAATATAAAATGAGGTATTAAAACATTCTTTAATCATGTTAAATATGTATATATACATATATATACACAAACGTATAATTATCATATATTGTATAGTTCGTGATATCATCGGTCAAACTAGACGGTCAAACGTTATGTAAAACTCTTTTCGGAAATATAAATCTCGACAATTTGGATTGCTTATCATGTTGGCAAGGTTTAATTTATGTAAATATTAATCTTATAAGTATAGAATGATCGAAAAAGTGCAGGTCGTTACAAAAATTAACAAGTTACTTAATAAAATTTCAGATATCATTGTCAACTAGATTTCTTTAACATATATATGGTTATTTTCAAGTAACAAATCATATGTTCCTTACCTTAAACCTTAAAGCCTTATAGGTGTGTCATATAGACATCGTTATGTAAGTTATGATTTAGAAATATGGTTTTAACATTAATTTGATACAAATCTAACCATAATGAACTAATAATTATCCTCAATGATTATCTTTTCACAATGAAAGAAAAGTTTCATTATAATCACAACCATTTAAGTATCGCCTTTACCTACTAGCCGTGCTCCATATCAATTTCAACTCTTAATGGATGACGTCAAGCCACTTAGTTAATTTATTGCTCTTTGTGACCTTTTATTGACTACGAGATCTTCAAATTTACTTATGTCATAGTCACCTTCAATGAAATAAACTATGAAATCATCATAGCTGACGGACCCCTTAAATTGTATAACTTCATAATGATTGCTCAGTATCAGTTTCATGTTTTTTGAGCGTTATCATGTGGTTGTTCATTGATTATGGGAGCGTTATGTTGGAGGTTATTCATTTGTGGTTCATTAACAATAATTTGTGGCTCATGAACATCAGGGTTATGAGTTTTTACACTCTCTTCAAGTTCAATACTTCTTACTTCCTCCCACTATTTTCAGCATTATCAATAAACTCGACAATTATGGTAGTATAATTAGGGCAATAGAACTGATGACCTTTACTTCGTTCGGGTTATCTAACAAAATAACAAACTAATGGTTTTGAAATCAAGTTTTCTTAATGCATCACTACATTAGTAATTTTGGGAGACTTAAATTAAAATCATGTTTCGAACAATATCCATAAGAGTTCAGTTATGCCTTTCATCAATACCGTTTAATTACGGTGTTTACAGCATAATAAATTGATTTATAATTCCATGTTCACAACAAACAAGAAAAAGAATCGGAGCATTGTCCAAAGTTTTACCATAATACTCCCCACTCTGATCTGGTCTCATAATCAAAATCTTACTTTTAAGCTGATTTTCAACTTTAGTCTTATAGATCCTGAAAAAATCAAGAGCCTCAAATTTTTCCTTAATCAAGTAAACATTAGTATAATGAGAATAATCAATGATAAAGTAATAGAAAACTTAAGTCCTCCTACGTATTTGATGAAAAGTTTACAAATATCCGTATGGATAATTTCAAGAAGTTCTTCACATCTTGAGGACCCTTATAAGTTTTCACAAATTTTCCCTATTATTGGTGATATCAGAAAAATCGAGAGTAAGAAGAATTCCTTCTTTTGTTAGACATTACATCATGTCTTCTGATATATGGCTTAAACGTTTATGCCACAATGTTTCAGAATTTTCATTTTATATGATTTTTCCTTTCCCATTAGTGATAACATTTACATCCTTTATCAATAGGGATTCCACATTATTGTTATCCATATAAAGCTTATGGAGATCATTTCTTAATAAACCAATCCCGATAATTCGAGACTCAAAGTATACTTTTAAACAATTATGTTTATACTTAAAATCATATCCAAGATAATCATGTTTTGAAACAATAAATAAGGTTTCAGATCATTAGTGGAACATAAACTGTAATGTTTAACTACACATTAAACCACTCTTTAAAACTAATAAAAGAGTTTAAGTGGCTTCAATATGTAACCCACATCTATTACCAACTTTATTGATTCTTTCTCCTTTTACATTAAAGTCATTATAAGCCCACCACGTATCTAAAGTAGCATCAATGGAAAACATTTGTGAAGTTGTACAATCTAAGGGGTCCGTCAACTATGATGATTTCATAGTTTATTTCATTGAAGTTGATTATGACATAAGTAAAGTTGAAGATCCCATAGTCAATAAAAGGTCACTATGAGCAATAAATTAACTAAGTGGCTTGAAGTCATCCATTAGGAGTTGAAATTGATATAAATCATGGCTAGTAGGTAAAGGCGATACTTAAATGAATGTGATTATAATTAAACTTTCTTTCATTGTGAAAAGATAACCATTGAGGATAATTATTAGTTCATTATGGTTGGATTTGTATCAAATTGATGTTAAAACCATATTTCTAAATCATAACTTACATAACGATGTCTATATGACACACCTACAAGGGTTTAAGTTTTAAGGCAAGGAGCATATGATTTGTTACTTGAAAATAACCATATATATGTTAAAGAAAGCTAGTTGACAATGATATCTGAAATTTTATTAATTAACTTGTTAATTTTAGTTTAATAAAAATGTAGTGGATTAATGTATATACCTTGAGATCAGTGGAAGCAAATTTTCTATCCTTGTATTATACGTTGATGATATGTTTTTTAATGTAATGATACATATAAGTTTTACGAGGCCCAAAAAAAATATATTTCTTTTTGTAGTAAGGTTAATATGATGGATCTCTGAGAAGCCTCTTATGTAACTAGCATTAAAATAAATTGAGATGGGTCTTTTAAACTGAAAAATTCTTTATGAAAAATAACATGAACAATTACTCGCCGTCAGTTGCCCATGTTGTTAAGGGTGAATGTTTTTTTGACTCATTTAAGCGTCCTAAAATTGAGTATAAACGCGAAGAGATAAGAAATATACCTTATGTTTTAGTTGCTCGAAATCTTGTGCATGCTTAAATACGATGGATGAGTATGTTACATACTATCACATGACTCATCATGATATTCCACTTAAGAACGTAATTTTTGGATTTAAGGAGGTTGACTCCATATCACAAATTATTAGACTATATTATGAAAATAGTGACGTTATTTATTAGTCTAATTTGGAATCATTTTAGTGGATCTAGTTCCAATCTTGACATTAAGTATCTGTATGTTCGAGAGAACTAAATATAAGAATATTGCCATAAAGTATGTACGTACTAATGCAGTATTGGCTAATCTACTTACGAAAGGTTTATATCTCAAGCTCTTTATAGAGCATGATGCCGGCATGGATTAAGCAATAACCTAATTTAAGGATTAGGCTTTTATTATTTATGTTTTTATCCACCTCATGTCAAAGTTTGTTGTTTTCTATTTTGTGCACATTAAAGAGATATCATTAGTAAATGATTATTAATGGATCATTAGTAACAATGACTTTATGTTGGTTACCACTTATGTTTAATTGTCATTCGAATTCATTATGGATAATGAAAATCATTAATTATGTGAATGACTAATTATATAATTGATAGAGGTCCTGTATCGAAAATGATACAAGTGCCTATATTAGTTGGCATTAGTAATTCAACCTAATGACTATTAAATCAAGTAACTGGCCAAATATTTTATACATAGTATAAATAGACATACGGCCAAGTGGGATAATGTTAGACTTATTATTATTTATTCTTCATTATTATGTCCTAGTCTATTTATACATCATGATGATTTAATATTAGTTATGACACATTATGTTATAAGACTTTTGAGATGATCATATCCTTAATGTAAGTCTTAATGTATGTCATAAGTTATAAGACTCTTGATTTGTGTCTTATTTATCACAATTATGATGAGTCTTATTTATCACCATAATGAGTGTTCTTAATATGTCTTGATGGGAGACTATTGAGATTACACTCCTTAATGCATGGGAGTTGATCCCTATATTGACCTCTCCTATATAAAGAGACTTATGCACACCTCATTAGACTAATCACAACAACAACACATAACTATCATAAACTAATTTCATCACTAAAGGAGAGGTTCAAGTAGAAGATCAAATATCCCACTAATGGCTATTCTCATGACATCTTATCATCTCTCGACTCAAGAGAGGTTCAAGTAGAAGATCAAATATCTCACTAATGGCTATTCTCAGGAGATCTTCATCATCTCTCGACTCAAGTAAGTCTTACTATGTTTTAATCATTATGTTATGATAATATGAATTACATGATCTTATGATATGTTTAACATCTTTCACATAATTTTAAATTTGAAGTCATTTCCAATAGTAGTTGAATAAATCATGTTTAGGAACAAGAAACAAGTAGAGTCTTGGATAAAATTAACTTTTAGAAAATAAAATTAGCTCCAACTACAACCACAAGGCCACAACAACTACTGAATGCTAGACATACGAAAAATATGGTTGACATATTAGATTATAATTAGAGTATAGATAGATTAGTTGGCTCAAATTTAATTGTGACCTTATGGTTAGTTTGGATTTAATTAAGTTTCCTTATAATCTATATATATACTATATATCTATATCTATATCTATTCTACATAAATATAAAATAAATAATAGTTGATAGTTAATGAATAGTACTTCTTCGTCTAATATTGATAGTCCAATATTCATTTTTAGATTGTCATAAATTAATAGGTCACTTTTATAAATAAAAAAAATAATAAGGTAAAAATAAATTATATTCTTAACTTTTGCATATAAAACACAACAAAAGATAAAAAGTATGAGTAAAACTAAAAAGTAAATAAAAGATAATTTATAATGATAAGATTATTTAAATTATGTATTTTCTGTTAACTATTAATATGAGACGAAAAGAGTACATAATCATCTACGAGAATTAGTCATTCAACATAGTATCCATATTCCGAGACTTAATCAGCCGACATATGCCATTATTAATATACATGCAACAACAACAACAACAACAACAACAACAACAACAACAACAACAACGACGACGACGACAACAACAACAAAACCCAATCCCACATAAGTGAGGTATACGGGAGGTACGATGTAGACAATCTTTACACTATCCTAGAATAAAGAGAAGTCATTTCTTCACCCATAGTGAAACACCCCAAAAGTAGATAAAGTCTTCCCTCTCAATGCTCTTTGGATAGAGAGATTGTTTTCGAATGGACCTCCGACCAATAAGTAGGTAAAAAAATGTAAGACGCATGAAAATGGTAAAACGAATTTCCATAGATTTTAAACATGGCTGAAGTTCAATTTAAACTCTAAGTTGCCAATAAATCGATGTTTGTTGTTGACTCGATTAATAGAGCCATGTATTAATATACACGATTTGGTGAAATTTTCTTATCATCCATTTTGGAGTAATATCTATACCTAAATAAAATGCTTAAAAGTCCTTTACACCTACACCATTTGATAGTGTACCCAATATCTCAAGCCTAATCCATAAGGCATAAAACAATTGACCGGAGGCAATAGAAAACGAAGACATCTTAGGTACCAATACCGAAGGACTGCAACTAAGTCACATGACTACCTAGGATGAAGAGATATGGAAAATATTCTTCCCAAACCATATACGACGCCACCAAGGAAAATGAGGAAGGCATCTATATGATTTTCCTTGAGCAATGTAGCGACCCATTTAGGGAAAGTTCACCAACATTTCCATAACCGTCTTGGAAGTTGATCAAGACTTCGAAACTGGGGACAAGCTCTCCAACAATACTATAAGAAGAGATGCTTATTCCAGTATCAAAGCATCTCATCAATCACTCATACATCAAACTCATTGAATTCGATTCAATAGTAAACAAATAACGGCGTAAAGTGAGATCACAATCCCACTACCTTCGGGGAACCGCCACCAAATAATCAAACACCTCCCACTCCCATAAGCATAGTTAATAACGTTCTAATGCGCAATCAATCTGTGAGTCAACCTAATCCTAATCAACATTAGGAATACCCCGAAAAAAGTGTACAAACAATTGGCGCCATCCGTGGGACTCAACACGTCTTTTAGAAAATCAAAACCTTGTTTAAACACTAAATCATCATGGTTGACCCTGATTCGCCACCGGGGTTCCCTTTACCCCAATCTAATGTGCAAGCTGAAGGGAGTGCTATAACTCCCACTACTCCAGTAATGCCCATAACCAGGAACCGTGATAACTCAGATCCACTACCCTTGTTGGATAAAAACATTTATTCTCAAGAATTACCACAGCATCAAAGAAGCTATCAAAAAATTACGCGCTGAGGGTCACCTCAAGAGTAAATGAGTCCTCACGTATGATAGTGAGGAATATGATGAAGAGATAGTAATGGAATCTCCACCTCGACGAAAACCTAGATAGTAATGGAATCTCCACCTCGGCGAAAACCTTTGCCTAAAAGATCCAATAGTTCCGGGGCCAAACGTACCAAACAGTGGACCCGCACGAAACACCAATGATGTTCCATACAACAATGCCTCGCTCAATAATGCTTCGAACAACATAGGAGGGTCCATAATCCCGCCTTATGTTCTTGGGGGACCATTTCCTTGGATGGCTCCCAACACACCTTATTTCAACACGACCATGAGCCAACCAAATATGCATTTTCCTCAAGGATCCCAATTGCCGTACTGGAATGGTGGATACTGGGTATGTCCACCCCAGCCACCGGGGTATGGAACACAAAATGGCGCTAACGGCACCAATGGCTCCCCTTTAGAAAACAACACCGCTGATGTAGACAACTTTTGGAAGAACCAGAAGACACCTTTCACTGCAGGCATTCAAAACAACCCGTTATCCACGAGGATGAAGATACCTTCACACTTGGGTATTACGAAGGAAAGGAAGATCCAGACGATTACATCAATGTATTCGAAGGAGCCGCCAGAATGGCCAAATGGGACATGGCCGTGGCATGCCATGCCTTCTCATACATGCTCAAAAGTGACGCAAGAATATGGTTCGACTCTTTAGCCAAGGACTCGATATCAAGCTTTGAAGAACTAAAGCAACATTTCAAGTCCAAGTTCAATCAGCAAAAACGTCACAAGAAAAATCACGTCGCCGTACATAGCATTCGACAGAAGGAAAACGAAGCAACTCGAGGTTTCCTAATTCGGTACACCGATGAAACCCAGCAAATCGCTGGCCTACTAGAGACACAGAGAATCTCGGGCCTCTTGTATGGCTGCAGAGCCCGATCCCTAGTTGAACACCTTACTCGGGACCTCCAAGATAGCTACGAGAAACTTCTCGGCAGAGCCTATGTTTGGCTAGATGCGAAGGAAACTGCTGGAACCTTTACATACGAAGACCAATCTAATTCAAAATGAAAGGAAAAATCCTATCACCGAGAAGAGAGGTATGGGAAAAGAGAGGATAAAGGACTCTATGCTCCTTACAAGAGAGAGAATAGCACCGGAATCCTGGGAACACTCATAAAAACTCCGAAGGAAATTATTTCCACTAAAAAGGCAGCACAAGCCTTCAAAGCACCACCAAAGTTGGCCAATAAAGGAAAAGCGAGAGATACAAGCAAGTTCTATGACTTCCATAATGACTATGATCATGAAACAGATGAATGCATTTAGCTAAAGCTTACCATCGAAGACGCAGTAAGGTCGGGGAAACTTTCGCACTTGGTGAAGGGAATTCGAAATTCTAAGACATCAAAGGCTTCTGAGCAGGTCGTCGAAGACAAAAAGCCTAACACGGGTATATCTATCCTAGCCATAGAAAGTTGCTTCGCAGTTGAGTCCCGAAGGCATTTCAAGAGAAACAGACCACACCAAGTCATTGACTGGGAAGAGATTTCCTTCCCCGCACTAGATACTATCACACCTTCAGATCAACCAATTACGATCAGTGGCATGATATTCGACAGAGATGTACACAAAATCTACCTCGACAGTGGTAGCTCGTGTGATGTTATGTATGAACACTACTTTCAGCAGCTCAGACCAACGATTAAAGCACGGTTGATGCCACCACAGTACCCCTAGTTGGCTCCTCAGGGGAGAGGTGCTGGCCGATAGGCGAAATAGACCTTGATTTCACCATCGGAGAGCCACCAATGACGCGAACAGAAATATTAGACTTTGTTATCGTCCTAGCAAATTCGCAGAACAGTATTCTACTAGGGAGAATGGTAATGATGAAAATGGGAATCGTAGTATCCACGGTGCATCAGCTAGTAAAATTCCATACGAGCCAAGGAATAGCCACCCTCCCATCAACCTATGACCAAGGCAAGGTGGTCATGGCTATCAAGGAAAATTTGGTGAATCCTGGAGAAACCATCCTAAAAACCCAAGAAGAGAGCTCACACAAAGAAAAGGTATCCATTAACCCTTTCTTTCCTGAGCAACAAATTACAATCGGAAGGCAATTACCTTCGGATTTGAAGATGGGACTTCGAAAATTGCTTCAGTCCAACATGGATGTCTTCTCCTGGGAATATATAGATATGATGGGGATACCCCGAACACTAAATATCCAGGGAACTGAAGTAATAACAGAACACATGCTCAATGAATACAAGCACTTAAAACCTATCCACCAAAAGAAAAGAAACTTAGCTTCAGAAAGGGACGAAGCTGCATGTAAAGAGGTGGAAGAATTATTGAAGGCAGAATAATACGCAAAGCCAAATATCCCTCTTGGGTGGCTAACCCAATCATGGTAAAGAAATCAGACGGTGGTTGGAGAATATGTGTTGATTTCACCAACATCAACAAGGCATGCCCGAAGGATTGTTATCCCTTGCCCGAAATAGACTGGAAGGTGGAGTCACTCAACGGGTACAAGTTCAAATGTTTCCTAGATGCTTATAAAGGGTATCACCAAATCCAAATGGCAAAGGAAGACGAAGTGAAAACCTCTTTCTACACTGCAAGGGCATATATTTTAGACCTCCCGATTTTAACCTCTCCAGACAAAGGGGAAACCCTATATGTCTACTTAGCAGCTTCAAAAGAAAGTATCGGTGCCTTACTGATCGCGGAAAGAGCACGAAGCTAACTTCCCATATACTTTGTTAGTAGAATGCTCCAAGGGGCTGAAGTCAATTACCCCGAGCTAGAAAAACTAACACTAGCACTAGTACACATTGCACGAAAGCTCCGAAGGTATTTTCAGGCACACCCAATCATCGTTTTAACCAACAAACCGATCTGACAGGTTGGGCGAGCATGACATAGAATTTAAAGTAAGACACTCAATCAAAGGACAAGTCCTGGCCAATTTCATAGCCGAAACAATCGAAGAAGAAGAAATGCCTTCCAATAAAATCATCGTCCCGCCAATCGAACACGAAGAATGGAAGTAATTTACAGACGGAGCCTCAAGCTCTGATGGTTTCGGGGCAGGACTCATGTTAGTAAGCCCCGAAGGAAAAAAATTCACTTATGCTTTACGCTTCGAGTTCAGTACAACAAATAACGAGGCAAAATACGAAGCCTTGCTTGCAGTGTAGTGACCCGAACTTTTCCATGTTTATATATATATTAAATGAAATTGTTATTTACATGATCAAGTGTTTCCAACATGTTAAGCAATCAAACTTGTTAAGACTTGATTAATTGAAATAGGTTTCATATAGACAATTGACCACCCAAGTTGACCGGTGATTCACGAACGTTAAAACTTGTAAAAACTATATGATGACATATATATGGTTATATATATAGTTAACATGATATTATGATAAGTAAACATATCATTAAGTATATTAATAATGAACTACATATGTAAAAACAAGACTACTAACTTAATGATTTTGAAACGAGACATATATGTAACGATTATCGTTGTAACGACATTTAATGTATATATATCATATTAAGAGATATTCGTACATCATAATATCATGATAATATAATAATTTAAAATCTCATTTGATATTATAAACATTGGGTTAACAACATTTAACAAGATCGTTAACCTAAAGGTTTCAAAACAACACTTACATGTAACGACTAACGACTCAGTTAAAATGTATATACATGTAGTGTTTTAATATGTATCCATACACTTTTGAAAGACTTCAAGACACTTATCAAAATACTTCTACTTAACAAAAATGCTTAAAATTACATCCTCGTTCAGTTTCATCAACAATTCTACTCGTATGCACCCGTATTCGTACTCGTACAATACACAGCTTTTAGATGTATGTACTATTGGTATATACACTCCAATGATCAGATTTTAGCAGCCCATGTGAGTCACCTAACACATGTGGGAACCATCATTTGGCAACTAGCATGAAATTTATCATAAAATTACAAAAATATGAGTAATCATTCATGACTTATTTACATGAAAACAAAATTACATATCCTTTATATCTAATTCATACACCAACGACCAAAAACACCTACAAACACTTTCATTCTTCAATTTTATTCATCTAATTGATCTCTCTCAAGTTCTATCTTCAAGTTCTAAGCGTTCTTCATAAATTCTACAAGTTCTAGTTTCATAAAATCAAGAATACTTCCAAGTTTGCTAGCTTACTTCCAATCTTGTAGAGTGATCATCCAACCTCAAGAAATCTTTCTTATTTACAGTAAGATATCTTTCTAATACAAGAACTTTCAAGCCATCCAAGGATCCTTTGAAGCTAGATCCATTTTTCTCATTTCCAGTAGCTTTATCCAGAAAACTTGAGGTTCGTGAATCGACCAGTGGCCAAGTCTTACTTCCCGACGAAGTAAAAATCTGTGAAAGTGAGTTATAGTCCCACTTTTAAAATCTAATATTTTTGGGATGAGAATACATGCAGGTTTTATAAATGATTTACAAAATAGACACAAGTACGTGAAACTACATTCTATGGTTGAATTATCGAAATCGAATATGCCCCTTTTATAAAGTCTGGTAATCTAAGAATTAGGGAACAGACACCCTAATTGATGCGAATCCTAAAGATAGATCTATTGGGCCTAACAAACCCCATCCAAAGTACCGGATGCTTTAGTACTTCGAAATTTATATCATATCCGAAGGGTGTCCCGGAATGATGGGGATATTCTTATATATGCATCTTGTTAATGTCGGTTACCAGGTGTTCACCATATGAATGATTTTTATCTCTATGTATGGGATGTATATTGAAATATGAAATCTTGTGGTCTATTGTTACGATTTGATATATATAGGTTAAACCTATAACTCACCAACATTTTTTTTGTTGACGTTTTAAGCATGTTTATTCTCAGGTGATTATTAAGAGCTTCCGCTGTCGCATACTTAAATAAGGACAAGATTTGGAGTCCATGCTTGTATGATATTGTGTAAAAACTGCATTCAAGAAACTTATTTCGTTGTAACATATTTGTTTTGTAAACCATTATGTATTAGTCGTGTGTAAACATGATATTTTAGATTATCATTATTTGATAATCTACGTAAAGGTTTTTAAACCTTTATTGATGAAATAAAGGTTATGGTTTGTTTTAAAATGAATGCAGTCTTTGAAAAACGTCTCATATAGAGGTCAAAACCTCGCAACGAAATCAATTAATATGGAACATTTTTAATCAATAAGAATGGGACATTTCATGCAGGACTAAGGCTTGCAAGAGATCTGAACATACAACATCTCAGAGCATTCGTCGATTCTCAACTTATAGCCAATCAAGTGACAGGGACTTTTGAAGCAAGAAGCCCCACTATCCAACAATACTTGGCAAAAGAAAAAAAGCTCATCGAACAGTTTAAAGGCTTTAAGATAGAACATGTCAGAAGGAGTCAGAACAAGAAAGCAGATGCCTTAAGCAAACCTGCTTCCATAAAGGACTACCTGGCATATGGGCTATTACCCGAAGATAAAGGGGAGGAAAGGAAAATCAGAATCAAGGCATCTTCATACAAGCTTCAGGATGGCAAGTTGTATCGAAAATCTTTTCTCACCCCATGGTTAAGGTGCGTGGGACCATCCCAGGCCACCATTATCATCCAAGAAATGCACGAAGGAGTGTGCGATTTTCATGCAGGACCAAGGTCTACCGTAGCTAAAATCATAAGGCTAGGATACTACTGGCCGACCATGCACCAAGACACGGTCACTACCTTACAAACCTGCAAATCGTGTCAATTTCATGTGAAAGTTCCAAAGCAACCCAAGCAAGAACTCATATCTGTACTCTCAGCATGGCCTTTCGCCAAATGGGGAATTGATCTCATGGGACCACTAACAGAAGCTTCTGGGGGGAGTATTGTTCTTAGTAGTAGCAGTGGACTACTTCACCAAATGGGCAGAAGCCATGCCACTAAAGAAAACAACCGGAAGGCACATCGAAAAGTTCGTATGGGAACACATAGTATGTAGATTCGGGATTCCCCAAGAGATCATTTCGGACAACGGCAAGCAATTTGTCGAAGGAATATTCCCTAAGTTCTGCGAAAGGCTACAGATCAAGCAAACCTTCACCTCCGTGTACAATCCTCAAGCGAACGGACAGGTGGAAGTTAGCAACAAAGATCTCATCAAGGGAATCGAGAAAAGGCTAGGCAAATGCCATCAAAATTGGGTTGAAGAATTACCATTGGTGTTGTGGGCTTACAAAACAACACCAAAAAGAAGTAACGGAGAAACGCCGTTCAGTCTGGCATATGGAACGGAAGCAGTCCTTCCTTCAAAAATCCAAGTGCTAAGTAATCGAACAGCAAACACAGAAGATAACAAGGAAAATCTTCGTCTAAACCTTGACCTGGCCGAAGAAAGGAGAGAAGCAGCCCTCAATTGAGAGGCCTCTTACAAGAAAACCATCGAGAAATATTATAACAAAAGGGTGAAACGTACAACCTTCAAAGTAGGAGATTACGTCCTACGGCTCAATTCCACCAGCAAAGTAGAATACGAGGGAAAATTAGGAGCAAACTGGGAAGATCCATACGTCATCTCGGAAGCCTTCGGCAACGGGTCATACAAATTGGAAGACACCTCCGGAAAAGCTATACCTCGCACATGGAATGGAGCCAACCTACCAAGGTTTTACTTTTAAGTTTGTCATTTCTTTTCCTATTGTAGGGGATAATATGTAAAAGGTAGTCTAAGTCTATACACTTCCGACACTGAACTTAATGAAATCCACTACTCTATTTTGATTATTCAAAGCATACGCTGTTAGGTTTAAATAAATAATCATACACCCATAATAGCAACAAGAAAGTATAGATGGACATAAACAAAGTGAACATGACTTGTGTCATCGAACACTAAGGCATCCCATACATATAATAATTTCCTTTTAATTATTATAAATCCGTAAGTAAATATTCATTGGGATGCCAAATGATATTTACAAGGATATAACCAAGCATTATAAGGGTTTCCTTCGAAAAAAGGAAAACCAATGCTGTAAAATATTCCATAAGAGAATACAAACACAATCACGCTTTCCGAATAGTAGAAAACAAGCATGCTAAAAAACGTGCCCCAAGGGCACAATCCGGATAAACGTTTTCTAAAATTTAGAAAACAATCAAGAGCATCGTATAAAGTTTCCTTTACCAAGAGAAAACTAATGCTCTAGAGGCATTCCACAAAAGGGGATACCATATTAACTTAATTTATGCGTCCTGCAAACAGAAAACGATAAAAGCATCAAAATAAGTCTCCTTTACAAAGGACTAATGCTACACAAGGTATTCCATAGAGTAAATACTACCTTGATAAAATATGAAAATAAAGTAACACGTTTTTTAGTAAAAGAGGAACCATAGAATACACTGTGAAGAAATGCCTACATGCATTCATTAAGGGGTATTCACCAAATGCTAAGTGATAGCATGATAATTGAATTATCATACATTTCAGGGTAATGCAAGCAACATACCCAGCATAAGAAAATCCCTATAAAAGAATATTTCATGTACCATAACATGGTCCAATATGACATAACACATACAGGGAACACAAAAATAATCAAAAGACTACATAATACAATGGCATATAAGCCATAAACATAACTACATTGTTCAAAGGGCACACAGGCCAAATACCACATGTTTAACAGGCTTATAAGCCACAAATTACAAGATTAAAAAGGCATGCAGGTCCCAAATCATGATGATTGTCCAAAAGGCACAACAAGCCATAAAAAGATTAAAATTGTTCAAATCAGTGGCACTACGGCCATTACCGCGAACAAAACATTAGGATATCAAATGAGAACCACAATTATCAAAGGAGTGAAAAGTTATAGTTGGGATTGAGTACCATCAGCAACAAGTTTAAGCAGCTCCACAGGCTTTGCATCATGATGAGCAGAAACAACGGCAACATAGTTAAATTGGGCAATGAGCATTTTGTCACAGGCAGCGTCCACTAAGGTACCAACTTGGTCATTGAATTCCTTAAAATCTGAAAGTTAGATAGTACCTTTAGCTGCAAGCTCCACAAGGAGCAAACATCGCTCGTGTTACCTTAATGCAAACACTATGCCAGCCAGATAGTCGCTTAACTCTTTGATGTCCACCAGTTGCTTACAAACATAGGGAATCACCTCTGTAACCACTCGTTTATAATTAGATCTGAGGAGCTCATTCCTTCTCCTCTCAGCTTCCAATTCCACACCCATCTCTGCCAGACTTTCCCTGCCCTACCTTTCCAGTGCCTGCAGCCTTGTACTTTCATCCCTGGCTGATTTCAGATCTTCCTCCAAAGAGGGGGTCACCAAGATTTGACGTTGTAGCTGCTTAATAAGCTCAGCATTAGATGTGTTAACAAGTTTCAAACCATGGGCTTCAGTCTCTATCGCCATGACATCATCCATGGACTTCTCGTAATGAGAGAGTAAAAGGTGATGCATCACTGTAGATTTGTAGTTTTGGATAGCACACTCCTCCATTAACCTTTGGGGATTAGCAAAAGCAGCCTCAAGCTCGTCAGAAACAAGACTCGCCACTTTTGCATGACAAGTGGCTGCAGAAGGCAGAAGAAAAGAAATGAAAGAATACCAGAAATAGTATTCTCATCCGAAGCTTCACAATGACCAGAATCGTTGCCATCATCAAATGACAACTTGGCTTTCTTGGAAGGAGGAGACTGATTAGCTTCTTTCTTCATCTTAGAACCCTTTAAAAGCTTAGAAGCCCTAAGCTGAATTCTCCTTTCAGGAGGATAATCAGGTAAGGCATCCACATCAATAGTTTAATGATCTGAGGCAACTTGGGCTTCACCCTGATCCTTGGGAAAAGCTGACTAATCAGTAGCTGACTTAAGCTTGCTTTGAATATATGCATTACCTGAAACAAAAGGAGAACCAACATCCTTCACAATAGTTGTTGTAGCACGAGCAGCAAGTGTCATTTCCTTCACAACAAAGTTCTTTAGAACATTTCTCAGAGCCATCTCTATAAAGAAATAATGCATAAAATACAAATAAGCATGGCACACTATGAACAAACATGATAAAATTCCTAAAAATCAAACTCAACATACCCTTATCCCCAAACAAGAATACTAGATTTTGTGTTCCTTTCTCCCAAGATGGAGCCATGCCAAGCTTAAAGAGAATAGAATCAGGAAAAGTTGAAGCAACGATTGGATGATGACAGATTCTACTGAAAAGTGGAAGATCTTTCGCACTCTCGGGCACAGGATCCCTCAATTCCTTGGGAATTTCTTGATTCTTTGGGTCAAAGAGAGAGGGATAATCAGCAGGAAAGAAAAAATCTTTCTTCATAAAGACAAACTAGTTCTTTCACCCTCGGATGTCAGAACAATGAGAAGCAAACATTTAGGAGTATCAGAAAGTTTACCACCCTTCTTTCGACATTTCCCAATAGTTAACCAATTCCCAGCATCACAAAGATTTAAGAAAAAAGCAACAAATTAAATCAACTGGTGATTGACCACTGTATGCCATGCACATAACCTCGAAGGCCATGACCTTCTTGGTTGCTAAAGGGTGGAAGATTGAAAGATGCACTTTAAAATGATTTAAGACATCAAGATAAAAACAAGAAACGGGAATCCTAACGTTGCATTCAGTGAATTTGATAATAAACACCAACATAATCGGTTAGGGGTTGAAGAATCATTTTGCTAGATTCCGGTGAAATAACATCACCATCAGATAAATCTAGGGTTTCTATCAATTGAGTACACTGGTCAAAAGTAACGGATGAAAGGTGGATCGAAGCCCTTGTTTCGCCATTCAAAAACAAGAAAAGAAAAAGATGAAAAAAGGGGAAAGATGTATACCTGAAATCGAAAGAACAAGAATTTCACCGGTTGAAGAAAGGAGAAGAAATTAAGATGGAAATAAGAGAAATGCATGTTTAAATCAAACTAATTAAAACCCTGCATCGAAATCGTCTAATCACTCTTCAAAATCATTAGTCTCAAATTTAAAAGACCAAACTACCCCGGAATGCTGAGAGACGAACTAACGATTCGCTAGGGGTAGTTATGTAATTTTGCAGAGGATGTGTGTTGGTTAAGATTCAAAGCATAATATTCAAAAGTTAATCACTTTGTTTTGATGATGACACACAAGAACTGAGTAGTTAAATCATATGTAGGACGACATGAGTTCATGAGCCTAAACTCTCTCTAGCAAAGGACCAATACTTAAGTAATTATCTTGGAAAAAATGCTACACGGCTGCACCACGGTCGACTGTGACATCAACCGTGTGTGTCTTGCACCAACGAGGTCAAGCTTTTCTAAAACTGCAAACCTACGGCTGACTTCACGGACGACCGCAACCCGACCGCAGTTCTCTCTGTTACCAATCTTGACCAAATAAAGTTTGACTAGTTCCCGGCATCTATAATTTACAAAACCTTTTTAAACATGCTTATAATAGTTGCCCTCTTTGATCTTAAAAGAGTTTTGAACCAAAAGATGTTAATTTTCACTTATCACACCTTATGACATCTTAATGACACTTTAAGCTTGATTTAGGCTAAAACACTCAAGTGTCACATCTCTTTACCCCAATACATAGCATCATTTAAACATACTAATAATGTTCATTAAAGTCCTAATTAAAGAGTTGCTCTCCCATTAGTTCTATGTATCATTATTTGTATGAGAATGTAATTAGTTCAAGTCTAGTCAAGTTGTAACAAGAATCGTTGTGTTCAAACTAGACTCAAACTAGTTTATTTAAGTTGTAACAATGTTCTAAGAGGCAAGAAACTCCCATAAGCTAAATGACAAGTGATTAAGAAAGGTTGATGAAGATTTTGGAAGATAATGGTTTGTCAAGAGACAAAAATCTGCAATTACCTCTTTTGGTAATCAATGACAAATGGTCAAAGATTGAAGACTTTATTCTTTAGAGGACATGTCAACTTCCAAGCTTATGTCCAAAACATAAAGGGTAATAAGGATAATTTCAGAAGTAATTGGCCTCTAGTTGCAGCTATTCAACAAGGGAAAATGACAATTTTCAAAGGACAAAAAAGGCCATAAGAATCAGATGTCAGAGGTACATGATCGAACCACGGTCGACCGTGCAGTGAGACGTATGACTTCCAGGAAGATTTCTCTTTCCTATAAAAGCCAAGCCTTGAAGCATTTGAAGACTCACCTCTTGCACTCATATTTTCTCATACTTACTGATATCATTCTTATACTAAATTTGTAATCTTTTAGAGTGATTCTAGCAAGAGTACTTGTAAGCTTAAAGTTGTAAGTTTACTTGTAAACTATCTTCTTAAAGGGATCTAGAGGATAGTTGTGTTTTCACTAGGATAAGTTCATTAGGATCTTGTGGTAAGAGCTATATGTGTTTGTGAAGTCTTCAAAGGGACGTAAAAGTTCACAAAGGGTGGCTTATCGAAGTACTAGTGTTGTATCTGGACACTCCACCGAGTTTGGAGTATCATAGTGAAGAAAAATCTCAATTCGTAAAATTGAGAGTGGATTAAGGAAGATTAGTTAACATCTTCCCGAACCACTATAAATCGTTGTGTTTGTTCACTCTTCCCTTATCTTTTGTTTACAATTTAACATATATTTGTATTGCTAGCATTATTAGAGAACAAACATTTCAAATCACACTATATCAAGTTCAAGTTCAACAAAACGCTAACGAAGATTTTTAAAAATCGACTAATTAACTATCCACCCCCCTCTAGTTACTTACAATTGGTATCAGAGCGGTTGCTCTAAACGTTTTGTCAAAAATTACTAATTTGAAATAAAAACTAATTTTTGCAAATCTTATAGTTTATGATCATGGAACAAAATTTTGAGAACTTGAACTATAGTGAAGGATGTTCCATGCAAAGACCTCCACTTCTTGAAAGTGAAGGATTTTGCTATTGGAAGCATTGATTTGAAACGTATGTCCATTCTAAAGATATAGACTATTGGAACATTATTACTAAAGGTGATCATGTTCCATTTAAGCTTAGTGATGATAAGAAAACTAAAATATATATACCCGAAGAAGAATGGACCAAGGAACATAAAATAGAAGTAGGCAAAAACTATGAGGCTAAGATGACCATTTTTAATGCATTGCCTAGAAAAGAATATGAGAGGGTGTTTATGATGGGTAGTGCTAAGGAAATTTGGGATAGTATCATGGTTACTCATCTTAGAAACTCACAAGTCATAGAAAATAAAGTAGAATTGCTTATAACTAAATATGAACAATTTGCTATTGAAGATTATGAAAAAATAGATAGTGCCTACACTAGATTTAACAATATTTGATCAAGTTTAAAAGCTCTAGGCACAACTTACACGGATAAGCAATATGTTCGTAAGTTCTTAAGGGCTCTACCATCAAGATGGAGACCAAAGGTGACGACAATTGACGAATCAAAGAATACGGAAAAGCTAACTCTAGATGAACTCATTGGAAATCTCAAAGTACATGAAGTCATTCTAGATAAACATGATGAGTTAGAAAAGGCCAAGAGAGAAAAGAACAAGTCAATCGCTCTAAAGGCTAAGATTCATGATGAATATGACATTGATGATGACGATGATGACATTCTCAATGATGATGAGCAACTCGCATTTATTGTTCGCTCATTTAAGAAATTCTATCGAAGACCGGGGAACCAAGTTCGCCCTACGATGGAACAAAGGAAGACGCCATTCGATCCCAAGAAAAAGTTTGTACGAAAAAGCTTTAGGTGTGGTGATCCAGATCACTTGATAAGTGAATGTCCTAAAAGAAAGAATGAAAAGGCCTTTCTTGGAGGTGCGTGGGATGATGAAGAAAATGACACTCAAGAAGAAGGAAAGGAAACGTGTCTCATGGCCATTGACACACCAAGTGATGACGACAAAGGATCACAAGTCGGACAAACTGACAATGAGGTACTTCGAAATTCCTTTGAGTTTAGTATTGACAACTTTGCTAAATTGTGTACCTTGAGTAGTAAAGTAAGTGACAAAAACACAAGTCTAAAGGAAGAAAATAACTTGCTTAGGTTAGAAATCTTACAACTTAAAGAAAGAATATCTAACTCACAAGAATGTCTTACATGTGATGACTTAAAAAATGAAAACTATGCCTTGAACAAAACTAACAAACTACTCGAAAATAAAATTAAGTTTTCAAAATATGACGGAAGTAGTAAAGTGTTAGAAAATATTTTAAGTGTTCAAAAATCAACAAATGACAAACAAGGGCTAGGATACAAGGAAAATACTCTTGAAACAAAATCATCTAAACATAAGCCAATAGTGTTTGTTAGACCTCAAGTAGTAGAAACACCAAAATCAAAGGCCTTCATAACCAATCAAGTTAAGACTAGAGGAAAAGAAATCAAATCATTTGCAAAAAATTCTTCAAGAAAAATGATTAATCAAAACTCTAAAAATAGAGTCAAAACTAAAAAGAACAACAAAATTAAAATTGTTAAGAAATGGGTTAGAGTAGGAATTTTTAATGCTAATCATCCCGGACCCAACAAACATTGGGTACCAAATTTATTGATTAATCAAATATAGGTTTGTCTCAATGGTGTTGAACAAAATGAAGAATGGATAATTGATAGCGGATGTACAACACACATGATGGGTAACAAAGAATTCTTCACAAAGTATTCGGAGCATAATGGAGGTGATGTAATCTTTGGTGGTGATGTGAAAGAAAAAATCGTCGGTAAAGGTAACATTACTAATCAAAAGATTACACTTGCTAATGTGTTACATATTAAAAACTTAAGTTTTAACTTGCTAAGTGTAGGAAGAATATGTGACAAAGGATATAACATGACATTTACCAAAAATTCATCACACATAATAAAAGATGGTAAAAGTGTCATAAATGGAATTAGGAAGAAAGGTCTTTATACATGCAAATTGGATGACTTTAAACATGTAGATATTTGTCTCACATCTATACATGATACTAATACTTTGTGGCATAGGAGATTAGGGCATGCTAACATGAAACTAATTCATAACATATCCTCAAAGGACATAGTTAGAGACTTGCCTAAATTAAAATATGAAAGTCATTTTTGTGATGCATGCAAAGTAGGAAAACAAGTTCATACAAGTCATAAACCTAAGAATTTCATTTCTACTAAAAGATGTTTAGAACTTTTGCACATGGACTTATTTGGGCCATCGGCCATTCAAAGTTATGGAGGAAATTTTTATACTTTAGTAATAGTAGATGATTTTTTAAGATATACATGGACACTATTTCTAAAGCATAAAAATGAAGCATGTGAAAGATTTATAATTTTTGCTACTAAGATACAAAATTTTCTTGGTTGTACTATAGTAACAATAAGAACGGATCATGGTAGAGAATTTGATAATGATGCTCAATTTGGAGTCTTTTGTGATTTAAATGGTATTACTCATAACTTCTCGGCTCCTCGCACACCTCAATCCAATGGGGTTGTTGAAAGGAAAAACCGAACTCTTCAAGAAATGAGTCAAACTATGTTAAATGAACAATCAATACCTCAAAAGTTTTGGAGTGAAGCCGTTGCCACCTCCACCTACATTCAAAATAGAGTCTTAATTAGGCCATCAATGGACAAAACACCCTATGAAATTTTAAATGGTAGAAAACCAACCGTAAGTCATCTTAGAGTATTCGGGTGCAAATGCTTTATCCTAAACAAAAAGAAATATCTTACAAAGTTTGAGCCTAAAGCTTACGAAGGAGTACTCTTAGGATATTCGTTAGAAAGTAAGGCATATAGGGTTCTAAATAAATATACAAATGTCATAGAAGAATCCCTAGATGTCACATTTGATGAAACTCCTCCACCACCTAAGACTAAACCTTTAGAGGATGATGACGTGATCGAACAAGATGCTATAGAAATAATGCCAACTCAAGTCGAGTTCAATGACACAAATGAGAACGGATCTCATTTGAAACAAAGTAAGGATAACTTAGCATCCTCAATAGATATTAAACATATAAAAGATCATCCCATAGACCAAGTCATAGGAGACATCAACACTAGAACCACTAGGTCATAAGCATTTAACCTAATTGCCAAATATGCTTTTATCTCACAAATAGAACCCAAAAATATTAAGGAACCCTTATTAGATGAAAGTTGGATAGAAGCTATGCAAGAGGAATTAAATCAATTCCAAAGGAGTGATGTATGAGATTTGGTTCCTTTACCTATTGAGAGCAACATCATAGGTACAAAATGGGTCTATAGAAATAAACTAGATGAGGATGGCAAAGTAGTGAGAAACAAAGCTAGACTAGTTGCACAAGGATATAGCCAACAAGAGGGAATTGATTATGATGAAACATTTGCTCCCGTCGCTAGGCTAGAATCAATAAGAATACTTCTTGTATATGCATGTGCTAATAATTTCAAACTCTATCAAATGGATGTCAAAAGTGCCTTTTTAAATGGTGTAATAAATGAAGAATTTTATGTATCACAACCTCCGGGGTTTGAAGATTTCGAAAAACCTTATCATGTTTATAAACTTAAAAAGGCTCTCTATGGACTTAAACAAGCCCCTAGAGCATGGTATGAAAGACTTAGAACATTCTTAATAAATAATGGGTTTGAAATGGGAAAAATTAATAATACACTCTTTATCAAAAGGCATGAAAAGGATTTAGTCATAATTTAAATATATGTTGATGATATTGTATTTGGATCTACTAACGAATCTCTTAGCAATGAGTTTTCTAAGTTAATGCATGATGAGTTTGAAATGAGCATGATGGGTGAACTCAAGTTCTTTCTTGGACTACAAATCAAGCAACTAGAAGATGGAACATTCATCAATCAACAAAAATACATTCATGAAATGCTCAAGAAATTCGGAATGGAGAACTCAAAACCAATGGCGACTCCAATGGCAACAAATGTGAAACTTACTTTAGAAGGAGAAGGTGAATCATTTGATAGTACTAAATATAGGGGAATGATTGGATCCCTTCTTTATTTAACGGCAATTCGGCCCGACATCATGTTTAGCGTGTGCTTATGTGCAAGATTTCAAGAAAATCCAAAGACGTCGCACGTAGAGGCCGTTAAAAGGATCTTTAGATACTTAAAGGGAACAATGCATCTTGGGTTATGGTATCCAAAGTTTACCGGGATTGATATTATGTGCTTTGCGGTTTCCGATCATGGTGGATCAATGATTAATAGAAAAAGTACAAGTGGAGTATGCGCGTTCGTGGGGCTTTGCTTAATGTCATGGTTCTCAAAGAAGCAAACATCCGTTGCATTGTCTACCACCGAAGCCGAATATGTAGCCATGGGAAGAGCATGCGCACAAGCGTTGTGGATGAAGCAAACCTTCCTCGATTACGGTATCATCTCATCTGAAATACCCATATGTTGTGATAATAAAAGTGCTATAGACCTATCGAAAAATCAAATATTACAATCTAGGACTAAATATATAGACATTAGGCACCATTTCCTTCGTGACCACGTCTAAAACAGTAATATTGTGATAGATAAGGTAGAATCTGCTGAAAACATAGTGACATATTCCTTAAGCCCCTTAAAAAGGAAACCTTTAACTTGCTTAGGAATGGGTTGGGAATGATGGAACATACTCCGTAAAACTTTATCCTGATCACGCACGGTCGAACCACGGTCGAACCACGGTCGACCGTGATGAAAGCCGCCTGATGTCTGACGAATTTCTTTGTCTTTTATGCAACTCCTTTAATACCCAAACAACTTTTTCACCAACCACATCTCTTCCTTAAACCCTAACCACTGAATTTCTGGTTTTACTTTTGTCCTACCTTCAAGTATTCTTCAAAAAGTGGTCCATACTCTTTCAAATCTATTCAAGGTAAACACCTAAAACTTACTTCAAATTTTACTAAATTGATTATATTCTTTCCAAAATCACAGGAACAATTATTTCTTGCATGAATTACTTAAATATATGAGTAAAATTGTTGTAAAAAGTTTTTTTTTAATGAGTCATAATAGTGATTTCTTGCATTAAAACTCATATATGCTTTGAATTTTTAAACTCACTCATGCACACACACATATGTTTGAAAAAATCTTTATGATACTTGTCAATCTCATGACTAGTATCTACTTTTGACAAACATAGAGCAAAATGATGAAACTTGTCTAAATTTTCAAAAGAAAAATAGTACAATTTAACTTCAAACTCATAGTTTTCAAAATGAGTCTAGACAAGGACTAATCTACACATGTTTAGCATTTAGATTTTCAAACTTAACAACTTGATTAGTTTGCTAAATTTGTGGTTTTTCTAGGAAATGACCAATACGAGAAATCAACGTATCACGAACAATAGGCAACACATGGAGACTAGAACACTTCATGAGGAGCGTGTTGTTCATCATACCGAGTTTCCTGAACTAACTCAACTTTTTACCCATAACAATTGTTTCTCATTTCTTGAGCTTGATGAAACCATTTATCCAACTCTCATTAGGGAATTCTTTGTTAATCTTGATGTTTCTAACCCCGACCAAGTAGCATTTCGACTTTTTAATACACCTTACACTTGGTCCCTTGAACAATTTGGAACCGTTATGGAAATTCCTTCGAATGGGCGTTCCTTCTATACTCCTTCAACCGATCTAAGATCACTTAATCCTATGTTTCTGTTGTAACCCATCTTAAATCTCATCACCATTCCGGGAGTACAATGAAACCTCAACCAACGGCTTCGCATTCAAGATAACGACATCCGTCATGATCTTCAACTTCTACTTAATGTCGTTCGGAACAATGTCTATTGTCGGGAACCAAGCGCTACTCACATCTCGAAACCGAAGTCGTTGTCATGTGGTCACTTCTCACTCATGAACCCATAAATCTTTCTTATCTCACTACTCAAAGAATGGGTTACCTTCGAGAACTAGGAACTCGTCCACTTCCATATTCAAATCATCTTAATCTGCTTTTCCTATTTGTTAATGCCATCAACGCTTCTCATATCCCTCAACCGGTGTCAACAATTCCTATTACTTATTGGGAGGCTCATCAAGTAATCATTCTCTCGTCCGACAATGAAAGCTCGACAATCTCCGATGCATTTAGCACCAATGGAATTTATCCTAGGATTAACACTTGTTATGAATTAATTATTGTAATGCATTTGCTATGCTTATCATGTTTCTTACTCTTTATGTCTACTATTGGTTCGAGGGGGAGCCATTTATTTATTACAGGAACATTTGATAAGTGTGTACAATTTAAGGGGGAACATTACACTAGGGCGCGCTTAGTTCCATGTGGGACTAACCTTTTTGCTTTGACAAAAGGGGGAGAAAGTGTATGGTAAGTGATGTTAACACTTATGTCGACCTACATAGTTAACAGTTACTCATATTTTTGTCATCATCAAAAAGGGGGAAAATGTTTCAAGATTCAAAGCATAATATTCAAAAGTTAATCACTTTGTTTTGATGATGACACACAAGAACTGAGTAGTTAAATCATATGTAGGACGACATGAGTTCATGAGCCTAAACTATCTCTAGCAAAGGACCAATACTTAAGTAATTATCTTGGGAAAAATGCTACACGGCTACACCACGGTCGACTGTGACATCAACCGTGTGTGTCTTGCACCAACGAGGTCAAGCTTTTCTAAAACTGCAAACCTACGGCTGACTTCACGGACGACCGCAGCCCGACCGCAGTTCTCTCTGTTACCAATCTTGACCAAATAAAGTTTGACTAGTTCCCGGCATCTATAATTTACAAAACCTTTTTAAACATGCTTATAATAGTTGCCCTCTTTGATCTTAAAAGAGTTTTGAACCAAAAGATGTTAATTTTCACTTATCACACCTTATGACATCTTAATGACACTTTAAGCTTGATTTAAGCTAAAACACTCAAGTGTCACATCTCTTTACCCCAATACATAGCATCATTTAAACATACTAATAATGTTCATTAAAGTCCCAATTAAAGAGTTGCTCTCCCATTAGTTCTATGTATCATTATTTGTATGAGAATGTAATTAGTTCAAGTCTAGTCAAGTTGTAACAAGAATCGTTGTGTTCAAACTAGACTCAAACTAGTTCATTTTAGTTGTAACAATGTTCTAAGAGGCAAGAAACTCCCATAAGCTAAATGACAAGTGATTAAGAAAGGTTGATGAAGATTTTGGAAGATAATGGTTTGTCAAGAGACAAAAATCTGCAATTACCTCTTTTGGTAATCAATGACAAATGGCCAAAGATTGAAGACTTTCTTCTTTAGAGGACATGTCAACTTCCAAGCTTATGTCCAAAACATAAAGGGTAATGAGGATAATTTCAGAAGTAATTGGCCTCTAGGTGCAGCTATTCAACAAGGGAAAATGACAATTTTCAAAGGACAAAAATGGCCATAAGAATCAGATGTCAGAGGTACACGGTCGAACCACGGTTGAACGTGCAGTGAGCCGTATGACTTCCAGGCAGATCTCTCTTTCATATAAAAGCCAAGCCTTGAAGCATTTGAAGACTCACCTCTTGCACTCATATTTTCTCATAATTACTGATATCATTCTTATACTAAATTTGTAATCTTTTAGAGTGATTCTAGCAAGAGTACTTGTAAGCTTAATGTTGTAAGTTTACTTGTAAACTATCTTCTTAAAGTGATCTAGAGGATAGTTGTGCTTTCACTAGGATACGTTTATTAGGATCTTGTGGTAAGAGCTATAGGTGTTTGTGAAGTCTTCAAAGGGACGTAAGAGTTCACAAGGGGCGGCTTATCGAAGTACTAGTGTTGTATCCGGACACTCCACCGAGTTTGGAGTATCATAGTGAAGAAAAATCTCGTAGAATTGAGGAGTGGATTAAGGAAGATTAGTTAACATCTTCCCGAACCACTATAAATCGTTGTGTTTGTTCTCTCTTCCCTTATCTTTTGTTTACAATTTAACATATATTTGTATTGCTAGCATTATTAGAGAACAAACATTTCAAATCACACTATATCAAGTTCAAGTTCAACAAAACGCTAACGAAGATTTTTAAAAATCGACTAAGTAACTATTCACCCCCCTCTAGTTACTTACAACATGAATTATAGCGGCTGCAGGAGATGTCTAATCAAAGATTAACATTTAAATAAACTAGATTTTGTTTTCCAAAAATGTGATACAAAAAATCATTTGGAAATAATAAAAAATCCGGTGCAAAATATAAACCCTATCAAATATGATTATGATCATATATAAGGAGGGATTAAAAATTAACCACAAAAAAGGATATGCATCGAAAAAATATCATATGAGGATTACAACATCATCCTAAGAAGGTTATACATAAAGTAAGGTAATACATCGATAAAGACCTTATAAAGATTAAACACTCAGATATAACCTCAAAAGGATTAGGCACCAAATGCAATGCTAAATAATCAACTATTGAAGGAGATTTCGATAAATCAAACGAAATATTAAAAGATAAAAGCTCATGGAGTTTAATTTAACGGAGCAAACTAAGCAATTCACTCCGTAAATTTAAATTGGGGGGATTGATAGTGTACCCAATATCTCAAGCCTAATCCATGAGGCGTAAAACAATTGCCCGAAGGCAATAGAAAACGAAGACATCTTAGGTACCAATACCGAAGGACTGAAACTAAGTCACATGACTACATAGGATGAAGAGATATGGAAAATATTCTTCCCAAACAGTATACGACGCCACCAAGGAAAATGAGGAAGGCATCTATATGACTTTCCTTGACCAATGTAGCGTCGTCAACCCATTTAGGGAAAGTTCACCAACATTTCCATAACCATCCTGGAAGTTGATCAAGACTTCGAAACTGGGGACAAGCTCTCCAATAGTACTATAAGAAGAGATGCTTATTCCAGCATCAAAGCATCTCATCAATCACTCATACATCAAACTAATTGAATTCGATTTAAAGGTAAACAATTACCTTAATGGTGTAAAGTGAGACCATAACCCCACTACCTTCGGGGGAACTGCCACCAAATAATGAAACACCTCAGACTCCCTTAATCATAGTTAATAACATTCTAATCCACAATCAATTCGTGAGTCAACCTAATCCTAATCAACATTAGGATTACCCCAAAAAAGTGTACAAACACTGTAAAGACCCTAATCTTACGAATGTCAATACTTATAAATAAAGGTAACTTAAAAGATAAATGAGTGTTAATCTTATTCGAATTCAAACCATAGTCAAAATCAAAGTTGACAAACTTATTCAAAGTACTACTAAACCAAAATAAGATACTAAATCTTGAAGGAAATCTCTAAGGCAAGGTGCTAAGTTCACTCCACTATACACTCTTCCCTCGTTCCCAACGCCCCCTTGATTACCTATGTAATAAGAAGGAAAACAAAGAATACGACTGAGCCAAAGCCCAGTAAACGGATATAACAAATTATGGAGTATAGTATGACATGCAAATTTAATTTCAAAACGAGCTTATTTTCAAAATAACTTAGTTGCAAAACAAAGTACGAATATGTATAGATCCACAATACCATATATCAAGATGCAAATTTCATAAAACAATGCACTAAGAGTCAAACAAATAGTAACAAAGTATCGAAATAAAATCATAGGGTAGCTACTCCACTAATCATCCATATCGGTGACGTTTCGTATGACACTACGATGAACGTACACCGTCAAAACAAAATCCTAGGATCGATTCATATGCCTCCTATCAAACTAATAACAAATAGCTTGTACCAACTACCGGGTAATCACAAGGAGATGCCGTAGATATTAACAAATACACTGCTACGCTCGATGCCACATTATCGGTGTCACAATAATGCGCCCATGGGACCTCCATGGATAGGTTACTCTTAGGCACATTTTAAGAAACTGTTTTAATCCGACATAGGATTACCAATTTTTAAATACTTTTCAAGTGATTAACGGACTTTAAAATATGGTTAGAGAGGATTGATAAAAAAGGACCTAAATATATTACGTTTGACTAATACTTAAAATGTTTTATAACATTGTATGTCTTTTATTTTAAAATCACGTGTCAACCCACTCATCAAGCCTAAATCTTATCACGGGTCACTAAATACAATCTTAAAGCCCTTTATGAAATAACACTTTAAACGGGACATGAAAATTAAGGGACATGAAAAGCCATATGGAATGAGGGACACACGATACGAATCACCGTACCACTCGCCACACTCACCCATATTCTTTTCCAGGCAGTTCGGTACCATTTCGGGCTGTTTTCGCGACCAAATACGTTGCTGTTTTGCTGTCAATTTTGGAACTCTTTTTCGCCACAGTTTTGGGTTGTTTAGCGACAGTTCTGGGCTTTTTAGCGACAGTTATGGACTCTTTAGCGACAGTTTCTGGGCTGATTTTCTGGACTGATTTGGAGCTGTTTTCGCGACTGTTTTTGAGGCTGTTTTTGGTGGGTTTTTGAGACACGGTTTTGACACAATTTTAAAATACCAAAATATTATGATTTCCTCAATTAATAACATATTTAGCAAACTCGTTAGTACATCCAAAATGACGAAAACATAACACAATATATAGACTCACAAATGTACCGAATTTCTAGTTAAGCATGTCATACCAATAATTTTTATACACAATTCGAAACAAAGTTTTGAGAGGAAAGATTTACCAAAGCGATCCTTGAACCACCTAGAATATCCGTACCTTATATTGAATGACGAAATTCCAAGGACAACCAAGCACCACCAAATGATGCGATCACCGAGCCGAATCTAATGAACACGCACGTATAAGAACAAAATACATTCAAGTAGGGAGTATGTAATATCCTTTATTCACTTAGTGTTACCATATGATTCTTATGTGTTTACTTCCATCTAACTAGTTCTAACGATATAATTATGTTACTATATGTTACCATCATTTTTATTTTCTAAATTATTAGTAACTTACATATTTTAAGATCCGAATTCTCACTACTGTAATCGAAACATGGACTCTAAACATCAATTTATACTTCTTTTCCATATTACACATAAGTTTTAAATACTCTTATATAATTTATAATACGCATCAACCTGAATTGTGTATGTTATTGTTTAACAAGATTTTAATTAATTAACTCATCATATGTTCTTAAATATTATTGTAGTTCTAAATCAGTAGACTCATAGTCACATTAAAGCACCTTTAGTTAACATAGGCTTTTGCAGTACAACACTACATACTCCGTACAATTAGTTAACATAGGTTGTATATGAATATATATATATATATATATATATATATATATATATATATATATATATATATATATATATATATATATATATATATATATATATTAACTGTATTGCTACTAGTTAAATATAACAAGCCATTTCTACAATATATCCATTTTATACTAAAACTTTAACCTCTCAACTCTATAAAAATTCATGTGATATATATGGTCAATCTAAACTAGTATGTTGATTAAGGAAACCAATAAACGAATTATACATCAATAACAAAGATGTGGGTTAGTAGTTACCTTTGAATGTGTTCGTGTATGAATCAAGACTAGACCCGCAAGTATTTCCTTTCTTCTTTAATATCTCTATTGTCTCTATTTCCCTCCTTTTAATATTTTGATGGGTGATGGATGGATTGTAGTGAGTATTATGACCTTGATGAATATTTCATCCCATTTGGTTTAGTAGAGAGATTACTAAGTGGATAGTACTTGTGAATATATAACTTAACAATGACTATCCATATCCCATCTAATAAGTGTTGGCTACACAAATTCCATTTAATAAATGACACAAAGTCAAGTTTGTTTGATGTCTATACTTCACGTTCCTATCATACTAATGAGTATGTTATGGTGATCAAAATATACCTGTCGCGTCAGCAGCCTGAGCAGCAGTCATGGCAAAGACACGTCCACCAGGAGCTGGCGGAGGAACCCTCGGAACAAACCCAGGTTTAGGATTCTTGCAATCCTTAGCTAAGTGACCAACCTCTCCACAAGCAAAACATGAACCCGCACTACGATAACAAACTCTTCCCGGATGATTCTTTCCACAAGTCCCACATGGTGCATTGGCATTAACACCACCACTTCCATTACCCCTTTGCTGCCCTTGAGGACGGTACACTTGTAATTGACCAAGGTTATTTTTATTTGGCCCATTGTCAATCCTTTGTTGATTTCCTCTATTATTCCAATTATTACTACGATACCCTTGGTTCCCAGATTGTTGACCCTGTTTGGTAGTCGGTGCAGGCACAGATCGTAGTGGTTGTGCAATCTTAACCCTCTTATTCTTACCATCATCATTTTAGTAGCCAAATACTCAGCTCGCTCCATCTCTAAATTCCGAGCATAATCGGCTGCCTCAGCGACGTTAAAACATTTCAGATTAATCATTTTAGAGCGGTAACGCCCATGAGCAGCCCATTTGTACTTACGGGCTTGGTCGTCAGCAGACCTAGCAGCAGCCCCAATTAAACCTACAAGCCTCAAAAACCTCTTAGTGAAATCATTAATAGACTCATCATTCCCTTGCTTAATATTCGCATACTCCCGAATCACAGCCTCTTTCTCCGCCTCAGAAAAGTACTGACGGAAAAACAACTCTTTGAAATCAACCCAATCTAATGAATCCTCAAAATCGATACCCCCTTTCGCTTGTCTTAAAGCGATCCACCAACGCTGAGCATCCCCTTCTAGTTTATAAACAGCCAATGGAACCCAAAATCTCTCTTCACAACCAAGCACTCGGTATATCTTCTCGATGTGAGTGATCCAATTCTCAGCTTCAACAGGAGTACTAGCAGTGCTGAATGACAAAGGACGCTGTTTTTGAAACCGTCCTAGCCAAACATGAATAGCATCCCCCGTTACAGCTTTATCCTCCATATATTCAACCTCTTCTTCATGTTTAAAAGTCTCACCACCTTGCTTACGCATCGCGTCAATAGCTTGAGCTACAATGTTGGGTAACAAATTCGTGATAGTTTGGTTAATCTTGTTTTCTACTTCTTCCTCGGACATTCCTTTTCTTTTCAGTGCCATCTATGAACGAGATGAGGATATAACGGTTACAATTAGTACGAAGAATAAAAGAGAATATTCAAAGTGGAATTAGAATAATATAGTGGAAGGAAAATCCTAACCCAAAAGTCTAGCCAAATCTCATAGGCCATAACTTAGGACTTAAGTTTCTACAAGAAGGAACCTATGCTCTGATACCATCTGTAAAGACCCTAATCTTACGAATGCCAATACTTATAAATAAAAGTAACTTAAAAGATAAATGAGCATTAATCTTATTCGAATTCAAACTGTAGTCAAAATCAATGTTGACAAACGTATTCAAAGTACTACTAAACCAAAATAAGATACTAAATCTTGAAGGAAATCTCTAAGGCAAGGTGCTAAGTTCACTCCACTCTAAACTCTTTCCTCATTCCCAATGCCCCCTTGATTACCTGTCGTATAAGAAGGAAAACAAAGAATACGACTTAGCTAAAGCCCAGTGAACGGATATAACAAATTACGGAGTATAATATGACATGCAAATTTAATTTCAAAACGAGCTTATTTTCAAAATAACTTAGTTGCAAAACAAAGTACGAATATGTATAGATCCACAATACCATATATCAAGATGCAAATTTAATAAAACAATGTACTAAGAGTCAAACAAATAGTAACAAAGTATCGAAATGAAATCATAGGGTAGCTACTCCACTAATAATCCATATCGATGACGTTTCGTATGACACTACGATGAACGTACACCGTCAAAACAAAATCCTAGGATAGATCCATACGCCTCCTATCAAACTAATAACAAAGAGCTCGTACCAACTACCGGGTAATCAAAAGGAGACGCCGTAGATATTAACAAATACACCGCTACGGTCGATGCCACATTATCGGTGTCACAATAATGCGCCCATGGGACCTCCATGGATAGGTTACTCTTAGGCACATTTTAAGAAACCGTATTAATCCGACATAGGATAACCAATTTTTAAATACTTTTCAAGTGATTAACGGACTTTAAAATATGGTTAGAGAGGATTGATAAAAATGGACCTAAATATATTACGTTTGACTAATACTTAAAATGTTTTATAACATTGTATGTCTTTTATTTTAAAATCACGTGTCAACCCACCCATCAAGCCTAAATCTTATCACGGGTCACTAAATACAATCTTAAAGCCCTTTATGAAATAACACTTTAAACGAAAATTTACGGGACATGAAAAGCCATATGGAATGAGGGACACACGATACAAATCACCGTACCACTCGCCACACTCACACATATTCTTTTCCGGGCAGTTCGGGACCATTTCGGGCTGTTTTCGCGACCAAATACGTTGCTGTTTTGCTGTCAGTTTTGGAACTCTTTTTCGCGACAGTTTTGGGCTGTTTAGCGACAGTATCTGGGCTTTTTAGCGACAGTTCTGGACTCTTTAGCAACAGTTTCTGGGCTGATTTTCTGGACTGATTTGGAGCTGTTTTCGCGACTGTTTTTGAGGCTGTTTTTGGTGGGTTTTTGAGACACGGTTTTGACACAATTTTCAAATACCAAAATATTATGATTTCCTCAATTAACAACATATTTAGCAACCTCGTTAGTACATTCAAAATGAGGAAAACATAACACATATATAGACTCACAAATGTAACGAATTTCTAGTTAAGCATGTCATACCAATAATTTTTATACACAATTCGAAACAAAGTTTTGAGAGGAAAGATTTACCGAAGCGATCCTAGAACCACCTAGAATATCCGTACCTTATGTTGAATGACAAAATTCCAAGGACAACCAAACACCACCAAATGATGCAATCACCGAGCCGAATCTAATGAACACGCACGTATAAGCACAAAATACATTCAAGTAGGGAGTATGTAATATCCTTTATTCACTTAGTGTTACCATATGATTCTTATGTGTTAACTTCCATCTAACTAGTTCTAATGATATAATTATGTTACTATATGTTACCATCATTTTTATTTTCCAAATTATTAGTAGCTTACATATTTTAAGATCCGAATTCTCACTACCGTAATCGAAACATGGACTCTAAACATCAATTTATACTTCTTTTCCATATTACACATAAGTTTTAAATATTCTTATAATTTATAATACGTATCAACCTGATTTGTGTATGTTGTTATTGTTTAACAAGATTTTAATTAATTAACTCATCATATGTTCTTAAATATCATTGTAGTTATAAATCAGTAGATTCATAGTCACATTAAGGCACCTTTATTAAATTAGATGTGCATGACTAATTAACTTAATAGGCTTTTGCAGTACAACACAACATACTTCATACAATTAGTTAACATAGGTTGTATATGAATATATATATATATATATATATATATATATATATATATATATATATATATATATATATATATATATATATATATATATATATATATATTAACTGTATTGCTACTAGTTAAATATAACAAGCCATTTCTACAATATATCCATTTTATACTAAAACTTTAACCTCTCAACTCTATAAAAATTCATGTGATATATATGGTCAATCTAAACTAGTAAGTTGATTAAGGAAACCAATAAACGAATTATACATCAATAATAAAGATGTGGGTTAGTAGTTACTTTTGAACGTGTTCGTGTATGAATCAAGACTAGACCTGCAAGTATTTCCTTTCTTCTTTAATATCTCTATTGTCTCTATTTCCTTCCTTTTAATATTATGATGGGTGATGGATGGATTGTAGTGAGTATTATGACCTTGATGAATATTTCATTCCATTTGGTGTAGTAAAGAGATTACTAAGTGGATAGTACTTGTGAATATATAACTTAACAATGACTATCCATATCCCATCTAATAAGTGTTGGCTACACAAATTTCATTTAATAAATGATACAAAGTCAAGTTTGTTTGATGTCTATACTTCACGTTCCTATCATACTAATGAGTATGTTATGTAAATTTTCAATTAACTTATTTATCAATTATTACTAAGTATATATCTTGTATAATTTATTTAATTTAGTTGTGATATTATAGTGTGTAAGTAATAAACACCTGTTAAAGAGTTTCTTTTATTTACTTATTTTTTTAGAGGATATTACAAACACCATTGTTCGGTGACTTCGACTGCTGCAACAAATATTATTGTAAATATCAAATAAACCAACTAAACTATTTAGTCTCCCAGTCATCAAACATACCAACTAAACCATATAGCTTACGGCAATATGTTTAAAGATGGCATTTTTGATTCACATCCCTATTTTCCATACAATTAAATTCCTATTTCCTCATAGCTATTTACGTTTTTATATTTAGTACTGTTTCTATATTTACTTTTTAAGGTATACTTGAAATTTCGATTCGCTTGACAAGCCGACTAATCCCACAACGACTACTCGTCAGACTCATCGCCGGTGAAGCTCAGTAGTCACGAGGGGATTATATTTTTTAGACAAAACTTCAAGGATAATCCCTGTAGTTACTCATAAACATCTAGTTTCGTCCTTAAGCTTTTTTCAATCATAGATAGTCATGTAGTTTGCGCTTCAATTAAGATTAGCTCATTTCGCTAACATACATTAATTCTTCCATTAAATCCAGTCATTGTCAAACATGTAAGGGTATGTTCGTCCTTTCACATATATCTTCTACTCCTTGCGTCCCAGATTAATTGTCGAGTGTTTTTTTTGTATGTCCGAAATTAATTGTCCACTTGAAAAATGGAAAGTAAATTTAATGAAATTTACAATATTGTCCCTAATGAATTAATTAAATTACAACAGTTAAAGGGCTTTCTAATTAATTGATTAAAGGTAAAACTGTAAAGTTAGGAAGAAGTACACAAAAAAAGTACAGTGTGATAATGACAATTCTTAAACTGTGTGTTTTTTGGCTGGGGAAAATTAATCTGGGACAGAGGGAGTACTTTTAATAGAATTAAATCTATACAATATATATTTGTCTTCATCTTTCAAATCAAAATTCAAAACCATTCATCTTTGTCTTCATCATTGAATCTTGGTCTTGAGCTTTTGCATCATCTTGTTCCTTATCATTGACTGATTCTTTTAAGGTAGGAATCATGAGTTTTCATGCATAAATCTTTGTGAAAATGGAGTTTTGTGTAAGTTTGTTCTAAAGGTGATTTTGGGTCAAAATTACTTGAATTGATGTTGTTTGTGCTAAAATATTATGGTCTTGCGTTTCAAAATGTTTTATAAACAATATGAGGTCTAAAACGAGCTCTAGAGCAAGAATTGGTAGTTTTAGCTTGGAACCCGTAGCCATGTTCATCTTCTGCAGCAGATGAACACAGTCATCCGATTGTCTATTGACAGTCGACCGACAGTTGAGACCCTCGATCGACTGAGTTGACCATCGACCGAGTGTGTGTGTTCGTGACTACCGATCGAGTGAGTGGACACTCGACCGATTGTTTATTGATAGTCATTCAACTGTCTCTGAAAGTCGATCGATGGTGCTTGGCAGCTGAAATTTTCCTAAGTGTTGTTTCCTAGCCGTTATGATGCCCACGTGTCTAATTTTATTTAGACCACCATAGCTGTTAATATTGTGATTTTGGTGTGATTATGTATTATGTATGTCATTCGTGTGTGCCTGCAATACCAATCCATTGAATGAAAATGTGGCTTTGATAGGGGTCGTTGGACGTAGATCTTTGTTATTGATATAGTAGTATCATCATTATAGAATAGCTTGTTAGCTTCTATAATTTTAACTGGGAAAATACACGTTGGAATCTTCTGTTTCCAGTATTCTATTGTCGATATTCGTGCTAATTCCCCTCCATCTCCTCCTGCAGGTTGTTAGTTTCTGCAGGTAGTGCTTTTGGGAGAAGACGGACGTGGTGATGTTATGTTTGAATATGAAGAACTCTGAAGTGTTTTTCCCAGTTAAAATTATATTTTGTTGTAATGTCACGTGGCTTTCGTTTGTAATAACGTACTGATATTTGCAAGTTACATTGGGTTTGTATTTATCAAGTTTGTCTTAATGAAAATGGTTTGATTAATATAATGTTTCAGAAACGTATATATAAAAAATGATGGTGTTACAAGTTGGTATCAGAGCATAGGTTTGGCAACATGCACATTGTGATTAAATGTCATGTTCCCAAACTCTATGAAAGTCATGTCAAACATAACATGCAAGGGGATGGGCTAAGTGATTCTTAGGGAAGGATGTATGTTAGTCGGTATGTACTAACCGGTTATATACTAAGCTTTGGTGTCCGATGTTGGGGTAGTGCAGAATGACAGATAACGAGAACAATGCTGCTGACCCCATCTCCCCCGAAACTTTCAGCGCCCCAAATGAAGATGGGCATGTGACGTTAGAGGAAGAGACTGTGACGTTAGAGGAAGAGACTCCTCAGAAAATTATCGATTTACAGAGTCAGTTGCATGAAGCTCAAGATCGAACAAAATAGGTTGAACAATAACGGTAGGTGCAGTCCAACCATAATACTACACCATTGAACCCAGTGGTACCTCCAACTCTTTATCTACGATACGAAAGGTTCTCACAACAACAGTTTCCAAAAACTCAATATCAATATCCGCTACCAAATCAGATACCACCCAGTACAATCAGCCATGTTCAAACCAAATGATGTATCCATTTTAAATTCCAATAATCTACAATGTTTGGAACGAAGGAGAAGTGTACTTACAAGCATTTTCTCGACTGTAACCGCCTGAATTTAGTGGCCATACAAATCCTACCATGACATACCAATGGCTTAGAGAAATTGAACTCACTTTGGAGGCTTGGTAGTGTGAGCCCGAATTCAGGGTACTATATGATAGGTGTATGTTGAAAGGTCAAGTGATGGAATGGTGGGATTCTATCACCGCTTATCTACCTAATAAGAAATTCAAACAGAAAACATGGGAGGAATCCCATGAAAAAGTTTGTGAACTATATTGTTCAGATTACAAGATGGAAAAGTTGAAGACTGAGTTCTTGAGTATGAATGTGACAGATGATATGACAATTGATGATGTTTTTTTAGGATTTTACCGTGAAACTAAGATTTGTACAACAGTGGGTACCTAATGAGAAGGATAAAGTTCAACATTTTGTGAGGGTGATTAAGCCAGAATATAGAACGGTTGAAAAGTTTTCTTCAACTTTAGCTCAAGCTCATGTGATGGCAAAGGCTACAGAAGGAGATGTAAAGGCGGTGAGAGGTGCAAGTGCTGGAAGTGGGTCTTATAGGAGAAGGTCTGAGAATCCATCGAATAGTCAGTCAAGCCAGTAGTCGAGTAGGCAGTCTGGTAATCCTGCTAAGAAGCCAGGTGGTTTTAAGCAACAGGGTAAATCGGGTACGCGTGGGTCGAGCTCCAGTCTGAAAAAATTTGTGCTGTTTGTAAATCCACACATGCAAGACTGTGTTCTCCATTGACTATGAAATGTTTAAGATGTTGAATTTTGGGTCATGACACATTTAATTGCTCATTTAGAGATAATGTATGTTGGAACTATCACAAAGAAGGTAATTGTCACGACCCTCGTCTCGATTTCCCAAGACGTGGTGTGAACTTTAACATAGTGTCCCCGGTTATAGTTAACGTCAACAGCGGAAACATAAATTTTATTACATCACGGTCTCTGTTTTTAGTTTTGGTACATCGTGGTTACAAAAGTACAAATACAAACATAGTACAAATACAAATACATCATAATCTAGCCTATCAATACTAGATTTAAACAAAAGACGTTTTTAGACTCCACGATGCCCGACCTGAAATGCTCCAAAAGCTAAGTACCTGAGAAAAATACTTAAAAATGTCAATATAAATATTGGTGAGTTCATAGGTTTAGTTATATTGCATAGTTAATGGACCTCAAGATTTCAGGTCAAAACAGTTAAAAAGCTATTCTAGTTTATGAGCTTTCAATATCGAACGTTAATGTAATAGTACCCGAAAACAAGCGTCACATAAGGTCTAAGTGCATATGGTCGAAGGTTGTGCATCCGATAGCCTAGAAGGCCTATCTTGATGTGAGGAGTCACCCTCAAATAGATCTATTCATAGTATTCGCGTTCACTAAACCAGTAATTAACGATATCAAAATCGGGCTTTCTAAAATTGACCTTTGTTACTCAAACATTGCATATAGTTATATGTACTTGAGTCCAATATGTAAAAATAGTAAACAAGTATTATCTCATCTCAAATGTATAAAATATTGATTAAAAATGGGACTACAAACTCACAATTGATGCGGTGCAAAGAGTACACGGTAGTCGGTTAGATTGTGTGCGGTGTTTCGGGCTTGAGACCTAATGAATATTTATAAGGTCAGAGGTCATATGTAATGACCCGGAAATTTCTGACCAAATTTAAACCTTAATCTTTATATGTTTCCAACACGATAAGCAAAATCTGTAATATCGAGTCTCGAAAGTTTTGAAATCTATATTCATGTAATTAGTTACCCTTTTACTGTGCTCGACGATTCACGAACTTTTTACTAAAAATAGAAATGTATATATATATATATATATATATATATATATATATATATATATATATATATATATATATATATATATATATATATATATAATCATATATGTAAATAATTAAATATAATAAGTTAAATATATTTATTAACTATTATGAGAATTAGTTTTTAAATAACTAAAACTTGTTATTGTGGATATATTTAGATGTATATTGTTAACATATGTAAGTTATTATATTATTATTAATATTACTAACATCATTAATAAAACTAGTAAGATTATTATTATCACTTTTATTATTATCATTATTGGTAAACAAAATCATTAAAATTATCATCATTGTAAATAATAAGATTATTAATATCATTAGTACTATCCTTATTACTAAAATTATTAAAATTATTATAGTTAATGTTATTGTTATTATAATCCAACTTATTGTTATTAATATTAATATTAATTATTAACATTATATTTAAAAATTATTACCATCCTTAGTATTATTATTAATATTATTATGATAATATAAAAGTAATTGATATTAATATTAATAAGTATTATTATTATTAAGATATTTAATAATTATTTATATTAAGTAAAAGATATATATATATATATACAAATATATACTTATACGTGTATAAAAAAAACAGATATATCAATATCAGATGTTACTGCTTCTGTTTCGCTGTATACCCGTGATATCTTTTTGGCCGATTGAAAATTTATATAACACAAGCTTTCACTATGTATTTTTGAAGAACTCATTTCATTCTTTATTTACCTTCTCAAATCCGATTACTAAATTATCTGTTATTTGAAGAATTAAAAACACAGAAACTGAATCAAGAACTCTGTTCGATACATCTTATTTTTTTCAAATCTCAAATTCGAGTCGTATTTCAAAAACCTTAAATGTAGTGTTGTTATAAATCCCCTACTCAAACTTTCTGCAAAGATTGAAATTCTAATTCGTTTTATTGATTATGAATTTCGAAGTCAAAGTTTCGTTTTAAAAAGTCAAATATTCTGTTCTTAGAGAAATTAGAACTCACTTTGATGTTTCAAGTTAAATTAACAATCCAGAAAGTTTCTAGGATTGATTTAGGATCTTTTTCATGAAGGAATCGTGGTCTAAAACGTACTAAAAATTCGAATTCGAATTTGAGTTATAAAGCGAGGAGCAGCGTCTGTTGTTCAGTTTTTTTTTTTTTTTTTTTTTGCTTTGATTAATTGAACAAGAGGGTGCAATACAGGTCAGTTATAATTAAGTCTCAAGTATTAAAACAAATTTTGATTCGTTATGGAGTCTTATGTTCGATTTCCAAATTGAAGAAGATGGTATAAGAACAAAGTAATACGCGTTTTAAATAAATTCGCAAGGGAATAAAAACAGAGAAGTAAGAATGGCGTGTTGGTTAAGGGTGTTAGTGAGTACCGAGTGGTCATGGGTTCGAATCCGGGATTAGTCACTATTTTTTTTAAAGACCTATAACCTTGGAGGTATTCCCATTCTTATTAGTATTATTATTTTGATTATCATTATCATTTATATTATTATTATTATTATTATTATTATTATTATTATTATTATTATTATTATTATTAATATTAATTTTATCATTTTTATTATTAATAAAAGTATTATTGTTACAAACATTATGATTATAATTATTAATTATTAATGAAAGTATTATTATCATTATCGTTATTATCGTTATTATTATTATTATTATTATTATTATTATTATTATTATTATTATTATTATTATTATTATTATTATTATTATTATTATCATCATCATTATTAGGAATATGAATATTAGCATAATTGTTAAAATTATCACTAACATTATTATTAATAATTTTTATCATTATTATTATTATTATCATTATTTTTATTTTAATATTAGTAACATTCTTATTATTATGGGTACAGATAAAAAAATAATAATATTAACATAGAAACAATTAAGATGCAAATTAAATAAAAATTATTAATTTTATTATTACTACCATTACTATATTATTATTATGACAAACAAATATTTTTATCTATAAATAACTAATTTAATTTAATACATGTAACATAACTGTATTAATATTCTCACTAATTATTTATCTATAGTATATAAAATAGATATATTTAATTAAATTATTTATGACACCTATAAATTATTAAATATAACAAATATATCACTAATAATATATAAATATGCTCGATTACAATTATATGTGTTAATATATATAGTATTGATATAGGTTCGTGAATCCGAGGCCAACCTTATACTTGATCAATGATGTTATATGTATTTTTACTACAAAATACAGTATGGTGAGTATATAGTCCCTTTTAAACTCTAAATATTTTGGGATGAGAATACATGCATTTTATGATTTACGTTATGGACACAAGTGATCAAAAATGAATTCTATGTTGAGTTGTACCATGGCATATTTCTTTATACTTGGTAGCTAATATTTACATGAGGAATGTAAACGCGAATCCTGTTGATAGATCTATCGGGCCTGACAACCCCAAACGGGCTGGACGACCAATTTTCAACGGTTGCACAGTACTTCGTTTCTGTATACTACACTTGGTACTGTGTAGCGACTATTTAAGAATATGGTGCGATGATTTAAATGTTAAGTATGGTTACCAAGTGCTCAACTACTTTTACATACACTTGCGAGTGTATTATGTTTAAATATATGAAATTTTGTGGTCCATAGTTATAACGCTGCTAGCATCAAACTAATATATCTCACCAACTTTATGTTGACGTTTTAAAGCATGTTATTCTCAGGTACGAATTAAGTCTTTCGCAGTGCATTTGCTCATGTTAAGGACATTACTTGGAGTCGATCATCACAATGGGACCAAATGTTGAAGATTTCATCTGGATGGGTAAGGACAGGTCGTCACAGGTGGTATCAGAGACGTGGTCTTAGCGAACCAGGTCTTGCATTAGTGTGTCTGACTAGTAGTTGTTAGGATACATTAATGAGTCTGGACTTTGACCGTGTCTACATGCCAAAGGTTTTGCTTATCATTTCTAGTCGGAAATCATCTGCTTATCATCCTTAGGAAATTACCTGCTTATCATTCTTAAGTCTAGACACGTCTTAATGCATTTAGTGCATCGATAGTGTATAGACAAAATTCATATCTTAGCGTATCTGAAAATTCATATCTTAGCGCACCTGTAGACTTGCCTGACATATGTCGTAGGTTCCTCTGTAGTCCACGAAATCTTTAGTTTGATATATATAGATATACTATATAGCTAGAATATCATCTGACATCCAAAAATCATTTCACATCAAAGATCCCTTCCATCCACCAAATTGGCCTCTTGGCGAGGAACCTGAAGCACTTACCGGCGAACCTGTTCGAAACACCATTTTCTCTCTCATTTCTAGAGTGTCTCGTTATGATTATATACTTTCCCATATTTTGAATCTTATTCATCCGCTTGCTCCAACCGCCAATCATCCCGGTATGCTAACAGAAGATAACGGACTACGCGCTCGCGTGACGGCTTTGGAGAACATGGTGCGAAGGATGCAAACACCAGCAGCAGCACCAGCAGCATAATCCGTACCACCACCACCAACGCCAACAGTACCCTTATCCCCCTCAACCGCAACCGCGTCGTAAACCACAACATCACAATCTGTACCTCGGATATCAACATCACACGCCTCAATATCACCATCTGTACTTCAAGTATGATCTTCGTTCTACATATTATTCTAAATCAATTATCTTTGTTTACGTAACGTTCTACCTCATTTATCTTCGTTCGACATGGCGATTATGTAATCTCTAATGATCTAGAGATCATGTAATCTAGTACTAACAATAAATCAAATGAGTTTAATATCTTATTAACTCATTAAATCTATAATTACATCTGAAGAAAATATATATGTATATGTATTTTCATAAAGATTGTGATTAAAAATTCTTTCGTACAAACTATTAATGATGAAAATATTTTAACGGGTAGGTAATACCCGAGAAATATTTAGATTTCACATTAATAAGTTACCCTGTACATTCTTCGAATTTAATTCAACGGTCATTTACTATCCTACTTACAACCAACGATATACGTAGCCATTCACCACAGAACAACCATTTCCATTCAAACTACATATTTGGATTTTGAACTATCAGAATCCAACAAGTGGCATAACGAAGAAAACATTGGACAAAATAAAAAGTATTAGAAACAAACAAATTAACTATGATGAATTCTGTTAAGATTCCACTCTAACTGTTCCCAGCTAACTGTTCCTAGCTAACTGGTTACATTTTATTTATCGTAATTTAATTATCGCAATTTTATTTATAGTCATTTAATTTCTGTTATTTACTTTTACGCACTTTAAATAACGGGACACGTATACAAGGTTTCGACCTATCATATCGACCCATCTATATATATATTTCGGAACAACCATAGACACTCTATATGTGAATGTTGGAGTTGGCTATACAGGGTTGAGGTTGATTCCAAAATATATATATGGTTTGAGTTGTGATCAATACTGAGACCGGTACACGGGTCACGATACGTATTATTTAATTCGAATATTATATATATAACTGTATACGAATCATTGGATTATTGGACCATTGGACTATTGGACTATTGGACTGCTAACTTTGGACAATTAAAATGAGTTAATATATTGATTATAACATATGAAACTAAATAATTCTTCAAGTTTGCCACTTGATTTCATCCTAAAACCTCATTTGTATTTTGACGATTCCTATCAACGTTCAAACCTATTATGATTCCTGGAAATACTTCAATTGGTAGGATGAACCAACTGCACTTCATCTATGGAAGAAAGATTTATGCATATAGTTATGCACCTGAAAAACTCTCGAACCCGAAGTCATAGTTTAACACGTACCTGTGTTGAATCCTTTACCATTTATTAGCAAAAACAATCTCACGACTCCTTTTCAAAGTAGCCAAATTTTGTCACAACTCCAGCAAGTCAACATCGACTTTCCAGTTGGACTAACCTTATTATAACCTTAAAATATATACGTTGTCTTTTCGCCTCCGTTACCGGAAAATCCTTTATATTCCACCATAATACCATCAGCGTTTAATCATCTAAAAACACCATTCTCGTGAAACCACCTCGGTTTGATAACCGATGACCCAGATCCATTAACTTTGAAAATGCTGACGAAGCAGCATGTTGTAGATGGTCTTAATGGCCAAAAGTTGATGATAAAGAATGGAGTGTTAGAAACGTTCAATAGAAAAATTTAGTATTAAAAGCGGGTTATGCGAAATTATGAATGAAGCCGTGGACAAATCACAAGGAATAAGTTTGACTTCAAAGAATTCAAATGATTCAGTGCCTGCTGAAACTGTTAGCAAGAACCCTACTTCTTATTGTAAACCTTCCGAGACAAATCTCCTTCATCATCCATCGATGATAGAAAATCTTAGATATCATCGTGCCTTTCATAATAAATATCCTCGATATTTCTGAAGATATTTCCATAAGCATTTTTATCTGAGACCATTTATCTCTCCGTAATATCTGCGTTACAACATAAAAAAAACTGTATTAGTTTCTAAATTCTGAAACCTCCGAGTTTAAAATATGAATGTTTTGAAGTAGTGTTGGGAACTGAAGCATGGATTAGTATAATATAATGACACTTGATCAACGTCATTATATTACAGTAAGTCATGTTGAGTTTCTAATGGAATGTGATGATTCAAAGTACCATCATCATGTGCCATGTTACACGGCTTTTACATTCTATATAAATTCTAAAAATATCCAGAAAATATTTCTTGATGATTCGGTCTTTTCCAGGATATTCTGGTAATTTGACAAATCAAAATCGTGCCATTACCATTTCTTTCTAAGAGCATTAACTATGTTCATTTAAAATTTCATACCTACGAATTCTGGATCATTGCTCGCTTGACTCGAGGACGGGAAGAAGAAACAAAGGGACAAAGCCCCGAAATAGAAATTGGAGTATAAATCGCAACAAATACGAGAGAGTATTAACTGTGGATGACAATGATTATAGAAGACATAAGCGGGAACATCGAAGAATAAGGGAAGATATAAAACCCAATAACAACCCCAAAATTACAAACCGTGTATATCGATACAGATAGCAATATAGAGACACGGGAGAACTAGAAACACTATAAACACAAGAGTATAGTAGAAGTAAATCGATTCTTCTGGTGGAAGATGAAAAAGAAGAACGATAGATATGAAAGTTAGGAGGATATCAAGAATTAGAACGGGATGGAGCATATGGACATATGCTTTAAGAGTATGAATCGAGGGAAAAGAATAGAAGGTGTAAGATGTGGAAATAAAGAAACAAAGGGAGTGGATTTATAGTGAAATATCCGACAGAGAAATCGAAACGGATTGCCGCATTGAATCAAAGAAGATCCTGATCGCCGAATAACCAAATCTTATTACGTAAGATTTTCTTTAAATCCCTTAAATCCCGGAAGTCAATAGTAACTACGTCATCGGTTGAAACAAATATATTTATTTACTCATTTCACTCTTTTGTGATAGCTTCACTCGTGCGCTTCACATGATCGAATCGTTTTATCTATATCTCTCAATAATGATAAAACTCCATTATTACCTCATATACGTCATGAAAACATTCCTATTGTTATCCATGATGACCTTTATCAAATTTTGGGGACGAAATTTCTTTAACGGGTAGGTACTGTAATGACCCGGAAATTTCCGACCAAATTTAAACCTTAATCTTTATATGTTTCCAACACGATAAGCAAAATCTGTAATATCGAGTCTCGAAAGTTTTGAAATCTATATTCATGTAATTAGTTACCCTTTTACTGTGTTCGACGATTCACGAACTTTTTACTAAAAATAGAAATGTATATATATATATAATCATATATGTAAATAATTAAATATAATAAGTTAAATATATTTATTAACTATTATGAGAATTAGTTTTTAAATAACTAAAACTTGTTATTGTGGATATATTTAGATGTATATTGTTAACATATGTAAGTTATTATATTATTATTAATATTACTAACATCATTAATAAAACTAGTAAGATTATTATTATCACTTTTATTATAATCATTATTAGTAAACAAAATCATTAAAATTATCATCATTGTAAATAATAAGATTATTAATATTATTAGTACTATCCTTATTACTAAAATTATTAAAATTATTATAGTTAATGTTATTATTATTATAATCCAACTTATTGTTATTAATATTAATATTATTATTAACATTATATTTAAAAATTATTACCATCCTTAGTATTGTTATTAATATTATTATGATAATATAAAAGTAATTGATATTAATATTAATAAGTATTATTATTATTAAGATATTTAATAATTATTTATATTAAGTAAAAGATATATATATATATATATATATATATATATATACAAATATATACTTATACGTGTATAAAAAAAACAGATATATCAATATCAAATGTTACTGCTTCTGTTTCGCTGTATACCCGTGATATCTTTTTGGTCGATTGAAAATTTATATAACACAAGCTTTCACTATGTATTTTTGAAGAACTCATTTCATTCTTTATTTACCTTCTCAAATCCGATTACTAAATTATCTGTTATTTGAAGAATTAAAAACACAGAAACTGAATCAAGAACTCTGTTCGATACATCTTATTTTTTTCAAATCTCAAATTCGATTCGTATTTCAAAAACCTTAAATGTAGTGTTGTTATAAATCCCCTACTCAAACTTTCTGCAAAGATTGAAATTCTAATTCGTTTTATTGATTATGAATTTCGAAGTCAAAGTTTCGTTTTAAAAAGTCAAATATTCTGTTCTTAGAGAAATTAGAACTCACTTTGATGTTTCAAGTTAAATTAACAATCCAGAAAGTTTCTAGGATTGATTTAGGATCTTTTTCATGAAGGAATCGTGGTCTAAAACGTACTAAAAATTCGAATTCAAATTTGAGTTTTAAAGAGAGGAGCAGCGTCTGTTGTTCAGTTTTTTTTTTTTTTTTGCTTCGATTAATTGAACAAGAGGGTGCAATACAGGTCAGTTATAATTAAGTCTCAAGTATTAAAACAAATTTTGATTCGTTATGGAGTCTTATGTTCGATTTCCAAATTAAAGAAGATGGTATAAGAACAAAGTAATACGAGTTTTAAATAAATTCGCAAGGGAATAAAAACAGAGAAGTAAGAATGGTGTGTTGGTTAAGGGTGTTAGTGAGTACCGAGTGGTCATGGGTTCGAATTCGGGATTAGTCACTATTTTTTTTAAAGACCTATAACCTTGGAGGTATTCTCATTCTTATTACTATTATTATTTTGATTATCATTATCATTTATATTATTATTATTTTTATTATTATTATTATTATTAATATTAATTTTATCATTTTTATTATTAATAAAAGTATTATTGTTACAAACATTATGATTATGATTATTAATTATTGATGAAAGTATTATTATCATTATCATTATTATTATTATTATTATTATTATTATTATTATTATTATTATTATTATTATTATTATTATTATTGTTATTATTATTATTATTATTATTATTATTATTATTATTGTTATTATTATTATTATTATTTTTATCATTATTAGGAATATGAATATTAGCATAATTGTTAAAATTATCACTAACATTATTATTAATAATTTTTATCATTATTATTATTATTATCATTATTTTTATTTCACTAACGGAAGCAATCTCTCTATCCGTGGAATAGAGAGAGGGATGACTTTCTCTACTTTTCAGAGTGTTTTCACTCTGGGTTGAGAAATGACTTGTCTTTATTCTCGAATAGGTGAATGATTGTCTACATCTCACCTCCCCCATACACCACTTATGTGGTATTGGGTTTTGTTGTTGTTGTTGTTGTTGTTGTTGTTGTTGTTGTTGTTGTTGTATTAGTAACATTCTTATTATTATGGGTATAGATAAAAAAATAATAATATTAACATAGAAACAATTAAGATGCAAATTAAATAAAAATTATTAATTTTATTATTACTACCATTACTATATTATTATTATGACAAACAAATATTTTTATCTATAAATAACTAATTTAATTTAATACATGTAACATAACTTTATTAATATTCTCACTAATTATTTATCTATAGTATATAAAATAGATATATTTAATTAAATTATTTATGACACCTATAAATTATTAAATATAACAAATATATCACTAATAATATATAAATATGCTCGATTACAATTATATGTGTTAATATATATAGTATTGATATAGGTTCGTGAATCCGAGGCCAACCTTATACTTGATCAATGATGTTATATGTATTTTTACTACAAAATACAGTATGGTGAGTATATAGTCCCTTTTAAACTTTAAATATTTTGGGATGAGAATGCATGCATTTTATGATTTACGTTATGGACACAAGTGATAAAAATGAATTCTATGTTGAGTTGTACCATGGCATATTTCTTTATACTTGGTAGCTAATATTTACATGAGGAATGTAAACGCGAATCCTGTTGATAGATCTATCGGGCCTGACAACCCCAACCGGGCTGGATGACCAGTTTTCAACGGTTGCACAGTACTTCGTTTCTGTATACTACACTTGGTACGGTGTAGCGACTATTTAAGAATATGCTGCGATGATTTAAATATTAAGTATGGTTACCAAGTGCTCAACTACTTTTACATACACTTGCAATTGTATTATGTTTAAATATATGAAATCTTGTGGTCCATAGTTATAACGCTGCTAGCATCAAACCTATATATCTCACCAACTTTATGTTGACGTTTTAAAGCATGTTATTCTCAGGTACGAATTAAGTCTTCCGCAGTGCATTTGCTCATGTTAAGGACATTACTTGGAGTCGATCATCGCAATGGGACCAAATGTTGAAGATTTCGTCCGGATGGGTAAGGACGGGTCGTCACATCATACTATCTAATATAGTATTTAGGTTAGATCTAAGATCAATTTCTTAAGTGATCTTACATGTCCATTTTGATTCTTGGTTTCAAAGGTTATATAGTTCATAGTTTAAATGTTGACTGTTTTTGACTATTTTTACCATCACTTTAGCCTAGGTGTTTCCATCAATTTAGACATCCAATTAAGTTGAGATTACCATCTTTGGAAATCTTATTGAGTATAGTTTCCAAACCATGTAATTTTAGCTTCTAGACTCAAAATTAAAGTTGGTCAAAAGTTCACCCTTTTACAAGTGTGCAAAACTGCTCAGGTTTGTACTATAAGTTCCCATGCAAGTTTAAAAATAGAAAAACATATTTGTTTCACTCAATACTTTTACAGAGGGTTTAGGACATATAAAGGTACTCATTTTTAAAAGTAATAACCTCCAGGTCTTCATTAACCTAGTTTTTAGAGATAAAGTTTTAGACCAAAATCTGACTACAACAAAATCTTCTGTCAACTTGTTGGGACTATTTCTCAATGATTCCTCAATGGTTTTTGGTGTTTCAACTTGTCATGTTTTCCTTATTATGTATAGTTTTTAGATTAAAATCCTATATTTCAAGATCTATCTTATAATTTGATTTATGCATGATGTTTGGACTCTTGGTCAGATTGGAATCTGGACCTTGGTTCACCAAATAAAAATGAAAAATTACTTTTTCTTTGAAATAAATCATGGAAACTTTACTGGAAGTCATGAACATATATATGAACATCATACTAAAAGATGAGTTCCTAAGACCAAGTATAATTTGGTTTTTAAGTCATGAACTTCAAGTCGAAAGTTTGGACAGATTCAAGATAAAACTGTTTTATGTTTTTAACCACTTTAGTTCTTAGTTTAGGTTCATTTTAAGTCATTGGACATGTAGAAAACTTAAGGTTGCTGATCTAATATCAAGATAAAGGCTAGCCATGTAATCCTCATTGAGTGATTAAGCACTCTAGATCAAGCTTTTACACCTTGATTTCTCTTGAAGATGACTAGTAAAGATGATAGAATTAGAGTAGGTTGTTATACCTTGAAGAGAAAGCTCTCTTAAGCTTATGAAGATGATGAAGATGATAGTTTTAGATATAGAAATTGAAGTGAATGTGTGTGAAATAAGTGATCAAGGAAGTGAAGAAAGAACAAGAGAAGGATTATATAGTGAAGGTGGTGGTGGACGTGGAAAAGGGAGAAGGAGGGGATGACTCACTAATCTACCATTAATGGTCATGCAAAGATTAATCACGATGTTTTGCATGGGATGGAAGTAAATATCTAAGATATTTTTGCATGAGAAGGTGATGTTATGGATGATGATGATGATGGTGGAGAATTAGATGATGATGATGGAAGATAATTTGTTAATTTTACATTCAAGTGTTCATGTATTTGTATAGTTTAATCTAATGTATAATCTAAGGTATTAAATTGTATGTTTAAGTTTTAGAAAGAATGCTTACATTAGGTCTAAATCAAGATAGATCAAGGTTGGTTAAATGGAAGTAATGGCTAAGTACAAGTTGATCAAATCTAGGTGTAAGAATGATTAAGTGTAGAGAAAGTCTTAACTTATAATATAATGTCCAATTGAATTAGTTATAAGTTTTTAATTCAAATACTTAGTTAATAAGTTTACTTATTAATTTATTATATATATAAAGGTATAGATTTCAAATCTAGGGTTTATGGTGATAAGCTAGGGTTTTAGAACATTGTCTAAGATGTGTGAAGTAACACTTAGACAAGTAAAACCTAAATGCATCCTTAGAGTTAGACAAACCCTAAAAACAAACCAAGACATAGATCATAAAATTTACTCGTCAAGTCGAAAATTGTAATTTAAAGAAGTCAAACTAGACAACTTAAGTTGGAAAAGCTAGAGTTGTGACATTACCTACCCGTTAAGAAAATTTCGTCCTCGAAATTTAGGAGGTACTTCGATTATCGAGCAGATGAGGATATTTCTGCCTTATATGGTCCACACGTTCCCATGTGAACTCTGGACCTCTCCGGGCATTCCAACGAACTTTAACAATTGCAATCCTACTATGCTTCAATCTTTTCACTTCACGATCCATCACTTCTACTGGTTCCTCGACAAAATACAACTTGTTGTCGATACTTAGTTCATCTAAAGGAATCACTAAATTCTCATCTGATAAACACTTCTTCAAGTTCGAAACATGAAAAGAATTATGAATACCACTAAGCTCTTGTGGTAGTTTCAATCTATATACAACTGGACCAATCCTTTCAATAACTTCAAAAGTGCCTACATATCTTGGGCTTAGCTTTCCTCGCTTCCCAATCCTTATTACTCCTTTCCATGGAGATACTTTAAGCATGACTATGTCACCCACTTGAAATTCCAAAGATTTTCTTCGAACATCGGCAAAGCTATTCTGCCTACTTCTTGTCGTCTTTAATCTTTCTTGAATCTGAAAGATCTTCTCGGTTGTCTCATGGATAATCTCTGGTCCTGTCAATTATGAATCACCAATCTCACTCTAACACAGTCGTGATTTACATTTCCTTCCATACAAAGCTTCAAATGGTGCAACCTTAATACTTGATTGATAACTGTTGTTATATGAAAATTCGGCTAAAGGTAAATACTTATCGCATCCACTTCCAAAATCATTTACACATGCTCGGAGCATGTCCTCCAAAGTCTGAATAGTTCTCTCACTCTGCCCATCGGTTTAGGGATGATAAACTGTACTCATGTCCAAACGAGTACCTAAGTCTTGTTGCAAAGATTGCCAAAATCTTGACGTAAATCTGCTATCTCGGTCGAAAATAATAGAAACTGGGACTCCATGTCTAGAGATAATCTCCTTGATATACAAGCTTGCCAACTTTTCCATTTATTCGGTTTCTTTCATTGGTAAGAAATGTGCAGATTTCGTAAGACGATCAACTACTACCCAAATGGTGTCTATGGTAAAGTCCATTGTAATCTTTTCCCACTTTCGTTCGGGAATCTCAGGTTGATGTAATAACCCTAATGGTTTCTGATTTTTAGTTTTGACCTTCGAACATGTTAAGCATTTTCCTACATAAGTTGCAATCTCAGCCTTCATGTTCGGCCACCAATAAAATTCCTTTAGGTCATGATACATTTTCCCAAACCCTGGATGAATTAAATATTTCGTCTTGTGTGTTTCATCCATCACAAGCTCTCTCAATCCACCAAACTCTGGAATCCAAATTCTGTCTACAAAATTTCGGGTTCCGTCACCCTTAATCTCAAACTTCTTATCTTTCTCACTAATTCCTTCCTTTTTCACGTTCTCTTCCTTCATAGCTTCCATTTGTACATCTTGAATACGAGACATAAGGTTTGTTTGAATAGTCATATTCAATGACCTAACTCTTGGAGGTTTAACCCTTTCCTTGCGAATCAATGCATGAGCTACAATGTTTGCTTTCCCTGGATGATATCGAATATCACAATCGTAATCGTTTATAAGCTCTACCCAACGTCTTTGTCTTATGTTTAGTTGTTTCTAATCAAAAATATGCTGAAGACTTTTGTGATCCGTATATATATTACACTTGGTTCCATATAACTAATGTCTCCATATTGTCAATGCAAACACAACAGCTCCTAACTCTAAATCATGAGTTGTATAATTCTGCTCATGTTTCTTTAGTTGACGAGATGAGGACGCAATGATCTTCTGTCGTTGCATTAAAACACATCCTAACCCTTGTCGAGACGCATCACAATAAGCTAGAAAATCTTCATTACCATACGGTAGTGATAGTATAGGTGCAATAGTTAACTTCTGTTTCAACATTTGAAAACGAGAATCCTGTTCTGCGTTCTGCGGACCATTCAAATTTATTATCCTTGTGCGTTAACCCAGTTAACGGTCGTGCTACAAGCGTGCTATCTTGTAGAAATTATGAATAAATCTTCTATAATATCCAGCAAGTCCTAAAAATTGACGAATTTGAGATGGGTTCTTAGGCACTTCCCAATTCTTAATAGCCTCAATCTTTATTGGATCAACATGGATACCTTCTCTATTAACCACATGACCCAAAAATTGGACTGAATCGAGCCAGAAACCACTCTTTGAAAATTTAGCATATAACTGCTCTCTTTCCAAAAGTTGCAGAACGAATCTCAAATGTTGCTCGTGTTCATCCTTATCCTTGGAGTAGATCAAAAAATCATCGATAAATACTATGATAAATTTATCTAGATATGGCTTACATACTCTGTTCATCAGATCCATAAATACTGCTGGGGCGTTGGTTAAACCAAACGACATCACTAAAAACCATAATGGCCATAGCGTGTTCTAAACGCTGCCTTAGGCATATCTTCCTCTTTGACTCTGAACTGATGATACCCTGATCTGAGGTCAATCTTGAAATATACACTTGACCCTTGCAGTTGGTCAAATAGATCATCTATTCTTGGTAGCGGGTAACGGATCTTGATTATAAGCTTATTCAGCTCTCGATAATCAATACACATTGTGAAAGTTCCATCCTTCTTCTTGCCAAGAAAAATTGGAGCACCCCACGGAGAAACACTAGGTCGAATAAATCCCTTATCTAATAATTCTTGGAGTTGATTTGATAATTCTTGTAGTTCTGAAGGAGCTAATAGATAAGGCGAATTAGCAACTGGCGTGGCTCCTGGAATTAAATCAATCTGGAATTCAACTTGCCTATGAGGAGGTAGACCTGGAAAATCTTCTGGAAATACATGAGGAAACTCTCGGACAACTGGAACATTTTCCAATCCAATCTCTTTGGTTTTGAGTTCTTTCACATGCACAAGAATGGAAGGATATCCCTTCTGTAGATATCTTCGAGCTCTCATACAAGATATAATATTAAGGTTCACCTTGCTCTTATCTCCTTGGATTACTAATTCCTCACCATTCTCAAGAGGTATACGAATAGACTTTTCCGCACAATTAATGTCCACACGATTCTTAGACAACCAGTCCATACCATTAACAACATCGAAACTTCCTAACTCAACGGGCATTAAATCAATTTCAAATAGATTTTTTGACAAATTTAAGACAAAACCTCGCATAATCTTATCTACTTTCATCAACTTACCATTTGCCAATTCTATAGCATACTTAGTGTTTAGGGCAGTTAAAGGCCTATTAATCGCAACACTAAAATTCTTAGCTATAAAACTTTTATCTGCTCTGGTATCGAATAAAATAGATGTTAAATGATTATCGGGGAGGAACGTACCTGTGACTAATTTGGGTCCTCACGAGCTTCTTTGGTTGAGATCTGAAAAGCTCGACCCTTAGCCTTTTCACCCTTTTTTGCCTTAGGACATTCTTTCTTGAAATGCCCCGCTTGTCCACATCCGAAACAAACATGCTGATTGTTCTTATCGCCTTTATTCTTCCCTGATAAACGAACTCTACAATACAAACACCAAAATGATGTTTCGTGCACCTGTTGCAGTAGGGTTTGTTTCCTCCATACCTACTATTTGAACTCTCAACCTTGGCAGTTCCTTGCTTCTTGGAATTACCTTTTTGGTTCCCATTCCACTTACGTTTCTCAGTCGTAATCTTCACATCCATCTTAACATTGATTGGTTGACGTCGCACTACTTGTGCCATCAAATCATACGCCATATGAATAGCACTCTGGATCGTTTCTGGTTTTGATGACAACACATTCCCTTGAATGTCTTCCGACAAACCCCAAAAATATCTCTCAATTCTCTTATATTCGGGAGTGACCATGGTTGGGCACATTAAAGCTAACTCAAGGAATCGATTAGTATATTTTGCGATATCAGTTCCTTCCAACTTTAAGTTCCACAACTCGGTTTCTAGCCTTTGAATCTCGTTCCTCGGGCACTACTCATCAACCATTTACTTCTTATATTCTTCCCATGGCGTATTATATGCAACATCAATACCCACAGACTTAGCAAAAGAATTCCACCAGGTTAAGGCTCCATCTAAAAGAGTACATGATGCGAACTTCACTCGATCATTGTCTGCGTACTTACTAATTTTAAATTCCGATTCTAGTTTTTCAATCCATCTCATTAACCCTACGGGTCCTTCCGATTCTGAAAAACTCTAGGGCTTGCAACCTATAAATGCCTTGTAATTGCATCGCTGCTGAACATTTGCCACTCCGGGTCTTCTTTCATTCGCGGCATTTGGTGCACGTCCTGCTTCAGCGTTAGCAATTGCTTCAGCTACTCTTTGAGCTACCATCTCCTCAATCTGAGTGGCACTCATTCCCGTGTTTGGATTTCCTTTCGGAGGCATTTTCTAACAAAAGAAAGACAATTCAAATATTTGAGATATTATAAGTAATATATGCATACTTGTTCATACTACGAAAATGAATTAAACAATCATAATATAAAAGTCATCAATTAAGATCGGTCTTTTAATATTACAAAATTTGGGTATCTATCCTACCCGTTAGTTCCATTCATATGAACAACTAATAGATTAATTACTTTTCCTATAATATCCGCAATATAAGAACATCTTTAAGAGTGTAAGCTAGAAAATCAACACTCTTAGTTACTAATGGTAGATCTAAGGTGGTGCAATGGTGTTAACCACCGAAATCACTTCGTTCAAACGAACTTCCAAACTAGCCACTTGTACCGCAAGGTCACAATTCCTTGCTGACAAATCATCCACACGGTACTTCAACAACTCGATCTCCTCTTGTTGCAAACACTTTACTCCCTCAATCTCATTAAATTAAGAATGATTACCATCCTGATTCTCTTGGATGTACAAATAGTCAACCGTTCCTTGAAGTCGCTCAATCCGTCCCTCATGCCTAAAAATTCTAGTTAACAAAGTGTAAATCGTGTCCTGTTGTGATTGACCATTAATCCATCCCTGCCATTAATAGTCGGTGGCACATTATGCTCATGGTACGGGGTTCCCTCTTGTTGATTCCATCTACCTAAAAGTTCACAAACCCACATCCATCGTCGCCAGAATGGCTGGTACATCTCAAACTCATTCCTGTTAGAGTTGTCGTCCGAATTGTCGCTAATGATTATAGGTGCGGTGATAGTGTTGGATCTCACGGAACTAGAAGCTTATAATACAAAAAAGATATGCTAGGTAGCATATATAATACCACATACCAGAAGCACATGGTCCAATTCAACTTCTACTTCATGCTAGACATTTATTTGTGCAAAATAGACAGATTCGATCCTAATCACGTAGTCGTATTCGAGGTTGAATATACGAATATCTAGACACATTTAAAATATGAAGTCTACATGAAATATCAAACTAATCATGTAATTTACAGAATACAAAATCTTGGTCATCAAAAAGCATGTTAAATAGTCGTTTGGTCCATGAACAAATTCCTAGTCAACACGTTGTAGCACGAACGTTCAAGTAATTATAAAATGACTTTTACAAATCTATTTACTATGATATCCTAGTCCATTTTATGTGTTTTTAAATTTTATATCCAGCTAACTTCAGTTCATAAGCCAATTCATAACACACAAGTTTTAATTTCTGTTTTAGTGCACAATTTCATACCGAAACTTCAAACGATCATAACTTAGGCTATACTAAACGAAATCATACGATTCAAGAGAGAAAATGTCACACCCCCAGTTAGGGCCTGGGTGAAATGTGACTTAATATCAAATCAACCAACATATTATAATATACGAGAACAATACTAAATGATAAAACAAACTTTATTGAGCACGCAGCGGAAAATGAAACGTAGTTACAATGATAGGAATAACAATAATGGAAATGTTCACATGCAGAAGTAATAAATGCGATATCTCTTGATCCTATGTCCAAGTAGCATCACATAAGCAGTAAGTATAAGAGCTTGAATCAAACAGCACCTGAGACAAAACATGCTAAAGTGTCAACCAAAAGGTTGAGTGAAGTTCATAGGTTTAACAAATAAGTTTGACCGTTTGTTTTAGACCACAAGATTTAATTTGTAAGGTTGATCTCCCGCAGGATCAAAAAGTTATGCCAGTGCGTGATATTTAGACTAAACGTTCAAGTTTGCCCCATGACAAGTTAGTTCTACTTGTCGGTTTAATTTCATTATCAAGCAATACAACGATAACATCAAATGTATCGGGGACGTTACTCCCGATAGGCCTACCCCCAATAACTAAGCATGCCGCAGCACCTAAAAATATCACTGTAGGGACTTAGTCGGACATAGCCGGGTATAGCATAGTTTTAGTTGGTACTTGTGTCTAAATTGTAAATAGTAAAAGCAGCATGTGTCTCACCCCAATAAGTATAAAAAGTAAATTGAGCTCAAGTAAAGTGGGGCTATAAAAATCACCTTAGTAAGTAGAGAGAGAGTTATTCCTCGGAATAAAGAGTTGAACGAGTGAGCAGGAAAGTCAACCTATTGACATTTAAGAGTAGTTAAGTGTTTTGCCCATGTTTAAGTTTAAGTATGTGTTTAAGTATAGTTTGTTTTACTAAGTTTCTATTCCTAGTAAGTTACTATTTTTATAATGTTTCCATTTTTAGAAAGTTTCTTATTTTACTAAGTTTCTATGACTATAGAGTTTCTACTTTTATGAGTGTTTTTCATTTTAGGATACTTGCCGTATTAGATAAGCTTCCAATCACCCCTTTCCCTTCGAATGGCTAATTTAGATCTAGGGGCTTGAGCCATAGGACCCTTTAAATCGGAAATCCAAACCCTCTGCCTAGAATCTCGTAGAAACCATTCGTCAAGAAAGTTCGAAGATCTATACATCTCTAATACATATCCCAAAATATTTTTGTGCTACAATATAAGTAGTAGGTTATAGGTGCTAGTAATAGTAATAGTGTATACATGTTAAGTACTAGTATAAATAGTATTAGGGTTTAAGGTTTTAATATGTATATGTATATATAATTCGTATATATACATAAAAATATTTTTTTTTTACATGTATATATGTATATATAAATCTAGGAGTGTTTATGTATATACTTATGAATAACAAGTTTATAATATGAATATGAATTAACAAAGATTAAAGTTTATGTAAATAGTTTAGGGTTTATGTTATACCTTTGAAGATTCAAGATAATTAACAAAGAAAAGATGAACACGATGAAGATGGAAGATCAAAGCCTTAAAAATCTTGAAGAACTCCTTGAAGATTCTTGAAGAACACGAAGAACAAGCTTGAAGATCCGAATACCACAAGAGAGGGAGAGGGAGAGATTGTTTTTGAGAGAGGATTTTGGTGTGATTTGTGAATGAGAAACTAGGAGTTTATATAGTGCAAGTATTAGAGTGTTAGTCAACATAAGGATGTTCTAATTAATGATTTTATTTTATTTTATAATTTTTAGTCAACAATAGGTGGTACTAGTTTATATATATATTATTTTAATTTTTAGTCAACATAAGGATGTAATTGTTTAAGATTCTTTAGTCTCATTATTATTACTATTATTACTATTATTATTTTTTACATTTACTACATGATAAGTATTATTTTCTTTTTACTAATTCATGACTTGTATATATTTAGTTCTCAATTGTTTTATTATTTATATAAATGTCAATTTTTATTTATTACTTATAGGTTATCAGTTATAATATTACATAAATGCATAAATTTTAATTAGCAGTGAGTGTCGACTAACAGTTTATTATTTTCATCTTTTATTAACTTGTCTATTATTGCACAAAGTTAATTAATATGTTTTCTAACTCTTAATACTTAACAATTGTTGATTAAAGTTTAATCATTAAGTTTTGATTATATTGTTTGGGCATTTAATATTGGAAAAATATAGAATGGAAAAATGAGGGTCGTTATAGTACCTCCCCGTTATTGAAAACTTCGTCCCGAAGTTTTTAGGTAGTTTCTCGTTTGCATCAGCAGTTGAGAAGAGATGGGGATATTTCCGTTTCATATGGTCTTTGCGTTCCCAGGTATATTCGGGGCCTCTACGCGAATTCCACCGGACTTTAACGATAGGTATATTGCTTTTACGCGTTTGTTTGACCTCTCCTTCCATGATTTCTATAGGTTCTTCAACGAAGTGCATTTGCTCATCAATGCGGACATCATCCAGAGGAATAACGAGTGTGTCATCGGCAAGACACCGTTTAAGATTTGAGACATGAAACACATCATGTACTTGACTAAGTTCGGTTGGCAGTTCTAATCGGTATGCCACGGGACCGACTCTTTCAGTGATTGTGAATGGTCCAACATATCGTGGACTGAGTTTACTTCGCTTACCGAAGCGGACAACACCTTTCCAAGGGGATACTTTCAACATGACTTTATCTCCAACTTGGTATTCGATGTCTTTTCGTTTCTTATTGGCATAGCTTTTCTGTCGGCTACGGGCAGTTTCTAAACGTTGCTTGATTTGAACGATCTTTTCGGTAGTTTCGTGAATAATTTCAGGACCAGTTAAATGTCTGTCCTCAAGTTCATCCCAACACAAAGGAGATCTACACTTCCGTCCATATAAAGCTTCAAAAGGTGCAGCCTTAATGCTGGAGTGATAACTGTTATTATAAGAAAATTCAACCAAAGGTAGATGTCTATCCCATCCTTTGCCGAAATCGATTGCACAAGCACGTAGCATATCCTCCATAGTTTGAATGGTTCGTTCACTTTGACCATCGGTTTGCGGATGATAAGCTGTACTCATGTCGAGTTGAGTTCCAAGAGCAGATTGTAAAGTTTTCCAAAATCTAGAAACAAATCGACTATCGCGATCAGAAATGATCGAGATAGGAACACCATGACGTGAGACGATTTCTTTAATATAAAGCTGTGCTAATCTCTCCATCTTGTCGGTTTCCTTGATTGGTATGAAATGTGCAGATTTAGTAAGACGATCAACTACGACCCAAATAGTATCGTTACCGTTCGAAGTCTTAGGTAACTTAGTAACGAAGTCCATAGTGATACCTTCCCACTTCCACTGCGGAATGTCGGGTTGTGTCAACAGACCAGAAGGCTTTTGATGTTCGGCCTTGACTTTCAAACAAGTGAGACACTTACTAACATAAGTAGCAATATCGGCTTTCATGTTAGGCCACCAGTAGAATTCCTTCACATCGTGATACATCTTACTGGAACCGGGATGGATAGAATATCTAGTCTTATGTGCTTCATCCAAGACTAGTTCGCGAAGATTACCAAAACGAGGAACCCAGATTCTATTGCCAAAGTACCGTGTACCATTAGCTTTCACTTGAAGTTGGTTCTCAAAACCAATAGGTCCTTCACCTTCGATAAGTGTCGGTCTAATAGCTTCCAATTGAGCTTCACAGATTCGTGAAATAAGATTCGATTTGATTTTTAGGTTTAAAGCACGAACACGTTTAATATCGTCTTTTCGACTAAGGGCATTGGCAACTACATTCGCCTTGCCAGGATGATATTTCAGCTCACAATAATAATCGTTCAATGTCTCGAGCCATCGACTTTGCCTCATATTCAGCTGTTTTTGATCAAAGATGTGTCGAAGACTTTTATGGTCAGTGTACACCGTAAAGTGATTACCATAGAGATAATGTCTCCATATCTTTAATGCAAATACCACGGCACCTAACTCTAGGTCATGTGTGGTATAGTTTACTTCATGTTTCTTCAACTGTCTAGATGCATAGGCGATAACCTTCTCTCGTTGCATTAAAACACAACCAAAGCCATGCTTTGAGGCATCGCAGTAAACAACAAAGTCGTCGGTACCTTCAGGTAAAGAAAGAATCGGGGCTGTGGTCAACTTCTCCTTCAGAATCTTGAAAGCAGATTCCTGTTCTTCGGACCACTCAAATTTCTTCCCTTTTTGAGTCAGCTTTGTAAGAGGTTTGGCAATGAGAGAAAAATCTTTTATAAACCTTCGATAGTAACCGGCAAGTCCCAAAAATTGACGAATATGCTTTGCAGTCTTTGGTATCTCCCAGTTCTGAATAGCAGTAATCTTAGCTGGATCGACATGTATTCCGTTTCTATCAACAACATGTCCGAGAAATTGTACGGTTTTGAGCCAAAACTCGCACTTAGAAAATTTAGCATAAAGTTGTTCCTTTCGTAAGAGTTCAAGAATCATGCGCAAATGTTGCTCATGCTCTTTCTCATTCTTCGAATAGATCAAGATGTCGTCAATGAATACGATGACAAATTTGTCAAGATACGGTTTACAAACACGATTCATGAGGTCCATGAACACGGCAGGAGCATTAGTTAAACCAAAAGGCATGACACAGAATTCATAGTGCCCATAACGAGTGCGAAAAGCAGTCTTAGGAATATCGGATTCCTTGACCTTGAGTTGGTGATAACCGGATCTTAAATCAATCTTTGAATAAACACTTGACCCTTGAAGTTGGTCAAATAGATCATCAATACGTGGCAACGGATAACGGTTCTTGATAGTAAGCTTGTTAAGTTCACGGTAATCAATGCACATCCTTAATGTACCATCCTTCTTTTTAACAAACAGAATAGGAGCTCCCCAAGGGGACGAGCTTGGACGAATGAAACCTTTATCCAATAGTTCTTGGAGTTGGTTGGATAATTCCTTCATTTCGGAAGGTGCTAAACGGTATGGTGCTTTAGCAACAGGAGCAGCACCAGGAGTTAAATCAATTTGGAATTCAACTTGTCGAGGAGGTGGAATACCCGGAAGATCTTCGGGAAACACATCGGGAAAGTCTTTAACTACTGGTACATCTTCAATTCGCTTCTCTTTCGATTCAATCAGATTAACGTGGGCTAGAATAGCTGGATAACCTTTCATAAGGTATTTGCGGGTTTTAATACAGGAGATAATATTGAGATTGGAACCACTCTTTTCACCTTGGATAATAAGAGTCTCTCCATTTCCTAATGGAACATGAACGGTTTTATCGTAACACATGATCGCAGCTCTTAATGGACGTAACCAATCCATTCCAACTATGACATCGAAACTTCCTAGCTCGACCGGCAAAAGGTCTATCTTAAATTCTTTGCTGGCTAAGATTAGGTTGCAGTTTTTATAAATTTTATCAACTTTCATGATCTTTCCATTGGCTACTTCTACTAATCGTTTAGTTTCTAAGGGTTGAGGCTTTTCAGTAAATAGGGTACAAAATTCATTAGATACGTAACTTCGGTCGGCACCAGTATCGAATAAAATAGTTGCGTAGCAATTATTGACGAGATACGTACCCGTGATGACCTCATCTTCATCTCGGGCTTCAGCAGCAGTAATAACAAATGCACGACCCTTTGCAGCAGTAGTATTGGCTCCAGTAGCAGGATTATCTCTCTTCTTAGGGCAATTTGGACTAATGTGTCCCTTTTCCCCACAAGTATAACAAGTAGGAGGAGCTTTGGCAGGAACAATAGATTTATTCTTTGGAGGAGTCCTACACGTCTTAGCTACGTGTCCCACTTTCTTACACAATGAACAAGTGGCAGTGCACTGCCCCGGGTGATGCCTTTCACAACGAACACAAAAAGGATAAGTGCCCTTATAATTCGTACTTGTACTATCCATAAGCTTTTTACTAACATTCTGATTTGAACCTTGAGACGGCTCAAACTTCCTCTTACCATCATTACCCTTGGTTTCAACTTGCTTATTGGCCGACGCCCTTCTTCTCTTGGCCAACATGAGATTTTGTGCCATGAGAATCACAGCATCCAAAGTAACCTTCTCAGCAGCAATAACATTCCCTTGAACATCCTCGGGAAGACCTTCAATATACCGCTCAATTCTTCTAGCTTCAGTAGGAAACATTTCAGGACATAGAGTAGAAAGCTCCAGATAACGATTGGTATAATTCTCAATGTCAGTACCCTTGACCCTGAGTTCCCAGAACTCAGCTTCAAGCTTCTGAACTTGACTCCTTGGGCAGAATTTGTTGACCATCATACTTTTGAGTTCGTCCCATGGAATTGCATTAGCATTATCAATTCCTACGGACTTGGCATAAGCAGTCCACCAAGTTAAAGCATTACCACCCAACGAGCTAGTGGCATACTTTACTCGATCATCATCACCACAGTTGCAAATACGGAAAATAGATTCCATCTTTTCGAACCAACGAACTAGTTCGACAGCTTCTTCGTTTCCCTTAAAAGCGGGAGGGTGACAGTTTGTAAAGTCCTTGTAGGAACAAGGTTTTGGTTGAGTATTAGCATGATTAGCTTGGGCGTTGCCTTGGGCAGCAGCGAGTAACTGTTGGAATTGCTCAGTAGTTAACACAACGTTGTTAACGGTAGGTGCAGCTGAACGAACCATGATGTCACTACATAAAAGTGAACATATGTTTGATAAGTTTAACAAGTTATAAGTTTGAGTAATCACAAGTATGAATAAACTAAAGTATTGATATCGCATGATATTAATAAAACACTTTATATTATTAGAACGAGGCATTAAATAAGCCTTTATTACACGATTCGGAAATAGAAATTGTTTAAGGCACAGCCTTTACATAGATGGAAAATAGGAAAAATAACTAGGAAATATTAAGATTGAAGTAGTCTTCATATTTCGTCTCCAACCTTCTTCATAAACTCCTCAACTTTCTCATTTTTCGACTTTTGTTTCTCATAGAGATACTCGAAGTTGTCATAAAGGTTGGTAACACGACTGTTTAAGGCATTAGTGTTGTACTCTCTTATGGCAAGTTGTTCGTCGACTCGACCTTTCTCCATTTTCATTCGGACATCAACATCCTCCTTGAGGTAAGCAAGTGATTGCTTTCCCCAGCGAGTGTTGCGTTCTTCCTCGCACTTTAGCATCAGCAACTCCTTTCTTAGCTCGACGTTTTCTTTCATAAGTTTCTTCATTCGACGATCCACTCTTTCCATGTGGCGAAGTAGACCTCCAATGTTTCTCTCGGTATCGTTTCGTAATCTCATGATTTCATACTTAGGACCATCATAAAAAGGAGATCGGGCTCTCTTCCTTGATGGACCAACTTCTTCATGCCGTTTTCCCTTATCTTGGGTTCTCGGAGTTGGGTAGTATTGAGGAGACCCATGTGAATCTAAAATAGTATTCGGGCTATAATTCAGTGGTGGTGAAGCAGGACTATAAAGAGGACTTCGAACTGGTCTCGAAGTTGAAGAGTGTCCAACACCTACTTCGGTGGTAGGGTTGTGAGTTGCTTTGTTGGGCTTGTTAACGCTTGAGCTTGACATCCTATCATTAGGAAAGAGACCTTGATTAGAATCTTTGAGTCAAGTTTATTAAAGCATAATTGTTAAGATTATACGACAATCCTAAGTGCTTTAAGTCCAAGGCAGGAAAGGTTATAGTTTCCTAGATTGCTAAGGCACCCTAGCTAACAAGTAAGGCACACATAAAAATGCAATCCTGGTTCTCTATAACAGCCTGGTTTGCTCTGATACCAATCTGTCACACCCCCAGTTAGGGCCTGGGTGAAATGTGACTTAATATCAAATCAACCAACATATTATAATATACGAGAACAATACTAAATGATAAAACAAACTTTATTGAGCACGCAGCGGAAAATGAAACGTAGTTACAATGATAGGAATAACAATAATGGAAATGTTCACATGCAGAAGTAATAAATGCGATATCTCTTGATCCTATGTCCAAGTAGCATCACATAAGCAGTAAGTATAAGAGCTTGAATCAAACAGCACCTGAGACAAAACATGCTAAAGTGTCAACCAAAAGGTTGAGTGAAGTTCATAGGTTTAACAAATAAGTTTGACCGTTTGTTTTAGACCACAAGATTTAATTTGTAAGGTTGATCTCCCGCAGGATCAAAAAGTTATGCCAGTGCGTGATATTTAGACTAAACGTTCAAGTTTGCCCCATGACAAGTTAGTTCTACTTGTCGGTTTAATTTCATTATCAAGCAATACAACGATAACATCAAATGTATCGGGGACGTTACTCCCGATAGGCCTACCCCCAATAACTAAGCATGCCGCAGCACCTAAAAATATCACTGTAGGGACTTAGTCGGACATAGCCGGGTATAGCATAGTTTTAGTTGGTACTTGTGTCTAAATTGTAAATAGTAAAAGCAGCATGTGTCTCACCCCAATAAGTATAAAAAGTAAATTGAGCTCAAGTAAAGTGGGGCTATAAAAATCACCTTAGTAAGTAGAGAGAGAGTTATTCCTCGGAATAAAGAGTTGAACGAGTGAGCAGGAAAGTCAACCTATTGACATTTAAGAGTAGTTAAGTGTTTTGCCCATGTTTAAGTTTAAGTATGTGTTTAAGTATAGTTTGTTTTACTAAGTTTCTATTCCTAGTAAGTTACTATTTTTATAATGTTTCCATTTTTAGAAAGTTTCTTATTTTACTAAGTTTCTATGACTATAGAGTTTCTACTTTTATGAGTGTTTTTCATTTTAGGATACTTGCCGTATTAGATAAGCTTCCAATCACCCCTTTCCCTTCGAATGGCTAATTTAGATCTAGGGGCTTGAGCCATAGGACCCTTTAAATCGGAAATCCAAACCCTCTGCCTAGAATCTCGTAGAAACCATTCGTCAAGAAAGTTCGAAGATCTATACATCTCTAATACATATCCCAAAATATTTTTGTGCTACAATATAAGTAGTAGGTTATAGGTGCTAGTAATAGTAATAGTGTATACATGTTAAGTACTAGTATAAATAGTATTAGGGTTTAAGGTTTTAATATGTATATGTATATATAATTCGTATATATACATAAAAATATTTTTTTTTTACATGTATATATGTATATATAAATCTAGGAGTGTTTATGTATATACTTATGAATAACAAGTTTATAATATGAATATGAATTAACAAAGATTAAAGTTTATGTAAATAGTTTAGGGTTTATGTTATACCTTTGAAGATTCAAGATAATTAACAAAGAAAAGATTAACACGATGAAGATGGAAGATCAAAGCCTTAAAAATCTTGAAGAACTCCTTGAAGATTCTTGAAGAACACGAAGAACAAGCTTGAAGATCCGAATACCACAAGAGAGGGAGAGGGAGAGATTGTTTTTGAGAGAGGATTTTGGTGTGATTTGTGAATGAGAAACTAGGAGTTTATATAGTGCAAGTATTAGAGTGTTAGTCAACATAAGGATGTTCTAATTAATGATTTTATTTTATTTTATAATTTTTAGTCAACAATAGGTGGTACTAGTTTATATATATATTATTTTAATTTTTAGTCAACATAAGGATGTAATTGTTTAAGATTCTTTAGTCTCATTATTATTACTATTATTACTATTATTATTTTTTACATTTACTACATGATAAGTATTATTTTCTTTTTACTAATTCATGACTTGTATATATTTAGTTCTCAATTGTTTTATTATTTATATAAATGTCAATTTTTATTTATTACTTATAGGTTATCAGTTATAATATTACATAAATGCATAAATTTTAATTAGCAGTGAGTGTCGACTAACAGTTTATTATTTTCATCTTTTATTAACTTGTCTATTATTGCACAAAGTTAATTAATATGTTTTCTAACTCTTAATACTTAACAATTGTTGATTAAAGTTTAATCATTAAGTTTTGATTATATTGTTTGGGCATTTAATATTGGAAAAATATAGAATGGAAAAATGAGGGTCGTTATAGAAAATTCAATAGTTTTTTGTGATCTATTCATCTAAACACATTGAAAATACATAAAACAAACTTAAAAAGACAAAACACACTATCATACGGTTCTTAGAACTCAAGTAGCATGCAAAATATTCAAGGACAGTTTCTGTTTGCGCATGAGTTTCATTTTAATTCTCATTTAATCTTAAAAATAGTAATTAACAAATGTCCAATTGGAGATGACTCTAAAGACCTCAAATTACTAGTGGTAAAGTAATCAAAGAAAACCATGTAGCCAATTTGTACAGTTTTAAACCAACTTTTCGGACTTTCTGATTTAGACAGAATTCAGACCTTTGGTTTCGGCACGCATGCAACACATAGAAAATAAGACTTTCAGAACTAGACATGTAAACAAGATATGCTAAGAAATATACATACTACAACATACCAGAGGCACAAAGTCTAATTCAACATCTACCTCATGTTAGACAATTATTTGTGCAAAATAGACAGATTCGATCCCATTCAGGTAGTAAAGTTCGGGGTCGAATATACAAGCAGCTAGAAACAATTAGCATGTGAAGTCTACATGAAATGTCAAGTAATAATAATGCAATTTACAGAATACAAAAGATTGATTTTCAAAAAGCATGTTAAATGGTCGTTTGGTCCATAAACAACTTACTAGTTACCGCGTTGTAACACGAACATTCAAGTAATCATAAAATGACTTTTACGAATCCGTTTACTATGATATCCTAGTCCATTTTATGTGTTTTTAAATTCTATATCCATCTAGAATCAGTTTATAAGCCAATTCAAAACATATAAGTTTCAGTTTTCGTATTATAGCATAATTACATACCGAAACTTCAAACGAGCATAACTTAGGCTATACAAAATGAAATAATGCAATTCAAGCGACCAAACCCAATAGTTTTTCGATAGCTATCCATCTAAACAATTTTAAATTAAAGAAAAAAGTCACAAAACAAGTATCATAGCAATACAATTTGTCTTTAAACCCTAACACGCAAATCGGACAATATAACGACTAATCATATATACAAACGCGACCAATTGAGCAATAGAACATTAAATAATGTGATAATTATAAAAATCTGGAAAACTAGATTTTTTAAATCATACCGTAATCAAGCAATTATTTGTAAAGATGTGTAGAGCTCGTCGCGAGGAACAAGAATACGTGATCGGTTAAGCAAGCAAACAACTAGGGATGGAGTTCTTGATGGAAGAAGATGTTGACTATATGATGAAGGAGATGGTGATTTGCAGCGGCTGAATGAGAGGGAGGAAGGGCACGTACCCCTTTTTTTGTTAAATGATGTTTAGTGGACTAGGTTGTTAATTTAAGAGTTAATTAGCAAGTGGGTCAAAAATTAAACAAGGGATGGCGATGGATGGTAAAATTTCAGCCAAGAGGGTCCAAAATGAAGTCCAGGGGCAGAATTTATTAAGTTAGTACATTTATATTGTAGCCCGATAGGTTTCGATAGGTTATGTGGCTCGAAAACGCGAACCGAGTCGCTAAACATTAATTTTCCGCGTCTTTAATCTATAAAAATTCCAATAAATCTAAAGTGTCTTAAAGACATTATAAATAGATAATATAATTATGTAAATTGAATTACATTATGTTTTGGCTTGCTAGTCCGCTAAGTTTGGTTCGTTTCTAGTTGCCGTTAACCGTACCGAGTTCCCGGAACGTTAACCGATAGTTAAAACGCATCCCACCTAGTTTAATTCATTAAATATATAATAAATTAAATATGTTTTTCTTAAAGTTAATAATTATTAAAAATAATTATTTTATTAACAATCAAGCGTATCATTTTCTCAGTATTTCAAAACATGAAATAGGTTTTTCGGCTCATATATTCATATATTAAATATAGTAGTTCATCATGAACTCAAGTATTCATTTTAATTAAATTAAATACAAAAATTTCAGTAAGTTCCATCAATTAACTTAACGGGCAGTTAACGAAGCTTAACGGGAAAAGCAGGGTTGTTACATTATCCACCCGTTATTGAAAATTTCGTCCCGAAATTTTGGTTAGTGCCATCCGTCGGCGTTGCTTTGGAAAAAATAGATGTGGGTATTTTCTTTTCATTTGATCTTCTTGATCTTACATGAGTTTGAGTTCTTTACGAGGGTTCCAACGAATTCTTACAATACAAATTACGCTTTGTTTGAGTTGTTTGAGCTTATGGTCTAAGACCTCTATGGGCTCTTAGATGATGAAAGAAAGTTTGGTGTCCAAGCGTATCTCAAAGAGATGAACTATAAAGTTTTACTCTGCTAAGTGTTTCTCTGAGTTTCAAACGTGAAAGGTATCATGAAAATTTGTTAAAGATCTCGCACTCATGACGTATACTAGTTTAATGTTGCTAGATTTCCTATCCTTTGAGGAATGGGATAAGGAGATCCTTTAAGCGAAAAGTATGAGCGTAATAAGGGAAGAAGTGTTCATCTTCATGTAGCCACCTCGAGCATCTTGTAGTTGAATGTTAAAATCAGATGAAAATGTGATTTAATACATTTAGTTATGTATATTTTGAAGTTGAATAACAGTTGACCCTTTATCGGGATCATAGAGATATATGAAAATAAAGAAAATTATAGCCTCAGATTGTGTGATATATAAGGTCTCGATGTTTTCAGATGGCAACAAAGAAAATAACAGAGTCATGTAACATGGTACGTAGCGGTGATAATGTTGATCAGGCATCATCACCATCACGAGCCATTGGAACTTCAGTATGACTTACTGTAATATAACCACGTTGATCGAGCGTCATTATATTACACTAATTCATACCTCCAATCCAACATCCCTCCATCAAATTTAAGAGGATATAGTCGTGGAGAATGAAGATGAACAAGGTGTAATGGCATCTCAAATAAAATCGTATTTAATCGAAAGTGTTAATGCAACCTTTAAAGGTGTGTGTCCCAAGGGAATTTGAATAAATGATAGTTTACGTCAATGTATTCAAGGTCGTCTGGAATTGGTCATCCTTGCACGAGACATGTTTCTTCATAGCAGAGTAGCACACCTAAATTGTGCCAATGAAAACAACGCTATAGAAATATACTAGCTACGAGTAATGAAGCATAGTATCAAGTAGTAAACGAGGGTAGTGATCCTTAGTAGTGATAAGTAGTAAGAAAGTAATAGTAGTAATTATCAATAGTGTAATAACAGTAACGATTAACAATTGTGTGGTGGGTAACGATAGTGTAGTAGTAATAGTGAAGTAACAATCGTGAAGGTTTTGTAGCACTAGTGGTGAAATGTCCCGTTCATATTGATTATAAACGTTCCATATCAATTGATTTCGTTGCGAGGTTTTGACCTATATATGAGACGTTTTTCAAAGACTGCATTAGATTTTAAAACAAACCCTAACCTTTAAAATATTACGACGATTATCAGAAATGATAACCTGAAATATAGCGTTTTCACATGACCGTTACATAATGGTTTACAATAATATTACACAACAATATATGTCTTCGAATGCAGTTTTTAAACAATATTATACAAGTATGCTGACTCCAACTCTTGTCCATAAATTAGCATGCAACAGCGGAAGCTCTTAATAATCACCTGAGAATAAACATGCTTTAAACGTCAATAAAAATGTTGGTGAGTTATAGGTTTAGCCTATATATTTATCAAATCATAATAATAGACCACAAGATTTTCATTTCCATTTCTCAATAACATGCATTCTGTATAAAAATCATTCATATGATGAACACCTGGTAACCGACATTAACAAGTAGCATATAGAATATCCACATCATTCCGGGACTCACATCAGATATGATAAATCAAAGTACTAAAGCATCCGTAACTCGGATGAGTCTTGTTGGGCCAAATAGATCTATCTTTAGGATTCACGTCAATTGGTGGCAATTATCATAAACACCAATTCTTAGGCTACCAAGCTAAAAAGGGGCATATTCGGTTCGATAATTCAACATAGAATGTAATTTCGATCACTTGTGTCTATTTTGTAAAACATTTATAAAACTGCATGTATCCTCATCCCAAAAATAATAGATTTCAAAAGTGGGACTATAACTCACTTTCACGTATTTTCACTTTGTTGGAAAATAAGACTTGGCTACTGGTCGATTCACGAACCTATAACAAATATGTACATATATATCAAAGTATGATCGAAATATATTCACAACATTTTTATTACGTTTTAATGATTTAAGTTTATTAAATTAGCGGTCCAACATTAGTAGTCTACAACTAGTTGTCCATAGTTAGATGTACAGAAATAAATCAATATATATTATCTCGAATCAATCCACGACCCAGTATATACAAGTCTCAGGCTAGATCACAACTTAAAGTATATATATTATTTTGGAATCAACCTCAACCCTGTATAGCTAACTCAAGCATTACTGCATATAGAGTGTCTATGGTTGTTCCCAAATATATTATATAGATGGGTCGATATGATATGTCAAAACATTGTATACGTGTCTATGGTAACCCAAGATTACATAATATATGTTAGAATACATGTGTAATACAATATAAGTTAGTTAAGTTAAGATTTGAATAGATTTGTTACAAATTTCACGTGGCTACAACAAGCAAAAATATCCAATTCTGTTTTACCCATAACTTCTTCGTTTTAAATTCGTTTTGAGTGATTCAAGTTGCTATGGTTTCATAATGAACTGAAATTTATGAAACTAAACAGAAAAAGTATAAGTTTATAGTTGGAAATACAAGTTACAAGTCATTTTATAGAGGTAGTCATTTGAGTCAAAATAACGACGTCTTGATGACCATTTTGAAAAACATACTTCCACTTTGAGTTTAACCATTATTTTTGGATATAGTTTCTTGTTCATAAGAAAAATATTTTTCCCAGAATTATAGCTATTAAATCAAAGTTTATCATAGTTTTTAATTATCCAAACCAAAACAGCCCCCGGTTTCGCTACGACGGCGTATGTCCGGTTTTACGGTGTTCTTCTTGTTTTCAGGTTTTAAATCATGAAGTTAGCATATCATATAGATATAGAACATGTGTTTAGTTGATTTTAAAAGTTAAGTTAGAAGGATTAACTTTGTTTGCAAACAAGTTTAGAATTAACTAAACTATGTTCTAGTGATTACAAGTTTAAATCTTCGAATAAGATAGTTATATATATATGAATCGAATGATGTTATGAACATCATTACTATCTCAAGTTTAGTAGGTAAACCTACTGGAAGTGACAAGAAATGATCTAGCTTCAAAGGATCCTTGGATGGCTTGAAAGTTCTTGAAGTAGAATCATGACACGAAAACAAGTTCAAGTAAGATTTCTACTCGAATTAAGATAGTTACAGTTATAGAAATTGAATCAAAGTTTGGATATGAGTTTTACCTTGAATAAGAAAGATAACCTATTGTAAATAACAAAGGTTTCTTGATCTTAGATGATTACTTGGAATGGATTAGAAAGCTTGGAAGTATACTTGCAAACTTGAAAGGATTTTCGAAGTGTTCTTGAAGTGTTCTTCCTATGATGATTATAGTTTGATTCTTGAAGTAGTTTTTGATGAAAATGATGATTTGGTTACTGGAAAAATTCGTTCATAGGGGTGTGTGTGTGTTGAGAGAGAATTAGAAAGGAAAATGGAAATGAAATGAAGTGAATGGTGAGTGGTGAGTGGGGTTAAAAGGAGTTCTTGTTAGTTGACTAGTTCATGGTAGAAGTTAAACTTGATTAGTCATGCATGACAAAATCAAGAGTGGAATCCCATGCTAGTTCCTATTGGTATATACCCATAGTAAGTATGTCTAAAAGCTGGGTATAATACGAGTACGAAGACTGAATGAATACGAGTAGAATTGTTGATGAAAATGAATGAGAATGTAATCGTAAACATTTTTGTTAAGTATGAGTGTTTTGATATATGTCTTGAAGTCTTTCAAAAGTGTTTTAATATATCTTAATACACTACATGTATATACATTTTAACTAAGTCGTTAAGTCACCGTTAGTCGTTACATGTAAGTGTTGTCTTGAAACTTTTAAGTTAACGATCTCATTTAATGTAGTTAACCCATTGTTTATTATATCTAATGAGATGTTAAATTATCATATTATCATGATAACATGGTGTATGAATATATATTAATACAATATATATATATATATATATGTATGTATATATATATATGTATGTATATATATATATGTATATATATATATATATATATATATATATATATATATATATATATATATATATATATATATATATATATATATATATATATATATATATATATATATATATATATATATATTAAAACGTCGTTACAATGATAATCGTTACATATATTACTTGTTTCGAAACTCTTAAGTTAGTGGTCTTGTTTTACATATGTAGTTCATTGTTAACACACTTAATGATATATTTAATTATCATTTTATAATGTTAAACATAGTGTATCAATATATTAATATGATTCATATGTATTTAGTAAGACGTTGTTATAACGATAATCGTTATATATATCATTTTGAGTTTCATAATTCAATAGTCTCACTTTATGTATATAACTCATTGTTAATATACTTAGTGAGATACTTACTTTTCATAATATCATGTTAGCTATATACATATCCATATATGTATATCATCATATAGTTTTTACAAGTTTTAACGTTCGTGAATCGTCGATCAATTTGGGTGGTCAATTGTCGTGAAACCTACTTCAATTAATCAAGTCTTAACAAGTTTGATTGCTTAACATGTTAGAAACATTTAATCATGTAAATATCAATTTCATTTAATATATATAAACATGGAAAAGTTCGGGTCACTACAGTACCTACCCGTTAAGTAAATTTCGTCCCGAAATTTTAAGCTGTTGAAGGTGTTGACGAATCTTCTGGAAATAGGTACGGGTATTTCAGCTTCATCTGATCTTCATGCTCCCAGGTGAACTCGGGTCCCCTACGAGCATTCCATCGAACCTTGACGATCGGTATCTTATTTTGCTTGAGTCTTTTAACCTCACGATCCATTATCTCGATGGGTTCTTCAACGAATTGTAGTTTTTCGTTGATTTTAATTTCGTTTAAAGGAATAGTGAGATCTTCTTTAGCTAAGCACTTCTTCAGATTCGAGACGTGAAAGGTATTATGTACATTGGCGAGTTGTTGTGGTAATTCAAGTCGGTAGGCTACTGGTCCGACACGATCTAAAATCTTGAATGGTCCAATGTATCTTGGATTTAGTTTCCCCCGTTTACCAAATTGAACAATGCCTTTCCAAGGTGAAACCTTAAGCATGACCATCTCTCCAATTTCAAATTCTATATCTTTCCTTTTAAGGTCCGCGTAGCTCTTTTGTCGACTCTGAGCGGTTTTCAACTGTTGTTGAATTAGGATGATTTTCTCGGTAGTTTCTTGGATTATCTCTGGACCCGTAATCTGTCTATCCCCTAATTCACTCCAACAAATCGGATATCTGCACTTTCTATCATAAAGTGCTTCGAACGGTGCCATTTCGATACTCGAGTGGTAACTGTTGTTGTAGAAAAATTCTGCTAACGGGAGTAATGGTAGATGTCGATCCCAACTGTTTCCAAAATCAATAACACATGCTCGTAGCATGTCTTCAAGAGTTTGTATCGTCTTTTAGCTCTGCCCATCGGTTTCTGGATGATAGGCAGTCCTCATGTCTAGACGAGTTCCCAATGCTTGCGGTAATGTCTGCCAAAACCTTGAAACAAATCTGCCATCTCTATCAGAGATAATAGAGATTGGTATTCCATGTCTAGAGACAACTTCCTTCAAGTATAATCGCGATAACTTCTCCATTTTATCATCTTCTCTCATTGGCAGAAAGTGTGCCGACTTGGTCAGACGATCGACTATTACCCAAATAGTATCATAACCACTTGCAGTCCTTGGCAATTTAGTAATGAAATCCATGGTAATGTTTTCCCATTTCCATTCCGGGATTTCAGATTGTTGAAGTAGACCTGATGGTTTTTGATGTTCAGCTTTGACCTTAGAACACGTCAAACATTCTCCCACATATTTAGCAATATCAGCTTTCATACCCGGCCACCAAAAGTGTTTCATGAGATCTTTGTACATCTTTCCCCCTCCGGGATGTATTGAGTATCTGGTTTATGTGCTTCCTTAAGTACTATTTCTCTCACATCTCCAAACTTTGGTACCCAAATCCTTTCAGCCCTATACCGGGTTCCATCTTCCCGAATATTAAGATGTTTTTTCGATCCTTTGGGTATTTCATCCTTCAACTTTCCCCATTTTATAACCTCATGTTGTACCTCTTTTATTTAAGTAGTAAGGTTAGTATGAATAATTATATTTATAGCTTTTACTCGTATAGGTTCTCTATCCTTTCTGCTCAAGGTGTCGGCTACCAGATTTGCCTTCCCCGGGTGGTAACGAATCTCAAAGTCGTAATCATTCAACAGTTCAATCCACCTACGATGTCTCATGTTCAGTTGTTTCTGATTAAATATATGTTGGAGACTTTTGTGGTCGGTGTATATAATACTTTTGACCCCATATAAGTAGTGCCTTCAATTCTTTAATGCAAAAACAACAGCACCTAATTGTAAATCGTGAGTCGTATAATTTTGCTCGTGAATCTTCAATTGTCTGGACGCATAAGCAATTACTTTTGTTCGTTGTATTAATACACAACCGAGACCTTGCTTTGATGCGTCACAATAAATCACAAAATCATCATTCCTTTCAGGAAATGACAATATAGGTGCCGTAGTTAACTTTTTCTTCAACAATTGAAACGCTTTCTCCTGCTCATCCTTCCATTCAAATTTCTTCCCTTTATGAGTTAATGCAGTCAAGGGTTTTGCTATTTTGGAAAAATCTTGGATGAATCTTCTGTAGTAACCAGCCAATCCTAAAAATTAGCGTATATGCTTCGGAGTCTTCGGGGTTTCCCAGTTTTCAACGGTTTCAATCTTTGACAGATCAACCTGAATACCTTCTTTGTTCACTACTTGTTCGAGGAAATGAACTTCTTCCAACCAAAATGCACACTTTGAAAACTTAGCTTACAGTTTTTCTTTCCTCAACAATTCTAGCACTTCTCTTAAATGTTCTTCGTGTTCTTGATCATTCTTTGAGTAAATAAGTATGTCATCTATGAAGACAATGAAAAACTTGTCAAGATATGGTCCACACACTCGGTTCATAAGGTCCATGAACACAGCTGGTGCATTAGTCAACCTAAACAGCATAACCATAAACTCGTAATGACCGTAACGTGTTCTAAAAGCAGTCTTCGGAATATCATCCTCCTTCACCCGCATTTGATGATAACCAGAACGTAAATTGATCTTCGAATAAACTGACGAGCCTTGTAGTTGATCAAATAAGTCATCGATTCTTGGTAGTGGATAACGGTTCTTGATGGTAAGTTTGTTCAACTCTCGGTAGTCGATACACAACCTGAATGTACCATCATTCTTTTTGACAAACAAAACAGGAGCTCCCCACGGTGATGTGCTTGGTCGAATGAAACCACGCTCTAAAATTTCTTGCAATTGGCTCTGGAGTTCCTTCATTTTGCTGGGTGCGAGTCTGTATGGAGCACGAGCTATCGGTGCAGCTCCTGGTACAAGATCTATTTGAAATTCTGCGGATCGGTGTGGAGGTAGTCCCGGTAATTCTTTCGGAAATACATCGGGAAATTCTTTTACGACGGGAACATCACTGATGTACTTTTCTTCAGTATTGATTTTCTCGACGTGTGCTAGAACAGCATAGCAACCTTTTCTTATTAGTTTCTGCGCCTTCAAATTGCTAATAAGATTTAGCTTCGCGCTACTCTTTTCTCCGTACACCATTAGGGGTTTTCCTTTTTCTTGTACAATGCGAATTGCATTTTTGTAACAAACGATCTCTGCTTTCACTTCTCTCAACCAGTCCATGCTGATTATCACATCAAAACTCCCTAACTCTACTGGTATCAAATCAATCTTAAACGTTTCGGTAACCAGTTTAATTTCTCTATTTCGACATATATTATCTGCTGAAATTAATTTGCCGTTGGCTAATTCAAGTAAAAATTTATTATCCAAAGGCGTCACTGGATAATTTAATTTAGCAGAAAAAAACCCCTACTCATATAGCTTCTATCCGCACCCGAATCAAATAAAACATAAGCAGGTTTATTGTCAATAAGAAACGTACCCGTAACAAGCTCTGAGTCTTCCTATGCTTCTACCGCATTAATATTAAAAACTCTTCCGCGGACTTGCCCATTAGTATTCCCCTGATTTAGGTACATAGTTTTAAAGTGGTGCTATTTGTTCCTCAAGTCGTTGGTCCGAAAGTTTCACACTTCGTCGCACCATGACCTGGTCTTTTACATTTGGTACATACAACCTTACAATATTTATCTGAATGATATCCATCACACCTATAGCATGGAGTTTTCTAATTGTTGTCGCCATTGTTGTTATTGAGATTGTTGTTGGGATTGTTGTTGTTGTTATTGTTGTTGGGACTGTTATTGTAGTTGTTGTTGGGACGTTTGTTGTAGTTGTTGTTGGGATTGCGATTGTTGTTGTTACGATTGATGTTGGGATAGTTATTGCGATTGTGGTTGTGATTGTTGTTGTTGTATTGGTGACCCTTGTCACTGGTTTCTTCCCACTTTCTCTTGACTTGCTTCACTTTGGCCTCTTCGACCGCCTGCTCTTTAATCCTACCCTCAATTTGGTTCACTAGTTTGTGAGCCATTCAACTTGCCTTTTGTATGGAGGCGGGCTCTGGGACACAATAGGTACAACTCTGTGAATCGTCGTTCGTACGTGGTGATATCGAAACCTTGCGTTCGTAATCCTCTAAGCACTACCTTGAGCTTATTGACCTCGTTTCTGGGACGATACTGCTCGTTCATCAAGTGCTTGAATGCTGACCACGGTAGTGCATAAGCAGCGATTTACTTATGGCAAGCACCGATTCAACCTTCTCGGTCCACCGTTTTAATCCGATTGGACCCTCGGTTCCATCAAATTCCAAAGGTTTGCAGGCAGTGAATTCTTTGTAGGAGCATCCTACACGATTTCTAGTGGCGTTAGATCCATTGCTTGTTTTAGAGTTATTGTTGTTATTTTGCATTGCTGCCTGCACTGCGGCTACATTTGCAGCAAGGAAAACACGGAAGTCTTTCTCGGTCATATTTAGAGTATTTCGAGTAGTCGGTGCCATTTCCTTCAAAAATAATCCAATGAATCAAGTTAATTATACAAAATATTAAGAGTAGTTAATAGTATTTCGTAGCATGATATGAACTCATTTATAAAAGCTTTTTCTTCATATTAGCATTTTATAATTTATAATTCGGGTAGTACCTACCCGTTAAGTTCATACTTAGTAGCTAATATACAATTCAACTACTACAATTCTATATGAAAAACTGATAATAATATTTCGCGCTCAAACTTTTATACAATATTTTACAAACATACATTACCGCAGATTTTACATATAACATGTGATGACCCGGGAATTTCCGACTAAATTTAAACTTAATCTTTATATAAATTCGACACGATAAACAAAGTCTGATATGTTAAAGTCTTAACAATTTTGAACTGTGTTTATATATTCAATTACCCTTTGACGATTCCCGACGATTCACGAACAATTATGTGTAAATAAATATGTAAATATAAATGTAAGTATATATATAATAATAATTTGATGTGTAAATAAATATGTAAATATAAATGTAAGTATATATATAATAATAATTGGAAATAATGAAATATAATATAAACATCAAAGTTAAATATGTAAAATAGGATATAAAATAATTAAACTGAATTTATATCTATATATATGACTTTTATACATAATTGATATTATAAGTATATTGTAATAAATATAAAATATATATAAATATTAACAATCTAAATATGATATAAATATTACATAATTAATAATATATAATACAAATAAAAATATAGTTGTTACTTTAATAAATATTAATATTAATACTAATATAAGTATTATCAATATCAATTGGTACATTTGAATTGTTATTGTTATCATTGTTAATATCAGTATTATTATTATTATTAATTATTATTATCATTACTAATTTTATTATAAGTAATATTGTTAGTACTAGTAAAATCATTAAATTATTGTAAATATAATAAAAAATCATTATTATTATTACTATTAATTCCATTATTGTTATTAGTAGTATTATTTTGATTATTAATAGTATTAAAATTTGTTTCTATTATTATTAATATTAGTATTTTTATCAATACTAAAACTAATAAATGTATTATTATTATTAATGAATTTATACTGATTTATTATTAATATCCGATATTTATATATCATATACAAATTATTGGATTCTGTTAGACATCACCATCCATTTTTATACTTTTCTCTTTTTCTTCTTATTTCACTATTTCTGATTGAGGAACTTGTTGACCTTAGTACGCATTAATACCAATTTCGTGAATTACCAGTTATCTATTTCAATTATCAGTTCACACTATTATACACTGGATATATCGAAGTCAAAAATCCAAAAAAATACAGGAAACAAAGTTTAAAACCCTTGTTCTTCAACTTTTTAGCCAAAACCCGATGATTAATCAAATTTCAAAATCCATTAATGCAAATTTGTTAAGAATCCTTCACTTAAACTATCTGCAAAATATCAAATCCCAATTCATTATATTGATTTCGAATTTTCGAGTCAAAGTTTCGGTTTTAAAAAGTCAAACCTTGTTCTTCAAACAAATTCGATTTTTCTGTTAAGATTTGAGTTTAATTGATGATTTGGAAAGTTTATAGGAAGTAATTGGAACATATTTCATGTTATGATTTTTGTCAAAAACGTGCTCAAGAACTGAAATCGAATTTTTTTTTTATTTAAAACAGCGACGGCTGCAGTTTTATATTTATATTTTTTTTTCTTTCTTTGTTTTGTTAATTCATTGAATCATAATTAGTATTTATTTCAAACAAGATTTGATCTCCTAAAACATTCTAAATTTCATAATCAAATATTTTTTTTTTGTTTTACAACAGCGACGAAGCAAATTCTGCTTCTTTTATATATTTTTTTTATTTATTTTACTATATGTCTGTTGAATTAACCTTCCAATTATAGGTCATTTTAATTAAATATGAACCTCTTAAATCTTGCTTGATAATTTGTCTGATGATTTTGAAGATTCTTGATCGAGTCAGTTTAAAGAAGAGGGAGAGAGAAGAAACAGATAATAAACGGGTTATATAATTTCAGGTGCAAGATAATTCAGAAAAACAGAATGGTCAGTATGGTTTGAGTCTTTGGTCGGTGAGCGAGAGGTCGCGGGTTCGATCCTGAGCGTGGGCATTTTTTTTGGAACATTTTTCTTGTGAGGTAGTTTTCTCAATTTTATTTATTTATTTATTATTATTATTATTATTATTATTATTATTATTATTATTATTATTATTATTATTATTATTATTATTATTATTATTATTATTATTATTATTATTATTATTATTATTATTATTATTATTATTATTATTATTATTATTATTATTATTATTATTATTATTATTATTATTATTATATTTATTGTTATTATTATTATTATGGTAACATAAATGCTATAGTTAATATTATTATCCCTTTTGTTAATTAAGTAACATTAGTAGGTATTGTTAATGACATTAATAGTATTGGTATAAGTATTATGATTACGATTAGGATGTTTATTATTATTAATATTATTGTATAACCAATATTATTACACTTACTAGTAATATCACATAACTATGTAATATTATTATTAATATTTTCATTAGTAATAATATTGTTATTATTATTATTATCTTTACTATTAATAAAAGTTATCATTTATTATTAACACAATTAAAAATCACAATTATGACTAATAATATTATTATCGTTATTACTAACATCATATTCATTACTAGTATTATTATTATGTAATATTATTATTAATATTATCATTAGTACTATTATAAGTATTACTAAAATTATTAAACTTACCATTTTAGTAGTATTACCAATATTATGATTATGATTAGAATTATTATTATTATTATCAGTAAATCATTATTATCAAAACTGTCATTAACAATAAAAATTAATATTTTTACACATATTATCATTAATAGAATTATTAACATTATTATCTTATTAATAATACTAAGTATCAAAATTATTATCTTTTTACCACTATTAAGATTACTCTGGTATTAATATAACTACTATTATTGATATACAAATGATATGTTTAATATATATGACATAACAACAATTAATATATTTATATACAAAATGAATATATAAAACATATAAATATTATTAAGATAAAAAGGATATACCTAATAAATTTATATATATATTTGTTCAAGTACAACTATGTATATTAATAATTATACAAATGATATAGGTTCGAGAATCCGAGGCCAACCCTGCATTGTTCAGTATCGTCGTATGAATATTTTTACTACGAAATATTGTAAAGTGAGTTTCATTTGCTCCATTTTTAAATTCTTTTGCAATATATATTTTTGGGACTGAGAATACATGCGCTGCTTTTATAAATGTTATACGAAATAGACACAAGTAATCGAAACTACATTATATGGATGAATGATCGAAGCTGAATATGCCCCTTTTTGCTTGGTAACCTAAGAATTAGTAAACCGATCTACTAATTAACGCGAATCCTAAAGATAGATCTATTGGGCCTAACGAACCCCATCCAAAGGACCGGATGCGTTAGTACTTCGAATTCATTTTTTATCATGTCCGAAGGATTTCCCGGAATGATAGGGGATATTCTTATATGCATCTTGTTAATGTCGGTTACCAGGTGTTCAGTCCATATGAATGAATATTTTTGTCTCTATGCATGGGACGTATATTTATGAGAAATGAAAATCTTGTGGTCTATTAAAATGATGGAAATGAATGTTTATGATAAACTAATGAACTCACCAACCTTTTGGTTGACACTTTAAAGCATTTTTGTTCTCAGGTACGAAAGAAATCTTCCGCTGTGCATTTGCTCATCTTAGAGATATTACTTGGAGTCATTCATAACATATTTCAAAAGACGTTGCATTCGAGTCGTTGCGTTCATCAAGATTATTATTAAGTCAATTATAGTTAGATATATTATGAAATGGTATGCATGCCATCAACTTTCGATGTAATGAAAGATTGTTTTTTCAAAAACGAATGCAATGCTTGTGAAACATATCATATAGAGGTCAAGTACCTCGCGATGTAACCAACTGTTGTGAATCATTTATAATCGATATGGACTTCATCCGGATGGATTAGGACGGGTCATTAGAGTTGGTATCAGAGCGGTGGTCTTAGCAAACCAGGTCTGCATTAGTATGTCTAACTGATAAGTTGTTAGGATGCATTAGTGAGTCTGGACTTCGACCGTGTCTGCATGTCAAAAGTTTTGCTTATCATTTAGTGTCGAAAAATTATTTACTTATCATCCTTAAAGTCTAGACACGTCTTACTGCCCCTATTGCATAGACAGTGTATAGATAAATTCATATCTTAGCGTATCTGTTATTGTTACCTTTTCCTGACAGCTTTCGTAGATTCCTCCGTAACTTATGGGATTTTAGTATTTTATATGCATATGTAACTTATGTATTGAAGGGTACTAATCTACATCTTATAATCTATTTCTTATCGAAAATCCTTCATCTGATCGTACGAGAGGAATCCCTCAACCAGTTTGAGTTCTCAGATTCCGATAGCTATTCCGACAGCTATTCCGATATGAATATCCACTCAAACTCCGAAAACAGTGAGACCGGAATGAATCAACCAAATCAGCCATCCCCAATTCATCTGATGTGTTCGTAGTTGACTTAATCAATGGAGACGCGAAGAAAGCGATCCTTTTCACCAACCGAATTTACCTCTTGGCGAAGAACCTGAAGCACTTATCGGTGAACCTATCCGTAATACCATTTTCTCTCTCATTTCCAGAGTTTCTCGCCATGACAATATCATAACTCAGATTCTAAACCTTATTCATTCGCCCGTTCTTACAGACAATCATCCCGGAGTAATAAGTCAACGAACTACGCGCCCGAGTTGTAGCCTTGAAAAATATGGTGCAAAACGTACTAGCTTCAGCAACATCAACAGCACCAACAGTACCATCAACATCAATACCAGTACCACCAACAACCCAAGTTCAACATCTCACACGCCCCAACATCTCATTATGAACCTCGAGCATAATCATTGTTCTACGAATCGTTCTACATCATTTATCTTCGTTCTACATGACGATTAGATAATTTCTAATGTTTTAGAGATTATATATTCATGTTCTAACGGTAAATCAAATGAGTTTAATATCATATTAACTCATTAAATCTATATTACATCTGAAGAAAATATATATATGTATGTATATTTTCATAAAGATTGTAATTAATTTTTTTTTTTGTACAAACTGTTAATGGTGAAAATATTTTAACGGATAGGTAATACCCTAGAAATATTTAGATTTCGCATTAATAAGTTACACTGTACATTCTTCGAATTTGATTCAACGATCATTTACTATGCTATTTACAACCACTGATATACGTATCCGTTCACCAAAGAATAACTATTTTCATTCAAATTCAATTTCATATTTGGATTTTGACCTATCAGAATCCAACAAGTGGCATAATGAAGAAATAATGGACAAAACAAAAAAAAATTGATTAGAAACAGACTAATTAACAATATGAAATTTTGTTAAGAAACTACGCTAACAAGATCCTAGCTAACTGTTCCTAGCTAACTGTTAATTCTGTATTAGATTTTATTTTATCGCAATTTATTTATCGTAATTTACATTCTCGCAATTTTATTTATCGTCATTTAATTTCTGTTATTTATTTTACGCACTTTAAATGTCGGGACACGTATACAAGGTTTTGACATATCATATCGACACATCTATATATATTATTTGGAATCACCATAGACACTCTATATGCAGTAATGATCGAGTTCTCTATACAGGGTTGAGGTTGATTTTAAATAATATATATACTTTGAGTTGTGATCGAGTCTGAGACATGTACACGGGTCATGATACGTATTAATTAATTCGAATATTATAAATTAAACTATATATGAATTATTGGACTATTAACTGTGGACTATCGACTGTGGACTGCCAACATTGGACAATTAAAATGAATTAAAATATTGATTATAACATATGAAACTAAACAATTCTTCAAGTTTGCCACTTGATTTCATCTTAAACCTCATTTGTATCTCGACGATTACAATCTGCATTCATACCTTTCATGATTCTTGAAAACATCTCAATCGAGAGGATGAACCCACCGCACTTCATCCACGGAAGGAAAGATTTATGCAAATAGATATGCACCTGGAAAACTCTCGGAACCTGAGTAAACGTTTAACACGTATCTGTGCTAGCTCTTTTAGCGTTGTTATTACCAAAACTAACTTTGCAATCCCTTCCCAAAGTAGCCAATTTTGTAACAGCTTCAGCAAGTCAACTTCGATTTTTCGTTCGAAACAACCTTATTATAACCTTGATATATATGCGTGCTCTTTTATTGTTACCGGGGAACCTTTCATATTCTACCATATTACCAGCAGACTTACCAGCAACCTCGTTGCTTAATGGTTTAAATCTCTCCGATAAATCATTATATTTATTTATTGAAACCCTATCATATACTCATCTGCATCTTGTAACGAGAACTGCCATACCAATTATCGGGAATCAACAATCAGTACTTTGAAAATGCACAGCATATCTACATCAACAGTTATATGTATAACATTTATCTTTTAGAATTATGGTCTTTCATTCTGAAATTATGAAAAGCACCCAGTCTGCAATTCAATACTCTGAATGTTGAAAAAGCTGAATGAAGCAGCAGAAACTGTAGACAACTGGAAATGACCTTAATCGTCGGAAGTTTAATGATAAATAATAGTATGTTGGAAAAGCTCAGAAAAGTTGGAACTGAAAAACGGATTGAGCTAACCATGAAGGAGACCAAGGACAAATACAAGGACCATACCCTATATTCAAAGAATCCAGATAATTCTGGATCCGATGAAATCTTTAGAGAATATCTTGCTCCGAAGTCATGTTAAAATCTTGCGGAAAATCTTTCTCCATCAACCATCGAACTTAGAAATTCCAAAATATCATCATCAATATCTTCAATATTTCTAAGGATATTTTTTTTCATAAATATTCTCATCCGAAATTATATACCTTTTCGTGCTTCCTGTGTTTTATTATATTGGAATCTTCTGTAAAATCTAAGTTTAATTTATGAAAAAATTCTGTAAAAATGTAAAGAAATTGATGCATGAATTAGTAAAATATAATGACACTTGATCAACGTGATTATATTACAGTAAGTCATGCTGAGTTTCTAATGGGACATGATAATTCACAGATCATAACGTCATCATGTGCCATGTTACATGACTCTTTCATTCTGCTTAACTTCTGAACATATCAAGAAAGTATATTCTTGATAGTTTTATTCTCAATGATTCTGATAAATTGAAAAATCAAATCGTACGATTACGTTCTTTCTTGGTTAGAACATTAAGTTCAATCGAAAACTCCGTACTTACGAATTCTGGACCGTTACTCGCTTTACTAGAGGTCGAGAGAATAATAAAAAGGCAAAGTGATCCAAAATATAAGAGAACATATAAAGCCCAATAACAATACGGAGGTTACAAACCATGGATATTAATATGAATAGCAATATAAGGACACGATAGAATTAAGAATAGTATCACCCCAAGGTAATAGTAGGAGTAAACAAATTTTTCTGGTGGAAAGATTTAAAAGAGGGATGACAGAAATGATAATTAGAAAAATATCAATGATTACAAATAGATTAAGTATTTCCACAATCTTTTGGATGTATGAACTAAGGAAGAAAGTATAGGAATGGTGAGAACAATGGAACGGAAAAAGTTTAATTTATAATGGAAATACCAGACAGAGTAATCTAAGCAGATCACCGTATTTAATTATAGAGATCTTAATCTCCTTACTCGCCGAAGAATCAAATCTTTTAGATTTCGAAGATTTTCTTTAAATCCCTTGAATTCCGGAATTCAACCAAGACAATGTCAAAAGTTAAGACGCAACTTATTTTCTAAATTCAATCGTGACAACGTCACCGGTTAAGTCGAATCTTCATTTACTCATTTCACTCTGTTGCGATAGCTTCACTCGTATTCTTAGAATAATCGAATTATTTTATCATTATTATTCAATGATTATAAACCTCTAATTATCAACTCATATTGGTCATGAAAATATTTTTATTGTAAGCCATGACCACCTCACTCAAATTTCGGGACGAAATTTCTTTAACGGGTAGGTACTGTGATGACCCGGGAATTTCCGACTAAATTTAAACTTAATCTTTATATAAATTCGACACGATCAGCAAAGTCTGATATGTTAAAGTCTTAACAATTTTGAACTGTGTTTATATATTCAATTACCCTTTGCCGATTCCCGGCGATTCACGAACAATTATGTGTAAATAAATATGTAAATATAAATGTAAGTATATACATAATAATAATTGGAAATAATGAAATATAATATAAACATTAAAGTTAAATATGTAAAATAGGATATAAAATAATTAAACTGAATTTATATCTATATATGACTTTTATACATAATTGATATTATAAGTATATTGTAATAAATATAAAATATATATAAATATTAAAAATCTAAATATGATATAAGTATTACATAATTAATAATATATAATACAAATAAAAATATAGTTGTTACTTTAATAAATATTAATATTAATACTAATATAAGTATTATCAATATCAATTGGTACATTTGAATTGTTATTGTTATCATTGTTAATATCAGTATTATTATTATTGTTAATTATTATTATCATTACTAATTTTATTATAAGTAATATTGTTAGTACTAGTAAAATCATTAAATTATTGTAAATATAATACAAAATCATTATTATTATTACTATTAATCCCATTATTGTTATTAGTAATATTATTTTGATTATTAATAGTATTAAAATTTGTTTCTATTATTATTAATATTAGTATTTTTATCAATACTAAAACTAATAAATGTATTATTATTTTTAATGAATTTATACTGATTTATTATTAATATCCGATATTTATATATCATATACAAATTATTGGATTCTGTTAGACATCACCATCCATTTTTATACTTTTCTCTTTTTCTTCTTATTTCACTATTTCTGATTGAGAAACTTGTCGACCTTAGTACGCATTAATGCCAATTTCGTGAATTACCAGTGATCTATTTCAATTATCAGTTCACACTATTATACACTGGATATATCGAAGTCAAAAATCCAAAAAAATACAGAAAACAAAGTTTAAAACCCTGTTCTTCAACTTTTTAGCCAGAACCCGATGATTAATCAAATTTCAAAATCCATTAATGCAGAGTTGTTAAGAATCCTTCACTTAAACTATCTGCAAAATATCAAATCCCAATTCATTATATCGATTTCGAATTTTCGAGTCAAAGTTTCGGTTTTAAAAAGTCAAACCTTGTTCTTCAAACAAATTCGAGTTTTCTGTTAAGATTTGAGTTTAATTGAAGATTTGGGAAGTTTATAGGAAGTAATTGGAACATATTTCATGTTATGATTTTTGTCAAAAACGTGCTCAAGAACTGAAATCGAATTTTTTTTATTTAAAACAGCGACGGCTGCAGTTTTATATTTATTTTTTTTCTTTTCTTTCTTTCTTTATTTTGTTAATTCATTGAATCATAATTAGTATTTGTTTCAAACGAAATTTGATCTCCTAAAACATTCTAAATTTCATCATCAAATTTTTTTTTTGTTTTACAACAGCGACGAAGCAAATTCTGCTTCTTTTATATATTTTTTTTATTTATTTTACTATATGTCTATTGAATTAACCTTCCAATTATAGGTCATTTTAATTAAATATAAACCTCTTAAATCTTGCTTGATAATTTGTCTGATGATTTTGAAGATTCTTGGCCGAGTCAGTTTAAAGAAGAGGGAGAGAGAAGAAACAGATAATAAACGGGTTATATAATTTTGGGTGAAAGATAATTCAGAAAAATAGAATGGTCAGTATGGTTTGAGTCTTTGGTCGGTGAGCGAGAGGTTGCGGGTTCGAGCCTGAGCGTAGGCATTTTTTTTGGAACATTTTCTTTGTGAGGTAGTTTTCTCAATTTTATTTATTTATTATTATTATTATTATTATTATTATTATTATTATTATAATTATTATTATTATTATTATTATTATTATTATTATTATTATTATTATTATTATTATTATTATTATTATTATTATTATTATTATTATTATTATATTTATTGTTATTATTATTATTATGGTAACATAAATGCTATAGTTAATATTATTATCCCTTTTGTTAATTAAGTAGCATTAGTAGGTATTGTTAATGACATTAATAGTATTGGTATAAGTATTATGATTACGATTAGGATTATTATTATTATTAATATTATTGTATAACCAATATTATTACACTTACTAGTAATATCACATAACTATGTAATATTATTATTAATATTTTCATTAGTAATAAGATTGTTATTATTATTATTATTATCATTACTATTAATAAAAGTTATCATTTATTATTAACACAATTAAAAATCACAATTATGACTAATAATATTATTATCGTTATTACTAATATCATATTCATTACTAGTATTATTAGTATGTAATATTATTATTAATATTATCATTAGTAATATTATAAGTATTACTAAAATTATTAAACTTACCATTTTAGTAGTATTACCAATATTATGATTATGATTAGAATTATTATTATTATTATCAGTAAATCATTATTATCAAAACTGTCATTAACAATAAAAATTAATATTTTTACACATATTATCATTAATAGAATTATTAACATTATTATCTTATTAATAATACTAAGTATCATAATTATTATCTTTTTACCACTATTAAGATTACTCTGGTATTAATATAACTACTATTATTGATATACAAATGATATGTTTAATATATATGACATAACAACAATTAATATATTTATATACAAAATGAATATATAAAACATATAAATATTATTAAGATAAAAAGGATATAACTAATAAATTTATATATATATTTGTTCAAGTACAACTATGTATATTAATAATTATACAAATGATATAGGTTCGTGAATCCGAGGCCAACTCTGCATTGTTCAGTATCGTCGTATGAATATTTTTACTACAAAATATTGTAAAGTGAGCTTCATTTGCTCCCTTTTTAAATGCTTTTGCAATATATATTTTTGGGACTGAGAATACATGCGCTGCTTTTATAAATGTTTTACGAAATAGACACAAGTAATCGAAACTACATTATATGGATGAATGATCGAAGCTGAATATGACCCTTTTTGCTTGGTAACCTAAGAATTAGTAAACCGATCTACTAATTAACGCGAATCCTAAAGATAGATCTATTGGGCCTAACGAACCCCATCCAAAGTACCGGATGCTTTAGTACTTCGAATTCATTTTTTATCATGTTCGAAGGATTTCCCGGAATGATAGGGGATATTCTTATATGCATCTTGTTAATGTCGGTTACCAGGTGTTCAGTCCATATGAATGAATATTTTTGTCTCTATGCATGGGACGTATATTTATGAGAAATGAAAATCTTGTGGTCTATTAAAATGATGGAAATGAATGTTTATGATAAACTAATGAACTCACCAACCTTTTGGTTGACACTTTAAAACATGTTTATTCTCAGGTACGAAAGAAATCTTCCGCTGTGCATTTGCTCATCTTAGAGATATTACTTGGAGTCATTCATGACATATTTCAAAAGACGTTGCATTCGAGTCGTTGCGTTCATCAAGATTATTATTAAGTCAATTATAGTTAGATATATTATGAAATGGTATGCATGCCGTCAACTTTCGATGTAATGAAAGATTGTATTTTCAAAAACGAATGCATTGCTTGTGAAACGTATCATATAGAGGTCAAGTACCTCGCGATGTAACCAACTGTTGTGAATCGTTTATAATCGATATGGACTTCGTCCGGATGGATTAGGACGGGTCATTAGATAACATGAAATATAGCACACAATAACTTTGATACAAGGTAGTTGCGAAGACAATTACATTTAATACGTAAGTCGTTCAGCAAAGGCAATAAAAACACGTAATTCATACGTCCAGAAACAAGTCATGCATTTTGGTTTTATTAATACAATCTCCCATCCTTGGTCTTGTGGAACGTAACTGTTGTGGCCGTTGACAAGACAGCATGTAGTAATGTTTTCAAAAGGACAGGGGTTACGTAATGCCCAACAGCCCCGTAATAATATAAAAACCTTTTTTCTCACCCCAACTACCGAATCCGTCACGTGTGGGAAGGTTTTAATTAAAAGTTGTAATCCAATGTTCTTTTTCTCACTTAGGTGAGAAGCGAACATCACTAACCCGTAAGCATAACATGCTTCTTTATGTTGCATGTTAGAAGCTCTTTCTAAAGCACGAAGTCCTATGTTGGGATATGTTGAGTCAAAATAGGTTCTTAACCCGTAGCGTAAAATTGCACTTGGATTTCCCACATTTAACGTTTTAAAGAAAACACATCGTAACTTAAGGTCTCCCCAATGTGATATACCCCATCTTTCAAAAGAAAGCCTTTTATAAACTAAGGCATGCCTGGAACGTTCTTCAAATGTTCTACAAACTAATTTTGCCGTAAATAATTGTGCCGACGAATTCTGGCCGATTTTAGACAAGATTTCATCAATCATGTCCCCGGGTAGGTCTTCTAAGATTTTCGGTTGTCTATCCTTAACATCTATTTTGTGTTTTTTTTATACTGTAAAAATAGACGAAGGTTAGATTCATAAAAGATACTTAACAAACAATACAAGCAATTTTTTTTTTACATATATCATAAAAGCACAAGCACACTATATTACATATATTACATCGCATGATTACAACTCTTTATTCCGACTCACTTGTTTCTTCTTCTTTGGACTTGGTTTGCTTCGCTAATTTCCTAGGGATATATGGTGATCCCCTAATACATGCCGTTCTTTTCACAAATGGTCTAGAAAAACCTGATGGCTAAGATGTTCCCGGGTTAAAACTAAAACTTAAGAAATACGGGTGTTGACGGTATTTCCCATCGGGACATTTCATGTTAACATAGAGGTCATCGGGGTTGGAATTAGGTTTCTCTATTTTGATGCATTTTCCCTAATTATTTTCTTTTGCCTTTACAAATTAGGTCGGGGTAATTTCTATAACATCATCGGAATCCTCATCGGGATCCGATTCGTCGGAAAATTGGTAACCTTCCCAATATTTTGCTTCCTCGGCGGAAACACCATTGATCATTATTAGTTTTGGTCCATTGGTTGGGGGTTTTCTTTTATTTGTCTATTTTTCAGTGGTTTCTAATATTTCCTCCTCCGAAACCTCCTCTTCTTCCGGTTCCTCTTCGGGAATTTGTGAGTCTTCCCAATATATATTCGACTCTTCATTATTATTAGGTGAGTCGATGGGATTTGTACTATAGGTAGACATCTATCACACAATATCAAACACGTTAAGAGATTAATATATCACATAATATTTACATGTTAACCATATATAGTTTCTAAAAAAAGTGTTAAGCAATCGTTTTAAAAGAAAACACGGTCGAAGTCCAGACTCACTAATGCATCCTAACCAACTCGATAAGACACACTAATACAATTTTCTGGTTCTCTAAGACCAACGCTCGGATACCAACTGAAATGTCCCGTTCATATTGATTATAAACATTCCATATTAATTGATTTCGTTGCGAGGTTTTGACCTCTATATGAGACGTTTTTCAAAGACTGCATTAGATTTTAAAACAAACCATAACCTTTAAAATATTACGACAATTATCAGAAATGATAACCTGAAATATAGCGTTTTCACACGACCGTTACATAATGGTTTACAATAATATTACACAACAATATATGTCTTCGAATGCAGTTTTTAAACAATATTATACAAGTATGCTGACTCCAACTCTTGTCCATAAATTAGCATGCAACAGCGGAAGCTCTTAATAATCACCTGAGAATAAACATGCTTTAAACGTCAACAAAAATGTTGGTGAGTTATAGGTTTAGCCTATATATTTATCAAATCGTAATAATAGACCACAAGATTTTCATTTCCATTTCTCAATACCATGCATTCTGCATAAAAATCATTCATATGATGAACACCTGGTAACTGACATTAACAAGATGCATATAGAATATCCCCATCATTCTGGGACTCACATCGGATATAATAAATCGAAGTACTAAAGCATCCGTAACTCGGATGAGACTTCTTGGGCCAAATAGATCTATCTTTAGGATTCGCGTCAATTGGTGGCAATTATCATAAACACCAATTCTTAGGCTACCATGCTAAAACGGGGCATATTCGGTTCGATAATTCAACATAGAATGCAATTTCGATCACTTGTGTCTATTTTGAAAAACATTTATAAAACTGCATGTATTCTCATCCAAAAATAATAGATTTCAAAAGTGAGACTATAACTCACTTTCACGTATTTTCACTTTGTTGGAAAATAAGACTTGGCTACTGGACGATTCACGAACCTATAACAAATATGTACATATATATCAAATTATGATCGAAGTATATTCACAACATTTTTATTACGTTTTAATGATTTAATTTTATTAAATTAGCGGTCCAACATTAGTAATCTACAACTAGTTGTCCATAGTTATATGTACAGAAATAAATCAATATATATTATCTCAAATCAATCCACGACCCAGTATATACAAGTCTCAGGCTAGATCACAACTCAAAGTATATATATTATTTTGGAATCAACCTCAACCCTGTATAGCTAACTCAAGCATTACTGCATATAGAGTGTCTATGGTTGTTCCGAAATATATTATATAGATGGGTCAATATGATATGTCAAAACATTGTATACGTGTCTATGGTATCCCAAGATTACATAATATATGTTAGAATACATGTGTAATACAATATAAGTTAGTTAAGTTATGATTTGAATAGATTTGTTACAAATTTCGTGTGGCTACAACATGCAAAAATATCCAATTTTGTTCTACCCATAACTTCTTCGTTTTAAATCCGTTTTGAGTGATTCAAGTTGATATGGTTTCATAATGAACTAAAATTTATGAAACTAAACAAAAAAGTATATGTTTATAGTCGGAAATATAAGTTACAAGTCAATTTGTAGAGGTAGTCATTTCAGTCGAAAGAACGACGTCTTGATGATCATTTTGAAAAACATACTTCCACTTTGAGTTTAACCATGATTTTTAGATATAGTTTCATGTTCATAAGAAAAATCATTTTCTCAGAAGTATAGCTATTAAATCAAAGTTTATCATAGTTTTTAATTATCCAAACCAAAACAGCCCACGGTTTCGCTACGATGGCGTATGTCCAGTTTTACGGTGTTCTTCGTGTTTCCAGGTTTTAAATCATTAAGTTAGTATATCATATAGATATAGAACATGTGTTTCGTTGATTTTAAAAGTTAAGTTAGAAGGATTAACTTTGTTTGCGAACAAGTTTAGAATTAACTAAACTATGTTCTAGTGATTACAAGTTTAAATCTTCGAATAAGATAGTTATATATATATGAATCGAATGATGTTATGAACATCATTACTACCTCAAGTTTAGTAGGTAAACCTACTTGAAGTGACAAGAAATGATCTAGCTTCAAAGGATCCTTGGATGGCTTGAAAGTTCTTGAAGTAGAATCATGACACGAAAACAAGTTCAAGTAAGATTTTTACTCAAATTAAGATAGTCATAGTTATAGAAATTGAATCAAAGTTTGGATATGAGTTTTACCTTGAATAAGAAAGATAACCTACTGTAAATAACAAAGGTTTATTGATCTTAGATGATTACTTGGAATGGATTAGAAAGCTTGGAAGTATACTTGCAAACTTGAAAGGATTTTCGAAGTGTTCTTGAAGTGTTCTTCCTATGATGATGATAGCTTGATTCTTGAAGTAGTTTTTGATGAAAATGATGATTTGGTTACTGGAAAAATTCGTTCATAGGGGTGTGTGTGTGTGTGTGTGTGTGTGTGTGTTGAGAGAGAATTAGAAAGGAAAATGGAAATGAAATGAAGTGAATGGTGAGTGGTGAGTGGGGTTAAAAGAAGTTCTTGTTAGTTGACTAGTTCATGGTAGAAGTTAAACTTGATTAGTCATGCATGACATAATCAAGAGTGGAATCCCATGCTAGTTCCTATTGGTATATACCCATAGTAAGTACGTCTAGAAACTGGGTATAATACGAGTACGAAGACTGAATGAATACGAGTAGAATTGTTGATGAAAATGAATGAGAATGTAATTGTAAGCATTTTTGTTAAGTATGAGTGTTTTGATATATGTCTTGAAGTCTTTCAAAAGTGTATTAATATATCTTAATACACTACATGTATATACATTTTAACTGAGTCATTAAGTCACCGTTAGTCGTTACATGTAAGTGTTGTCTTGAAACTTTTAAGTTAACAATCTCATTTAATGTAGTTGACCCATTGTTTATTATATCTAATGAGATGTTAAATTATCATATTATCATGATAACATGGTGTATGAATATATCTTAATACAATATATATATATATATATATATATATATATATATATATATATATTAAAACGTCGTTACAACGATAATCGTTACATATATAACTCGTTTCGAAACTCTTAAGTTAGTAGTCTTGTTTTACATATGTAGTTCATCGTTAACACACTTAATGATATATTTAATTATCATTTTATCATGTTAAACATAGTGTATCAATATCTTAATATGATTCATATGTATTTAGTAAGACGTTGTTATAACGATAATCGTTATATATATCATTTTGAGTTTCATAATTCAATAGTCTCACTTTATGTATATAACTCATTGTTAATATACCTAGTGAGACACTTACTTTTCATAATATCATGTTAGCTATATACATATCCATATATATCATCATATAGTTTTTACAAGTTTTAATGTTCGTGAATTGCCGGTCAATTTAGGTGGTCAATTGTCTACATGAAACCTATTTCAATTAATCAAGTCTTAACAAGTTTGATTGCTTAACATGTTGGAAACATTTAATCATGTAAATATCAATTTCATTTAATATATATAAACATGGAAAAGTTCGGGTCACTACAAGTGGATAGTAAGCTGGGACGGTCTACAAGTGGATAGTAAGCTGGGACGGTGATGAATAATGTGGGGAGACAGCAATCCCAAACTACTGAGACCAATGATGTAGTCCTCATCCTTACGTGTATCAATCTTATGCTTACGTGGGTTGTCAGAAAGTGGCATAGTACGAGTCTTAGAATGAGAGTTAGGGTTAATAGCACTAGCAGGAAAAGCAATGCTAGCCTCAGTATCGGAATCGAGACCAGAACCATGAACATATTTGGGTTTAGATCAGACATCTAACGCTCCATAAATATACCAAGTTAGTACACATGTAACATAAGCAAAATATATGTAGCAGTGTAGTAATTCACAAAAGTTTTAAGTACGGGTTGTAGTCTATATTTGCTTATGTGTCCTAGAGACTCAGACGGACACACTAATGCAAATTCTTGTTCCCTACAACCATTAGCTCTGATACCAACTTTAAAACCCCATCAAAATCCATCAACAACGATGTTAACTCTGGTCCCAATGTATGATTTTACTTCTATATATAACAGCAAATATCTATAGCGGAAGCAATTAATACCTGAGAAATGACACGCAAAACGGGGTCAACAATAATGTTGATTGAATCAACAGGTTTAAGTAAATAATACACTACGTTTAAGAAAAAAAAATTCAGAAAACGTTTATTAGCGAAAGAACACCAAGGTTTAATATTAAAAGTTTGCAGACAATATTTGTCAAGGTTTAGTCTGTTTGTGAACATCAATGTCAAGTTTCAGCTGTGTATGAAATTAAAAAATGTTTTGTTTCTCTTGCTTGTAAAACACAAGTTTAAGTAACCAATTTCAATGTATGAGACCACAAAGGTTTCATATTTAAAGTTTGTAGACGGCACTGTGTCATGTTTCAAATGTTTGTAGACAATATCATGTCAAGTTTCAAATGTTCGTAGACAATACCAAGTCAAGTATTATTTCTCTTGTTTGTAAACCATAGTTTTAAGTAACGTAAAATAGTATCTGAAAAACATTATTCGGAAAAGTTGTTCATTTGTATTTAACCACGAGATTTCAATAAGCACAACCCAAGCATTGCAAAAATGTACATACCACTATAAGTACTTGAATACTAGCTAAGACCTGTGTTTAGTATATAACTACACTTATCCTTACCCCATGAATTGTATACACTTGTTCGAGTGTACTTATAGTTTAAAGTAAATGCACCACAGTTAATATTGTTGGGTGAGGTTTGTCTAACCTAACGGGTCCGTCCATCTAATTTGTGCTTACCTGAAGGTAATTAAAGTATTCAAGCTAGGGAAATTCTGAACAAACTCAACAGGTTTAATAGTACTCGTGTCAAACGTAAAAGCATTTGTAATATCGTAAAAGTAATCAGCGTGTATTCTCATCCTAGAAAACATGTAAAAAGCGGGACTATAGACTCACCTTGAGTGCACTTGACAAATCACAAGCGAAAGTAGTCGAATTAAAATGACCAAGTAATGCAACCTAAATGTACCATTTATAGTTACATAAGTTTTGTTTCAAAATACAGACTCACAGAACAGTTGTCCTATTGCTCAGACCGACGTAATCGTATAGTAAAAGTCAACACATAAGTCAACTAGTCAAGCAAGTCAAGAAAAAGTCAAACTTGGTCAAGTTGATCAACCCAAGTCAACTACATCAGTAGGTCATGCTAATGTTATCATAAAGTCAAATCAAGCACAACTCATAAGTTTCCTATAGTCGTTTAGTCAAATAACGTTACTAGTTTAGTTATCGTACGTTTTCACGACGGTCATGCGATCGGACAAGCATAGTTCACAAATGAATTTTCAAACAATTATGAACCACTCCAGATCATAATTTCATGCTATAAAATTTCTAAAAAGACAAAGCACACTATCATAAGGTTCTTAAAACTCACATAGCATGCAAAACATTCAAGGAAAGTTTCTGTTTGCGCATCAGTTTCATTTTAATTCTCATTTAATCTTGAAAATAGAAATTAACAAATGACCAATTGGAGATGACTCTAAAAACCTCAAATTACCAATGGTAAAATATCAAAGAAAACCATGTAGCCAATTTGTACAGTTTTAAACTAACTTGTCGGACTTTCTAATTTAGACATAATTCAGACCTTTGGTTTCGGCGCGCATGCAGCACATAGCAAATAAGACTTTCAGAGCTAGACATGTAAACAATACTTGCTAAGAAATATACATAATACAACATACCAGAAGCACAAAGTCCAATTCAACTTCTACTTCATGATAGACAATTATTTGTGCAAAATAGACAGATTCGATCTCATTCAGGTAGTCAAGTTCGGGTTCGAATATACAAGCATCTAATAAAAATTAGCATGTGAAGTCTACATGACATGTCAAGTAATAATCATTAAATTTACAGAATACAAAAGATTGATTAGAAAAAAGCAAGTTAAATGGTCGTTTGGTCCATGAACAACTTACTAGTCAACACGTTGTAACACGAACATTCAAGTAATCATAAAATGAATTTTACGAATCCGTTTACTATGATATCCTAGTCCATTTTATGTGTTATTTAATTATATATCCATCTAGCATCATTTAATAAGCCAATTCAAAACACACAAGTTTCAATTTTTGTATTATAGCATAATTACATACCGAAACTTCAAACGAGCATAACTTAGGCTATACAAAACGAAATCATGCTATTCAAGCGAGCAAACTCAAAAGTTTTTGATAGATATCCATTTAAACACTTTTCATGTACAGAAAACAAAGTCACAAAACCAGTACCATAGCAATACAATTCGTCTTTAAACCCTAACTCGCAAATCGGATAATATAATGACTAATCACATATACAAACGCGACCAATTGAGCAATAGAACATATAAATCATGTGATATTAAAAAAATCTGGAAAATTGAGTTTTTAAATCATACCCTAATCAAGAAATTAGTTGTAAAGATGTATAGAGCTCGTCGCGAGGAACAAGAATACGTGATCGGTTAAGCAAGCAAGCAACTAGGGATGGAGTTCTTGATGTAAGAAGATGTCGACTATATGATGAAGGAGATGGTGATTTGAAGCGGCTGAATGAGAGGGAGGAAGGGCGCGCACACCTTTTTTTTGTTAAATGATGTTTAGTGGACTAGGTTGTTAATTTAAGAGTTAATTAGCAAGTGGGCCAAAAACTAAACAAGGGATGGTCATGGATGGTAAAATTTTGGCCAAGAGGGTCCAAAAGGAAGTCCATGTGCTGAATTTAACAAGTTAGTACATTTATAGTGTAGCCCGTTAGGTGTCGATAGGTTTCGTGGTCGAAAACGCGAACCGAATCGCTAAACGTTAATTTTTCGCGTCTTTAATCTATAAAAATTCCATTAAGTCTAAAGTGTGTTAAAAACATTATAATTATATAATATAATTATGAAAAGTGAATTATGTTTTGGCTTGCTAGTCCGCTAAGTGTGGTTCGTGTCTAGTTGCCGTTAACCGTACCAAGTTCCTGGAACGTTAACCGATCGTTAAATGCATCCCATCAAGTTTAATTCATTAAATATATAATAGATTAAATATGTTTTTCTTAAAGTTGATAATTATTAAAAATAATTATTTTATTAACAATCCAGCGTTTCGCAGTCTCACGGGACATCTGTTGCAGTTTTTAAAACCGTATCGTTTTCTCAGTATTTTAAAACATGAAATAGGTTTTTCATCTAATATAATCATATATTAAATATAGTAATTCATCATGAACTCAAGTATGCATTTTAATTAAATTAAATACAAAAATTTTAGTAAGTTCGTTTAATTAACTTAACGGTCAGTTAACCAAGCTTAACGGGAATAGCAGGGTTGTTACAGCATGTCGACAGTTGGAGAAACCCCTTGGTTGGCACATGTGACGCCCCATACAAAATCATCGTGTACGGTACAACAACAACAGGATCATTACAAGGTCAAACACTATATGCTGTTTGAAAAACCAGTTTTGCATTCATGAACAGATAACGTTTTACAAAAGATGAATAGGAAACATTAACATGAGTACATGATACTAAGGTCATTACAAAGCTATTGTTTTGAAAATAACATAATTTGGGAATGCAAAGTAAAAGTTTCATGCTTGAGACATCTCTAAGTAATGCAGCGGAAGTCTAACACAGCAAGTCTGTAACAGCAAGTCTATACACCGAGACTAGAACAGCAAGGCTAACAGCAGAAACAACAACGTCTAAACACCTGATAAATACATGCTTAAAAAGTCAACACGAATGTTGGTGAGCTATAGTTTGTTTGTATTCAGTAATGTAATGTAATGTAGGCCACGAGATTTCAGTGCTTCAAACAAGCGTTTCAAATCAGTAATTCAAATCAGTATGATAAAGTATATGTATAACCGTGGGCACTCGGTAACTAACTTAACGTTTATACCCCCTGAAAGTACACTTGGCAAGTGCATATGTCTACGAAGTATTAAACACTCGTTAAATGCTAGCGTGACTAGCCCGAGTGGGGATGTCAAACCCTATGGATCCATATCTAAGATTCGCGTTCATGGTTCAAAAACCAATGATTAAACGTTGCCGAGCTAAAGGGAATGTTTATGCCGTTGTATAAGCCACACATATATAAGTTTAAGTACTCGTGCCTAGTATGTAAAACATAAAATCCGCATGTATTCTCAGTTCCCAAAATAAGTTAAAGTAAAAAGGGAATGCTATAACTCACAGTGATAAAAGCAGTAAAGTCGGTAATGAAAGTACGCAAGTAGTAAGTCAGTCCGAAAGGTCGTCAACCTAAATCAAGGGTTACTAGGTCAGTAGGTTGTTTTTATAAATTCTAATAGTGCATAAAATAAGTTTAAGTGTCATCATCATCATCATCATCATTCATCATCATAAAAGCTAAGTAAGTTCGACAAGAATAGAGATCGAAACAATAGGCTGACTTCGGTCAGCTGCTGCGACCCCTACGTAAATCAAAAAGATGCATAGTCAGTGGCTATGGCTCCGTATGTGAGTCCCCTAACCGCTGACCAATTTTCAGAACCTAACTCGTCTTCGTTTGACCGTGGCGACGGTTTAAGTGCGAGTAGGTCAGAAATTTCAGCACAACGTTAATAGGGTGTAGTGACTCTCGGAGGGCCATAAATCCTAAACCATAACTCGGATTAAGACGAGGCTTAAACAGAAAATCATCTACTCGAACCGAACTAACTGAAAATAAACTTTCCAGTAGCCCAGGTGGTCTGATCAGATAGTAAAATCAGTGGACAAGTGCTCCGGTGAGGTTCTTGGTTCTTGGTGCTTGATGCTCATCACGGTTCTCATCCTTGATGCTTGTAGCTTCAAGTGTACAACTCGTTGATGGTTTAGCATCACTTTTGACCAAGATTCTACCATCAATACACAATATGTTAAGACCAAGTGGTAACACAACTCATTTAAGAGTCTTAGATGGATGATGAACCAAGGTTACATCATATCCTTAGTCTTAACACAATTACAAGTCCTATTTACAAACAAAGTTACAAACTTTACATCAATCAAAGAAGTATGAACATGATTCAAGTCAAAAGAGGTGATGGAACCCTAAGCTAGAGAGCTTGGATCCCTTTCACACAATTTATAAGGTCACAAAGCTAGAAAGCTTGAACCTTTAGTGTTCTTGAAGATCTTGAAGCATAAAGCTTGGATCTTTAAGATATATGAAGATAACAAACAAAAGTTTGAATCTTTATCACAAAATAACAAGATTAAAGTAAAAGAAAGATGAATCTACAAAGTTGGTGAAGATTCAAAGCTAGAAAGCTTGAATCTTCCATGTTCTTGAAAGATTCATGCTTGAATCAACAAGATATAAGCAAGATCAAAGCTAAAAGGAACTTTGATCTCCATAATATGATGATGATGGCTACGAAAATGAAAGGAAAAGAAGAAGAAAAAGAAGACTTACAAGCAATACTAGAAAGGGAAGAAAGAAAGAACAAGTGTGTGTGAAAACCAAATGAGCAAGTGATTTGAATGAGAGGTAAATGGCTAGTAGTTATAAGCAAGGAATTTGACAAGGATTGATGACATGGACAAGGGCTAGTATTTATAAGCAAGGAATTTGACAATGATTGATGACATGGACAAGGGCTAGTATTTATAAGCAAGGAATTTGACAAGGATTGATGACATGGCAAGGGCTAGTATTTATAAGCAAGGAATTTGACAAGGATTGATGACATGGACAAGGGCTAATATATTGGGTCACTAGCTAGAGTAGGGTGGGCTTGAGCCCAACAAGGTAGAAAGTCCAACAAGACTAACTATTGTGCATAATTAAATTACTACGCGTAATTAAGCATCCAAAAACCCAGGTAATTATTATTATAAAATAATAATTAATATTTCGCAGTCATAATATTCCGATTATGACAAAAGTTAAACGTGCGCGCAAGTTCGCGGTTTATTCGAAACGTCAAATAACACTAACGGTTATAAAGGCTTCCAATGATCAAGTTATGTATCCTACGTACTCTAAGGCACGTTTTAACATATAAATGGAAGTAAACCACGTAAATCAAGTTTCCAGAGTATAAAGTAACACAGTACGCACAAATACGCAGTTTTGCAAAAACACAAGGCACAAAAGCAAGTCAAAAAAGCCAGGTCATTACATTACCCACCTGTTAATGGAAATTTCGTCCCGAAATTTGGGGAGTGGCAAAAAAAATGGTACCGTATTTAAATAAGAAGTAGCGTATCAAAGTTCCGAAAGATTCGTGGGATAAAAAGTGAGCTATTTACCTTGAAAGGTACTCTGGTGTATAAAAGTAAGAATAGGTATATGCTATTAATTAAGTCTCTTAGGAGATCAACAAATTGATTTCGTTTCTGGTTAACAAGAGTTTGTTGTCAGAATATATCCACAAAAGAAAAGATGATGTTTTTAGCCTTACAGGCATCTTTAGTAAGCTGGATGCATGAAATACATCATGAATGTTACTAAACTCATCTAAAACATTGAGCGCTTATGTCGCAATACAAAGCTGACAGGTAGGATGGAAAACATGGTGATCATAACCATGCGATTTGATGTCTGGATAGTGTTAGCCACGGATTTTACTAACCCCTTGATTTCGGAAAGAGACCATATGCATAAAGAACTCGATATTTAAGAACGTTTCATTTAACTATATGAATTAAAACTTTTGCTGAAAGTGAATAATCGGACTTATATGCAATGCAAGCCATAATTATCTATAGTGCCTTCAAGACGGTCTGAACGAACAATGAAGGATATCACCCAGTTTACCATACTGCAGGTGAACTTATCCTTAGATGGAATGAAAGAACAGTTCCATAATGTAACTTTATCCTTTCAGTTACATGTTGAAGTTAGGGTTAACATTAACTAGAACAACATATAGTTTCAACCAACGTAGAAAGGAATGCGTAGAGTAACCATATCCGTATTACAGATGTTTTAAGCAGTCCCTTCCAAGAGGATAACAAGATTCATAGATTCCTAAAGTATGTTACTTTACATTTCTGAAAGAGAATCGCACGAAAGGTGTGATCTTTGAACCAGGGTGAACTCTTCGAGCGGTTTGTTCTGAATTTATCCTTATACTTAAGGAGATGCGCGGACAAGAAGATACGTGGACCCTTGGTCGTAAAGAACGGTTTACTCTAAGTGAAAAGAATCTCAAAACGATTCCTTGTACCTCAACCTACTAATTCATAGAGATGATTTTTATGAGGATGTTGCGATTAGCCGTGAAATATTGAGAATAGAAACCCACCTAGTGCCCTTCCTACAATGGGGTGACCATTGAGTGTACCTCAGAAAACTGATTTATCGGCCCGCGATTTTGCCATGTTTAACCTTAAAAGGAACATTTTTCGAGTACAAAGACTTCCTAACAAATTTTTTTTATAAATCTGCCACCCAAAGTGGCTCAAGCGTTTTTAACAAGGATTTTAATAGTAAGCTTCATCCCTAACGGAGGGGGAGAAGAAGTGGGATCCCTACATGGTGTAGTCTAATACGGAAACCTTTAATAAAATCAACCGAGGAAGTTTTGAAAAACCTTTAAACGTTTGATGCGACAACATAAATGGAACGAAGTTCTTGGTAAATTTAGAAGTATGTATAACGAGTACCATTTGCATAAAATTATTTGACTTAAAACAACTCAATAAAGGAGCGATTTTTAATCATCTTGAAGGTATAACTTAGTATGTACTAACCCAAAATAAGTAAGGGTAAATTTATACATATATGATTTTATAAATCGCGTAAGTGATAGAAAAGTTTTTAGTACTTTCATTTGTCCATAAATCTCGTGAGGACCGCACAAATAAGCAACGTGTAAATCAACGTGTAAAAATTTTGATAAACATAGTTTTTCGTATTTCAGAGGTTACAAGTTGAAAAAGGTCGAGTGAAAAATCTTTGAATCATCGGTTGACATGTTACTAGGTAATGAAAACTAATGAATTAAATGTAGTTTTGATGATTATCCGAACTTAAGTCTTTGGCCCAAAAATGTTTACGTCCGAAGCCGTTGCTAAAAAGTGAGGTATGAAGGATAGAGCATGAGGATGAGAAGTTAATCGCTTCTTGACTTTGCAGAATGCCACACAAGTTATGGCTAATATTAAAGTCGGAATACTAATGATGTTAATATCGCTAGATGAGAATTTCCTTGGAATAGGTCAGGACTTTGAGTTATGTAAGATAGAGCATCGCTCCGACAGATGTGAAGAATAAGATCCCTGGGGTAACGCAGTAATTTTGAATGGTTTAAGTATTTGTGGATGCCCGAAGGCTCTGCATGACGTGCTAGTAAGTGCCTTCATCACATACACACACATGAATCTCTTAGTTTCGACAGTTGTCTGTCTTCATGATGACTTGGATAAGAATAAGCAACGAAAAATTTTATATTGACAAGCAACGAAAATTTTACAGAATTCATTTAAGGTGACGATGTAAGAAAAGAAATTAAGTTCTTAGCAAACTAGGATTATGTACAACACGTACCATTCATGGTAAAATATCCTTTGAATAAAAGATTTGATTTGTAAAAGTGAAAGTAAAATTTCATATGTATTTGTCAAAAAGAAGTAATTATTTACTTTATTTTATATAACGTATACGATTTCAAAAATTTGCACGAATGGCAAATAAAATAAATTTATTTTTATTAAGTTTTGAGAGGATCGCACAGTAAAATAGTGTAAGTAAAATTTTGGCAAACAAAATTTTCATATTTCGGAGGTTACAAGTTGAAAAAAGATTGATGAGAATCGAGTAAAAGACTTTTGAAAATCTCGGGTGATGTTTGAGCAAGAATGTTACGAGGTAATGAAAACTGTTGAATTTTAATGTGGTTGATGACTATTAGTAGGGCATAAGTCCTTCGACCAAAAATGCTTAAGTATAAAGTTGTTGCTTATAAGTGAGAAACGAAAGGGAGAGTATGAGGACGGGGATTAACTACCCATTGATTTTGGAAATTCCGAACTGGTATGACTAATATCGAAGTAAGAAGGGTGATGGTGTGATTATCATTGATTAAGAATTCTCTCGGAATAAGTTAGGATTCAGTGTCGCATAAGAATGAGTATCAAATACGATTCTTGGGTAGTATAGTATTTGAATTGCTGAAGTGACGGGATACAATTTCCTTTATGTATCATTGTCCATTGTATCGGTTTCTTTCATGGCTAGAAAGTGAGCAGATTTGGTGAGGCGATCAACGATAACCCCGATAGTGTCATAACTGTCGACTGTTTTCGGTAGTTTCAGAATGAAATCCATCGTCATCCCTTCCCATTTCCATTGTGGGATCTCGGGTTGTTGAAGTAATCCGGATGGCTTTTGGCTCACCATTCTCGCGAGGTATACGAATAATCTTCTTACTATAAATAACTTTCGCTTTCGTCCTTGAAAGTCAGTCCGTTCCAACTATTTCCTCAAAGCTTTCTAACTCGATGAGTATTAGGTTAATTTTAAGGTCCATTCCAACCAAATCTTATTATACTGCCGTGAAAATTTTTATCAACCTTCTCAAATAACATCTGCTTGTGCGCAGGTAACTAATCCTTTCCAACTACTACTATAAAACTTCCATGTTTTGTTGGCATGAGGTCATCTTCAAATGACCCACCTGTTAATTTTTAAGGTACTATCTTAAATTACTCCTCTATCTCTGCCAACTTACCATTAGCTTTTCCTATAGAATACTTAACTCTCATGATTGTTAATGGCTTATTAGTCATCACACTAGGATTCTTAGATATAAGGTTTCTATCACTCTAGTATTAAACAATTCCGAGACGATAAATCGTTGTGAAGAAACGTACCCTAACTAAAATCAGGATCCATGTGAGTCTCCATAGCTGAGATAACGATTGCTCTATCGTATGTGAGTCCAAAGTTTTTTTTTCCTATTTGAGAACTTTTTCCTTAAGTATCCAGGGTGTCTATATCTATAACAAATTTTCGGGTTATTAATTCTGCAGTCCAGGCCCTTCTCGTACAGTATCTAGACTAAGTGGTTATTCCTGCCTTTATCAGACCATAATGCGTATACTCAAGTGGTTCCTACCAAAATTTCCTTTGAATCGCTTCATATTCCTTATGTAGTAACATTGGGACTTCTGCATAATTCACTTCAATATAATTACGCTGGCCTGGCGTCATTATATTGTACTAAATTGTACTTTCATTCCAATATCACTCCATATGGTCAATGTAACGTGATCACTTTCAGTTCTACTCAATTTCATCCAACGGTGCTTTATCTATGCTATCTCAAAACAAAATCTACATAATTAATCTCACGGTTTCTCGGTGTGGGTGCGTAAGTTCCGTAGGTCATGCACCAATGCCTAAATGTCCTGAAATTTCTTCAAAATGTTCAGGTTCAGGTAACATCATTAGGTTCCTTTCTAGAAATTCAATCTGGGTCTCGCTTCGAGTTGTATGTGTAGCAAGTAGTAGTACGATATGTCTTGAGGTGACTCCCAAGTCTTTGGGTATGGTTGAGCATCAGTAGAAGGCACTCTGACCTTGTGAAAGGAGATGTCCTCCTGACTTCCCCAATGCCTAAGAGTGTTAGGGTACTAAATCCAGAAATGTCATCAGATCGTCGAGCAGTGGTGAAGAACGAAAGAGATAAGTGACGGTCATGAAAGCGTACGAGATACGAGCCATCTTGCAGGAACTGAACAACCTTCGAATGTTCACACGTCGTACGTGGCTATTTAGAGTGAGCTCGGGGTGCGGTTACTCCGAAAAATCCTCCAATATCTCCTCCTCTAAGGATCGACTTTAGTGGGCGTGTAATCCGAGGGGTACTCCTCCTAGATTGCGTGAAGAATCATTTCGATCTCTGGAACGGTGGAACAGTAGTAACAGCTGGATTACAATACTAATCCTTAGGGTTAGACGTGTGGGAAATGGGTTCAGAAGAACATCTGAACTAGGAAAGGTAAGTTTTTCCAAGTCGGTGCAGCGAATATCAGGCATGAAGCAAGCACGTAATCAGGCACTACAGCAACCTAGCTCGTTTACAGCAGTATATAGCATGGCAATATTAACAGTACTAAACAGAAGTAACATGCAATCGAAAGCAGATAGTAGCATGCAGTAGCTAGAATAAGCAAAAGCATGCAGCGAGTTTACATAGCAGTAAAAGGAAACGGTAGCATGCAGTAAGTTCATGCAGTAGTAAAAGTAAGCAGTGGCATGCAGTAGTAGTAAGTAGTAACATGTAGTAATATAACACAGTAGCATGCAGCAGGTTTCGCAGAAACAAGTAAACTAGCAAGTTGTAGATTAGTCCTATTAGTGAATCCTACTTGGGTCGGTCCTAGACTCACTAATGCAACCTAATTCCCTACAACCAATGCTCTAATACCAACTGTGACGCCCCGTACAAAATCATCGTGTACGGTACAACAACAACAGGATCATTACAAGGTCAAACACTATATGCTGTTTGAAAACCAGTTTTGCATTCATGAACAGATAACGTTTTACAAAAGATGAATAGGAAACATTAACATGAGTACATGATACTAAGGTCATTACAAAGCTATTGTTTTGAAAATAACATAAGTTGAGAATGCAAAGTAAAAGTTTCATGCTTGAGACATCTCTAAGTAATGCAGCGGAAGTCTAACACAGCAAGTCTGTAACAGCAAGTCTATACACCGAGACTAGAACAGCAAGGCAAACAGCAGAAGCAACAACGTCTAAACACCTGAGAAATACATGCTTAAAAAGTCAACACGAATGTTGGTGAGCTATAGTTTGTTTGTATTCAGTAATGTAATGTAATGTAGGCCACGAGATTTCAGTGCTTCAAACAAGCATTTCAAATCAGTAATTCAAATCAGTATGATAAAGTATATGTATAACCTTGGGCACTCGGTAACTAACTTAACGTTTATACCCCCTGAAAGTACACATGGCAAGTGCGTATGTCTACGAAGTATTAAACACTCGTTAAATGCTAGCGCGACTAGCCCGAGTGGGGATGTCAAACCCTATGGATCCATATCTAAGATTCGCGTTCATGGTTCAAAAATCAATGATTAAACGTTACCGAGCTAAAGGGAATGTTTATGCCGTTGTATAACCCACACATATATAAGTTTAAGTACTCGTTCCTAGTATGTAAAACATAAAATCCGCATGTATTCTCAGTTCCCAAAATAAGTTAAAGTAAAAAGGGAATGCTATAACTCACAGTGATAAAAGCGGTAAAGTCGGTAATGAAAGTACGCAAGTAGTAAGTCGGTCCGAAAGGTCGTCAACCTAAATCAAGGGTTACTAGGTTAGTAGGTTGTTTTTATAAATTCTAATAGTGCATAAAATAAGTTTAAGTGTCATCATCATCATCATTCATCATCATAAAAGCTAAGTAAGTTCGACAAGAATAGAGATCGAAACAATAGGCTGACTTCGGTCAGCTGCTGCGACCTCTACGTAAATCGAAAAGATGCATATTCAGTGGCTATGGCTCCGTATGTGAGTCTCCTAACCGTTGAACAATTTTCAGAACCTAACTCGTCTTCGTTTGACCGTGGCGATGGTTTAAGTGCGAGTAGGTCAGAAATTTCAGCACAACGTTAATAGGGTGTAGTGACTCTCGGAGGGCCATAAATCCTAAACCATAACTCGGATTAAGACGAGGTTTAAACAGAAAATCATCTACTCGAACCGAAATAACTGAAAATAAACTTTCCAGTAGCCCAGGTGGTCTGATCAGATACAAAAATCAGTGGACAAGTGCTCCGGTGAGGTTCTTGGTGCTTGATGCTCATCACGGTTCTCATCCTTGATGCTTGTAGCTTCAAGTGTACAACTCGTTGATGGTTTAGCATCACTTTTGACCAAGATTCTACCATCAATACACAATATGTTAAGACCAAGTGGTAACACAACTCATTTAAGAGTCTTAGATGGATGATGAACCAAGGTTACATAATATCCTTAGTCATAACACAATTACAAGTCCTATTTACAAACAAAGTTACAAACTTTACATCAATCAAACAAGTATGAACATGATTCAAGTCAAAAGAGGTGATGGAACCCTAAGCTAGAGAGCTTGGATCCCTTTCACACAATTTATAAGGTCACAAAGCTAGAAAGCTTGAACCTTTAGTGTTCTTGAAGATCTTGAAGCATAAAGCTTGGATCTTTAAGATATATGAAGATAACAAACAAAAGTTTGAATCTTTATCACAAAATAATAAGATTAAAGTAAAAGAAAGATGAATCTACAAAGTTGGTGAAGATTCAAAGCTAGAAAGCTTGAATCTTCCATGTTCTTGAAAGATTCATGCTTGAATCAACAAGATATAAGCAAGATCAAAGCTAAAAGGAACTTTGATCTCCATAATATGATGATGATGGCCACGAAAATGAAAGGAAAAGAAGAAGAAAAAGAAGACTTACAAGCAATACTAGAAAGGGAAGAAAGAAAGAACAAGTGTGTGTGAAAACCAAATGAGCAAGTGATTTGAATGAGAGGTAAATGGCTAGTATTTATAAGCAAGGAATTTGACAAGGATTGATGACATAGACAAGGGCTAGTATTTATAAGCAAGGAATTTGACAAGGATTGATGACATGGACAAGGGCTAGTATTTATAAGCAAGGAATTTGACAAGGATTGATGACATGGACAAGGGCTAGTATTTATAAGCAAGGAATTTGACAAGGATTGATGACATGGACAAGGGCTAATATATTGGGTCACTAGCTAGAGTAGGGTGGGCTTGAGCCCAACAAGGTAGAAAGTCCAACAAGACTAACTATTGTGCATAATTAAATTACTACACGTAATTAAGCATCCAAAAACCCAGGTAATTATTATTATAAAATAATAATTAATATTTGGCAGTCATAATATTCCGATTATGACAAAAGTTAAACGTGCGCGCAAGTTCGCGGTTTATTCGAAACGTCAAATAACACTAACGGTTATAAAGGCTTCCAATGATCAAGTTATGTATCCTACGTACTCTAAGGAACATTTTAACATATAAATGGAAGTAAACCACGTAAATCAAGTTTCCAGAGTATAAAGTAACACAGTACGCACAAATACGCAGTTTCGCAAAAACACAAGGCACAAAAGCAAGTCGAAAAAGCCGGGTCGTTACAGCACACGCAGTTACGTGCCCTTAATGAATGAGTTGATCTTGGTGCCTTGTAACATAATAATGTACTCCTAGTCAGGTATTGTTCCGAAGTTGCGGTAAGTACTAAATTAGATTGGATCTGAACTATCATTGGAGGGAAGCCCAATTGAACTTGGGTTTGATGGGAGGTTTGTTGACTTTCAAACCAAAGTCCAACATCGAATTATTGAATGCGTCGACCAATGTACTTGTTCGAATATTCCAGGGTATTTGGAATATGTATGCAGGGTTAAAGTTTCTCCCCCTGAAAAATTTGGTCTGAAGTTGTCGGATAGGACGCGTTCGAATGGCACTTTGGGTTTGGTTTACATTAGTATGACAAAGCAAGCGAGTTTGGAATCTGTAGGTGATGAAGGAAGCGAATAATCTTGTATGTCCTGGCACTTGGGCTTTCTATAGAGTGTCGGGAACTTGGTGGGAATTTAGTAACCGACAGAAGTATCGAGCCGAGTTTGACGACTAGTGGTAGTTATGGAGATGGTTATACTACGTGGGTCTCTAGTATTCACGGGATTACTGCTTACGTAGATTCCAGATAACACTATAGTACTTAGATGCTGCAAATATACCCCTGAATGGAAAGTAGATTTGCAACTGACCAGCGGTATGAACCATATTCCTCTCGGGTAGCTAAAATTTATTTCTTACTCGTATGCTGGGAGCGTTTTTAGGAATAATAAGATGTGCTCATTAAATTCATAGCTACGAGGTAGGTTAGTGTACTAGCGTGAAAACAGGAAAAGTTCAGAAGTGTAGATTTTGAGGTTGTGAATTGCGTTCTAACTGGGTACCTTGATGAAGAGTCTATGAGGTTGTATGTTCAGGTTTTCTGATTGCTGGGAAGGAAAATAATAGATATACCGAATTCTATACGAGTGATCGTTGATATGGGCTTGACGGGATTGGACATATTTAGAGCGATTGATGAGTCGGTGTTTTCTAATGGAAGAATCATGTAACTGAGGTTTTGCATACTTCAGTTGATCTTCTTGTGTAAGAAGATTGTGGTGCTAGAAACCGATTATACCCATGTTAGTAACTGGAGATCGGGTTGAAGCTTAGCTATTTTGGTGTCGAATGACTTCCTTCTGTGAATGGAAGTGAATGGTGATTAGGATGTTTGATTCTGGTGGTATCAAAAGTCATAGAAGATAGGAGATTGGAGTTGCTATGAGTGTTTGAATTACATTGATAGTTGAGGCGGTTATTAGTTTCTAGTTCCAAACAAGTAGTGTTGAAGACCTAGTATCGAAAGTCTGCTCTTCCAGCGATGTTGAGTTTGCTTGTCTCATGTTTTATTGGTGATATAATGGTGGTTTGACATTCGTGGTTTGACGTTCGTAGTTGGAATGGAGATTGATGTTCGGATTAGTTCCAAATCTTCAAGTGGGAGATTGTTGAGCAGTTAAGAGTTTGCTCAAAGTCTTCAAGTGGGAGATTTTTGAAGGTGTGAAGAATTTAATTAAATGAACAAGGATTCGTGTCGGACTTAGTGAACAAGTCATAGAAATTTGTTGCCTTATTTAGTTCTTGTAGTAGGTTAAAGCATTGTGTTGAGTCCCCAAAATAATTAAGGATTTAATTATGACAAAACAGAATTTATTTACACTAAAATGTTATGTGCAGCCAGCACAAGTTTGTTTATGTATAGTCAGCTAATATAGCTATGTCGAGTGTTTAGTATGCTGCCTAGTCTACCAGCACAAGGTAGAGTGTATTCTTTGAATCAGTACAGGATGAGTACTTAGCAAATCAAGAATATCAAGTGACTCAGCATATGAAGAACCAGTAAGTCTGGTTAACAGCATACAACTCAAGACAGCCATGCTCCATTACAAGCATGGTAGTTTCCTGAGTGGTCTACATCAAACGTACTATTCAACAGAAGTCGAAGACAAAGTTGAACAGAAAAGGACACGCGTCGGCGGCTGACAAGTGACCATACAAGACCATGAGGGAATGCAGAAGTTTAACGCATGTGAAGACATGAGTTATCCTTTGTCAACGCCTAGGGAACACAACATTCTATTTGTTTAAACAAATAGTGGTGCCAAACCGAATTTGGGTGTTCCTGCAAATAACTACCAAAGAGGAAAGAAGGGAGCACGCCTTCTTACACAATTGTCCCCTCAATTACAGACATTCTATGTACCAGTGGACAATGGATCAATTACACGGACAATAGGACTACTATAAATTGTTGTATCCACTATTGTAACAACTAGTGGTGTGGGTTTTATTATTTAGAGTCCAAAACGTGTAATAGCTTTTAGTTTACCTCTTAGTTATAATCTAGGTAATCTGTATCAACCAACTATCAATCCGCCAAGGATAGTTGTGATTCTTTATGATTCAATCAATAAAGAATAACTGTTGAAAATTACCTGTGACTCTATTTAATTTACATGCTTGAATACTAATCGTGTTTAACTGTTAAGTTAATTAGAAAGAAATTGTATTCACCCCCCTCTATAATACTCGTGTTGTTATTAAGGGACCAACAACTGGTATCAGAGCATCAGTCTTGATAATTAATATCTTGGATCTGAATTCTCTCATGGTTGCATATTCAAATACAGCTTACCTTGAAAATGGCTCATCCAATAGACCACCCAAATTTGATGAAGATGAGTATGAAACTTGGAAGGCAAGATTCATGCTTCACCTTGAGTCTATTGACCCTCTCATGCCTGGAATTGCCACAGATGGCCCTTTTGTTCCTACTGAGACTATTGGTAGTGCTCCAGCTACAGCTGACACTCCTGCTGTTCCTGACAGAGAGGTTATTCTCACTCCTTCTAAGTGGGATGCTGAGGATAAACGTCGTGTTGGACTTGACCCTAAAATCAGAACCCTGTTAGCTATTACTTTGCCTAACCCACTATTCAAACTGATTAGGGGAAAATAAAATGCTAAGCTTATGTTGGACTATCTAGATGTCACCTATGAGGGTATGGGAGAGGTAAGGCAGAACATAATGATTGCTTTGAAAAGAGAATATGAAATGTTCTTTGCCTACAAGAGTGAAACTCTTAAGCAAACCTTCATTAGGTTTAACTCCTTGATAGCAGACCTGATCACTTTGAATGTCACTTATACTGAATTTGAACAAGTAAACAAATTCATTGATTCACTGCCTGCTAAATGGAAACCTGTTACTGACCCTTTAAGAACCACTCAGACCTTAAAGAACTTTAACATGTCTTCTCTCTACAGTTCTCTTTGGAACCATGAGAAGGCAGAGGCTAAATTTGAACTTAACCTGAAAGAAAATTTTAGGTCTGCCCCCTCCACTTCAAAATATTCTAAGTCAGATGATACTGCTCTTATTACTACTGCTAAAAAAAAAGCTCAAAAGGCTTTACTGGTTCAAAAGTTGTTGGCAGAAGAAGAGTCAGCTGAGAGTGATGTGGATAGTAGTACTAGGTCTGAAGAAAGCAGTGATGATGAAAGTGATGTGGAAGGGTTTGTTGAAGGTATGGCTTTACTGGCTAGGCAGTTCAGAAGGTTCAATCGTAATAGAACCAGCAAGGCATACAAAGGGAGTAAGAAACCGAGTGCTAGGTATAGCAGCAAGTCAGTAAAGGGTCCTAAATCTGAGTGTTATAATTGTGGAAAGGTTGGACATTTTGCTGCTGAATGCATGTCCAGGAAACCTTCAACTTCACATGCCAACTCTTTCTCAAAGGCTGATAAGTACAAGAACAAGTACAAATCTATGAAAGCTCAGATGAAGGAAAGTGCTAAGACTGACAAGAAGGATAAAAAGCCAGAAAAGGTTCTAGTTGCTGAGCATCATGATTGGGATGAAACCAGCTCGTCTTCATCTTCTGATAGTGATACTGATGATGATGGTGCTAGTTATGCTACTGGTAATAAGCTGTGTTTAATGGCCAAAGAGGTCGAAGAGTCTGATGAGGATGATGGTGGTAGTAAGTTTTTGGCTGATATGAGGGAAGCTGATCAGAAAAGAGATTCACCTCAATAGAAAATTGAAATGATGTATAAGGTTGATAATTTTCGAACTTATACTGATGATGAAAAAGCTGAAATGTTTGACTACCTAAGAGTTGACTTATGTAGAGGCAGCAAACGTGAAGAAGTTTTGAAAACTGATAAAAAATCTTTAAATGAGAAACTTAAAAGCAAAAATGATGAAATTAAAATATTGGAAGATGATATTTCCAAACTTGAAAAACAAAACTTTTCTTTAAAGTCTCTTCACGTTGAAGCAGCAAAACTCAAGAACCAGCTGGATAATCTTAAAAAGGTTGTCGCTTCGTGGTGTACATCTGCTTAACGCACAGCTAAGTGTGTTAAAGAGTAGGTGCCTGCCCAATTTGAAGCTTTGTTTGCTGGTGACTATGCTGCTGCTGCTATTGTAGAAGTTACTTTCATGGACCCAATTCTTAAAACTGATCCTGAAGCTTTCTTTCCAAATACTTTTGCCAAGATAGTTAAGGGTAAAAAGGTCTTGACAAATAAGTTTGTTAGACATGCTATGTCCCCACCACCTGCCATGAAAGAGATTTTGGAGGATGAAGTAAGAGCAAAAGAAGCCAGTACCTCAATTGATGAGACTACTGACCCTTCAAGCATCTACTACATGACTCCAAAAGAAAGAAGGATTAAAAGGGAAATCATTGAAAATAATCTAAGGAAAATTAAACCAACTGATTCCCCTTCGTGTTTGAGTTCCAATTGTGCTGAACCAGCTGATGACAAACCTGCTGGTCAACCAGTAGCTGCAGACAAGCCAGTCAAACGAAATACTGGCAAGTCTAAGGCAGCAGGTAAAACTCCTACTAGTTCATCAGCTTCAGTAGACAAGCCAGTAACTTCCCACGTTGGCTTGTCAAATGACAAAGGCAAGGCAATACGCCATGACTATGATACTGGTTCTAAAAATAAAGCTGCCCATAAGGGAAAAGCAAAAGTAGACTCGGATGATGAGCTGTCTATCACTGGGATTATGACAGTCAAGCTTGACCAGCTAATTGAGGCAGTAACCAACAGTCGACCTGATCTTACTGCCCCTATTAGATCTGTGTATGATCAGCCACCAAGGCCAAAAGTTAGAAAGTGCTACAAGTGTGGCAGCAGAAGTCACCTGGCCAACCAGTGTACTCAAACCCAGACCCCCTCTGCTACTGCTTCTTCTAGCAAGCCAGCAGAAAAGAAGAGATCATCAAAGATGACTCTTCCAGAACCCATCCTTGGATGGGTTCCCAAAAAGAACTAATCTCTTAGCTACTGTGTAGGGCATTCATAATAAGAAAATCTGGTATCTTGATAGTGGTTGTTCGAGACATATGACCGGAAGTAAGTCCCTGCTAATGGACTATCAAGAAAAAGGATGGTCCAGTTGTTTCATATGGATATAATTCGTTGGGTTACACAAAGGATTTTGGTACTTTGACAAATGGGAATGTCACGTTCTCAAATGTTGCATATGTCGTTGTGATTAAACATAATTTACTCAGTATAAGCCAACGGACAAGTAAGAATAAGATAGTCCAATTCAGAAAGAAAATTGGCACTATTTTTGATAAGACAGGGAAGCCACTGCTGACTGCAAAATGTCATGAAAACATGTATCAAATTGACATGAACACAGCACTCGCAACAACTGATACTTGTTTCTATTCGAAGGAAGCATACAACCTGAAGTGGTTATGGCACAAGAGACTCTCACATCTCAACTTTAAAGATATTCACAAATTATCCAGTAGAAGTTTGGTGTTTGGGCTACCCACTATGTCTTATATAAAGGACAGATTGTGTCCTGATTGTGAAAAGGAAAAACATCACCATGCCTCGTTTAAATCAAAGCAAATCTCATCTGTTGAGAAACCATTTCATTTACTTCATATGAATCTGTTTGGTCCTGTTAATGTGGCCAGCTGTAGTGGGAAGAAGTATACACTGGTTATTGTTGATGAATATTCCAGATACACTTGGGTATTCTTTTTGAAGCAAAAGAGTGAAGTTGCTGATGAAATTATCAACTTTATCAAAAGAATGGAGCTTTTGAATGGGCAGTTGGTGAAACAGCTAAGAAGTGATCATGGTACAGAATTCAAAAATGCTACATTAGAAGAATTTTGTGCTGACAAAGGTATTTCATAGAATTTTTCTGCTGTGAGAACACCTCAGTAAAATGGTGTTGCAGAAAGAAGAAACAGAACTATCATTAAAGCAGCAAGATCTATGTTGGCTGAGTCTGGGTTGAAGAATTCATATTGGGCAGAAGATGTGAATACTACCTGTTTTACCCAGAATAGATCTCTTATAGTGAAAAGACATCAGAAAACTGCTTATGAAGTTCTTAAATGCAGAAGACCCTCAATTTCATTTCTTCATGTATTTGGCACTCCCTGTTACATTCTAAACAATAGGGATCTGCTGGGCAAATTTGATGTCAAGGCTGATGAAGGTATATTCCTTGGATACTCCAACATGTTAAAGGCATATAGGGTCTACAACAAGAGAAGGGGTTGTTTTAAGAATCCATTAATGTTACATTTGATGAAACTGCCCCTACTTCATCTCCTGGTCATGAAGATGAAGAGTTACTGTTTGAAGAGCCTACTATGCAAGCTCTAGATGATGAAGAACCGGCAGCACAACCCTCACCAATCCATGCTACTGGGTTCTCTGATGATGAGATGGAACACTCTGCTCCATCTTTGTCTAAACCAAGTGGACCTACTGGCTCTACTGAAGTCTTACAACTTGAGCATAGGGCTGCTGGTTCTAAAAGATCACAAGTTAGTACTGGTTCCACTGATGTTGAACAGTTGTCTCCTATTGCTGCTCAAACTACTGAACCAACTGATGATCAAGATGTTGTGTGTTCCACAACCAGCTCACCTGTTCATAACTCTAAATGGACAAAGGAGCACCTGATTGAGCAAATCATTCGTAATCTGGCTAGTAGAGTTAAAACAAGAAGACATGCAACCAGCAACTTTTGTATGCATGTCAACTTTGTGTCTAACATTGAACCCACCTGTCCTGAAGAAGAACTTAAGGATCCTAGTTGGGTAGGTGCAATGCAAGATGAACTTACTCAGTTTGATAGGAATAAAGTATGGAAGTTGGTACCTGAACAGGAGGATAAGACAAAGAAAATCATTGGTACCAAGTGGGTGTTTAAGAACAAGATGGATGAAGATGGGATTGTAATCAGAAACAAAGCAAGGTTGGTTGCTCAAGGGTTTAGACAGGAAGAAGGATTGAATTATGGGGAAACGTATGCACCAGTGGCTAGGATGGAAGCTATCAGATTATTCTTGGCATATGCTACTAAGATGAACTTTAGGGTATTCCACATGGATGTTAAATCTGCATTTCTGAATGGGAAGATGCAAGAAGAAGTCTTTGTCAAACAGCCTCCTGGTTTTGTAAGCTGTAAATATCCAGACCATGTCTACAAGTTAGACAAAGCTCTCTATGGCCTCAAACAGGCTCTAAGAGCATGGTATGAGACACTTCATGTGTATCTCACTAGTTTAGGTTTTAAAGTTAGAACAATTGATACCACTCTGTTCTCAAAAGAGATAGATGGTGATCTCTAGTTGGTACAGATATATGTGGATGATATTATTTATGGTTCTAAAAATGAAACACATTGTCAAGAATTTTCAAAAGTTATGTCAAAGACATATGAAATGAGTTTACAAAGGGATCTGCAATACTTTCTAGGATTGCAAATCAAACAACTTGATGATGGAATTTTTATAAGTCAAGATAAATATATCAAAGATATGTTAAAGAAATTTGGTCTGACCTGTTTAAAAGTTATAGGGACTCCCATGGCAGCATCTATTAAAATAGATGCTGATCCCAATGGTGAACCAGTCAATATCACTGAATATAGAGGTATGATTGGATCTCTACTTTATCTCATAGCCAACAGACCAGATATTATGTTTGCTACATGTCTCTGTGCCAGATATCAAGCTGATCCTAAAGAGTCACACTTACTAGCAGTAAAAAGAATATTCAGATACCTAAAGGGTACTGCTAAACGTGGTCTTTGGTATCCCAAAGACCAGGATTTTGAACTAATTGGGTATTCAGATGCTGACTTTGCAGGTTGTAAAATAGACAGGAAAAGTACTACTGGTGGTTGCCAGTTACTGGGTGGTAGGCTAGTCAGCTGGACAAGCAAAAAGCAAAATACTGTGTTAACATCTACTGTTGAGGCAGAATATGTTTCTGCTGGTAGTTGTACTGCTCAAGTACTATGGATGCAAAGTCAGCTGAAGGACTATGGTGTTCATGTTACAAAAAATCTAATCTACTGTGACAACACCAGTACAATTGCTATCACCAACAATCCTGTGATGCATTCAAGGACTAAGCACATTGATGTTCGGTATCATTTCATAAGGGATCATGTTCAAAAAGGAGATGTCGAGTTACATTTTATTTCTACAGACCAGCAGTTAGCAGACCTATTTACAAAGCCATTAGATGAGAAACGTGTTAACTATCTCATCTCTGAGCTGGGTATGCTTGAACTTAAAATAAAAGACAATTTAGTTGTTGTTCTGACTCTACAACATGTAGGGCAAACCAGGAAAGCATCTTTATTTACTTACTGCCTACATGTCAAACACTCAGCACGACAAGGTCTTTTATATTTTGGTTACTCAAAATGTTTTAAATGAATAATAAATAGCTCACAAAATTAACTAATTCCTTAAAACTGAAACTCATTTACTCCCAATGATTTAAATTAAATTCATGACATATTAAATGTAACAAAGTATTTTGTATTTAAAACAAAACTTATTTTGTGGTTTTTAAATCATTTTTTCATTTAAAACCTGCTGCATTTAATGCTGAATGGGATGTATGAGTGTTCAAGCCGTATATACATCATGTCAACAGTCTGTGTCCCCTCGAAAATGTGCCAGTCTGTCACATCTACCCACGCGCCTGCAGATGACAGTTGACATTTTCTCTCTCCTGCACTTTTTCACCCAATCTGAATGGATAAAAGAGTGTTTTATCTTCCATAATAACCTTCGGTTATTCATTATTCAAAACACACACTCTTTTCTCTCAACAATCTTCCAATCTTCAAACTTTCAAATTTTCAGATCTTCATCTTTACAGTTCATCAATGGCAGAACAACCACAATCACCACTTGTTGAGAACCAGCCAGAGGAACAACCACATCAACAACAACCGGTAGCACCACACTAACCACCACAACCAGATCAACAACCACAATCGGCACCAGAGGAATAAGTCGTTCAAGGACCACTGTTAAACCTCCATCCAAATCTGGTTAGGGCTGCTAATGCACCTAAACACATGATGATTCGCTTATCAAGAGGCAATGCTGCCCATGCACTTTCAATCCCCAAATTGAAAGCCAATATGGGCTATGAAACATTAATCGATTACATCCGGCAATCCCCTCTGGCTAGAGCAATTACTGGTGTACCATCTCATTTATATGCTGCCTGCTTGGCAAGATTTTGGTATACTGCCACCACTCCCCAGAATGTTCCATGTATTCGTGGCATGGTGACCGAAACCCTAACTTGCTTCGTCACCATTGAGGCTATCCGCCGTGCTCTTCAATTACTAGGTGGACAGTTTGTCGATTCACCAACCAGCGATGTATTCAGATGGGAAGTGCTATAAACTATTGGGTTTTCTCAACCAATAGCTCATACACCTTTGAGGAAGCATATGCCACCCCTTTAGTACTATTTCTTTGGGTTGCTGACCCAGTGTATCAGCCAGAAATTAGGAAGTTTTGACTAGTACTCAGATTTTGAGCTCAAGATTGGTCATGGTTTGTTGTTCAACAGAAACATTGATTATGCCGGGGAAATTTATTTGAGGCTAAGGGAGATGGTGCAAGCACCAAAAAGAACACATTTGATTCCCTTTCCATGATTCATAAGTCTTGTTTTTGAAAATGAGCTGGGTGAAGCATACCAGTAAATCACAGATGAATCATTTGACCTGCCTCTAAAACAAGGGGGAATGCCAAAAGAGGCTCCTGCTGCTCCATATACTGGTTTGACACCAGGCATGCTCGAGTATCTTGCTGCTCGAGATGGAGCTAACCAATTGACTGCCTCTGGTTTTGCACCAGCTGAGGGGGAGGGTCCTCAACGTAAGCCAGCTACGCGTAGGAAGCAACCAGCTTCCTCAAATAGAGCAGCCACCATCTCACATACTGGTAAAGCAGTAGTTGTATTAGAATCTAGTGCTCTCTGATAATAAAGAACAGCCCTAGTCTTATATACCAACTACTCAATTCTAGTATTGGAATCTGTTGCTCATCTATTTCTTGGTAATAGGCATATCCAAATGTGCAAAGGCTGGCTCCAAGCAAACCACAAGGGAGATTGCACCAGTCTCAACTGCTGCTCCTGCAAAGGATGTGGCTATGGAACCTGGTGCGTTTCTAGACCATCAGCAGAAAATTCTAACTTAATTGCAAATCTTTTAACTGCTGACTTGAAAAATGAAAGTGGAGTTAAAGGTATAACCTTGACTCCCAAGCTGACTGGTTTTAAAACTAGTGTTAAGAAGAGTAGCAACCCATACTCTTCTAACCAGGCACTTTCACATTTTTCAAATTTGAACTTAATGAATTATCCTCTGCTGACAGTACAACCCGCAGAGAACATAACTGACTCCCAAAGCAGACTTGATCTGACTCCTCATCGCGTTGAACCAGCTCAGGATACTGCACAGCCAATATGTTACTTGGATCATGATAAGAGTCTCACTCCTACATCATTACCAGCCAGAACTCTTACACTATCTGGGTCAACATGTGTTGCCAATGAGTCAGCAGAGTCACAGCTATACTTACAGACACCTTATTCTGTCTCATTCGAAGGGCTGACCAAATCACCAGTCTGTCCCCAGAGACCAACACCAGATGCAATTGTTGAGTCAAATTTATTTGTTTCTACAGTTGTTAACATAAAATGTTCTATTTTTTAGTTCTTAGCAGGGTAGATGAACAGGAAGAGGGGGAGCAAGAAAAAGATGTTATCGTTCCTACTGATGAGATTGCTGCCTCTGCTACTGGTGTTGGTACTACTGATTTTCATACTGGTGGTGCTGATGCTGGTACTGTTGCTTCTACAGCTGCTGGTGATACTGGGAAGTTATTTGATGCTGGTTCAACTATTGTTTCTGAGGAGCTGGTTTCTGATATTTTTCCTACTATTCCTCCTCAAGCTCCCAGTATTACTGCTTCTACTACTCAACCTGAAGTGGAAGATGAAATCATGATGGATCCTCCTGTCCTTGAAAAAGTAATTGATAATATTGTCAAGGAGGTTCTACTTGATGAACCTGTCACTGAACCAAAGGGTGACTCTGTGCTTGATTATGACAAAGCTGCTGATACTGTTGATTCTTCTGATCAGGAACTTCAAACAATTCCACCAAATGTAGCAAATGTTATTATCATCCTTGGTTCAGATTCTGGTGCACAGGATGTTAATATGGATGCTGGTACCTGTGCTACTTTTCCATCTGATTCTGGTGAACAGGTTGTTGTTACGAATGCTGGTACCTCTGCTGCTGCAACTACTGATTTTGCTAAGGCTCCTAATTCTAAGGAGAAAAAGCCATTTGTTTGCAGTGTACCCGATCCAGAAGAAGTTGTGCCAAACTTCATCTTTAGGGGAGCTTCTATTTCCCCTAAAATTGCATTGCTGGTGGATCAGCTGACCATTGATCCTCAAACTGCTATAGTCTCAGCCAGCAAATTACCATGCGATGAGCTGACTGAGCTATTATCTCAGCTAGATCGACCAGTAAGAGAAGAGGTATATGAGAGGCTGGTCGTGCTGGAGCAAATCAATGAACAACCGTATTATCATGTGTTTGGTATGGCTCTAGCTGTCTCACCATGGCCTGGCACTTGGAGGCCTCTCAAGTTCATCATCGATCCAATCACCAGGAAATGTGTCATGCAAAATGTCCCTGATTCGCCAGTTTCTTCTTCTTCATCAGCTTCTTCCTTATCATCTTCTTCATCTGATGGTGATGCTGATGAAGGTACTGGTAAGGGTGAGCCATTCACTCATGATAATGTGACTGGTTCCAAGGACAAACCAGTGTATCTGACTGATGATGCTGATAATGATGCTGACAAGGATACTAGTGGTTCTAAGCCTTCGGGTGAAGGTAAAAATGATGGTGATCATGGTGATGAGTCAGATCATGACCTTCCACCTTCACCACCCCATGGAGGTACTCCTATGTTAGCTGCTGTGATCGCCCCTCAACCAGTAGTTTCAATGCTGATGAGGTGGCTGACATCTCCACCTTCGCTGTCTATAAGACATTGCGTGAAGTTACACCAGATCTACAAAACACCATTCGCTCTGCTATTGTTAATAGCGTATCTGAAGCTATCTGCAGTGCTGGGGAAGTTACCACTACTTCTATTGACAACAGGCTCAGACAGGTATGTGCTTTTGCTGATCTAGCGGTGGAAGCCATTGTCAAACAATATGAAGAAAAAGAGGATCTGAAAAAGCGGATCATCTCTCATAATAAATATTGTGAACATATTACCCGTCTCCAGGCTGAACTTGATGCTGCTAATCGACAGAATCTTTTCTTGAATGAGGAGAACAGGGTATTGGCTGAGAGATTGGATTCACAGGAACAACAGATGGCTAACATGATTCCTGCCTCTGCCTATGTTCAAATGGTAGAAAATATGCAACGTATAGCTGCCCTACAAGGTGATGTTAAGGCCATTGTTGAACAAATGGCTATGGGTGTTGCAAGGAATGAAGTTAGGTCTTCCAACCTCATATGGTGTAGATCCTGGTGCCCATCTTACTCCTGAAGTTGCTGAATGGAAAAAATTTGCCTTCTCTGTTCCAGATTCAGATAGTGACCTTGATGAACAGGTCTCCCATGTTCGCCCTTATGCCGCTGCTGATGACAAAAAGGGGGAGAAGAAGTCTAAGAAGAAATCCAAAAAGAGAAAACAATCAGAGGGGGAGCATGAGCATGAAAAGGCTCCAAAACAACAAAGGAGAGATGGTGATGGCGATGGTGATGGTACTACTGGTCAAGACTCTGGCACTAAGCCCAGCAACGCTCATACTGAAGCTGGTGTACAGGAAGCTAGTGAATCTCAACCTAGTGTGTCTGCCACATCAATGGATGATATTGGTTCTGGCAGTAAGCCCAGTGATGTTTCTGAATTGGCTGTTGCTGAAGCTTTTGTTGTCTCTCAAACTATTGAAAGAAAGATGAAAAGGAAACTGGAGAGACATAAGAAGAGATAGCAAGATTTAAATGATGCTTTCAATGTCAAATGGGATGCCTATGTTGCTCTTAAATGCCACAGAATTGAGCATAGGAGAAGTCTGACCCCATAAAGTATGGACATTAATGACGAACTGATTAGCATTGACAAATGCAAAAAGGATGCATGAAAAAGAAATGCTAAGTTCATGGTCAAATATGACAAGCAAAGGGCAAAGCTGTATGCTGAGCGAGCAGACAGGATCAAACGAATGACTCCTGAAGAAATGAAAGATTATCTTGCATCTACTGAGTCAGGGGGAGTTAGAGCTGACGTGTTTATGAAGTGGCTAGATGCTATGTTAGAAACTAGCTCATCTTCTCGACCTGTATCTTCTGCTCAGCCAGCTACACAACAACAGCCAGCAGATATAATAGATCTTGATGATGATGTTGTTCAGGGGGAGCATCTTTCTATTGTTCCCTACCTAGAGCTAGTATCAACATAAGAACCATCAGCTAAACCCATGTCTATTGATAAAAAAAGGGTGAAATCTGCTCCTAGGGATAATTAGCCCCTAAGGAAAGGACCCCTATTTAAGGCAGCTGATGAAGATACTGAGGTGGTTGTACCAGCTGATACTAATCAGTCAGCTGGTACTAAAGACACAGCAAGGAGTGCTGTGAATGAAGACCCATCCAGAAGTGTGATGTTGGGTGATGCAAGTGTTGAAGACCCAGCCAAGGTGGTTGAGCTGGGTGCTAATCAAGATGATGACTCGGTTGATCTTGTTGACTTTACTGTCTGGGGGTAGAGGAGATCATTTATTTGTTCAATCACCTATCTCTCCCCGGACCCTCACTTATTTTAACAGAACACGGGATAATCGTGTTAATCAGTTTCCAATGAGTGCATCTGGCATTACAGAATCAATCATGTATCCTCCATCTTCACCAAAATGTCATGATAAACATACTACTTAGGAAGATGATTCAGTTTCCCATGGTGAGCCAGATCTTAGAAGAATGAATCCAGATGAAAGAGATGCTTATAGGCTGGAGATCACTGTTCCAAAATTGCTTGAGCAAAGACAAGCAGATATTAATGAAAGGATACGTCAAGTCAGACTGTTGCATCATCCTCTTGATCAGCCATTCTACATCACTGCCTTGACTTATGGCATTGATATTGGTGTGTATTTGAATAACAATTGTCAAAGGCTCTCTACTGATGAGGAGAAAGCTTAATTTCAAGAAGCTCGCCAGCTAGGTATGGATCTAAGGGAGTATCATACTACCCTTATAACTGAAGAGGGTAGAAAGATGATTGAAACAATCAAATCCCTAAAAATTACTGCCAATGATTATCTGCTGGGCTTAGAAGCTGAAAGGCAAAGAAGGGAGGCTGCTGATGCTAAACTCGCTGAGAGGTTAAGGCTTCAGGAAATAGAAGACAAGTTGGCTGCTGATAGAAAGCAAGAGGCTGAGTCCCTCAAATTAGCCAAAGCCATTGTCAAGGAACAGGATAAAGCCTTTGATGAATTGGAAGCTACTGAAAAAACACCTGCTACTGCTCCTATAGAACTTGTCCGTACCATTGAATTTCCTGATCATTATTATAGGAGTAGGTATGGTGATGTGATGAATAGAAGATCAAATCCCAACAGGATCATCAAAGTGCACAGAGGCTCAAAAAGAGCTTTCAATGTCAGCAGGGAGAATAATGTTCAAGAAAAGATAAACTATGATGAGTTAAGATCCCTAGGATTTAGTGAATGGATGGAGATATTGGAGTATTTTATTGGCAAAGGTGAAAGTGTCATCAGAAATACACTTAAATTTGAACTCCAACAGCTGTTCAACAAAGCAATAAAGTTTGGGAATGCACCAGTAGTGAATGTAGAAGAAGTTCTTTCTCAAAAGCCTAAAGGAAAGAAATCTACTGGTGAACGCCCACATAGAACAGGTCCCATCATTCTACCTCCTCATATCGCTGTATTTGACCCTGCTGATGTACCTTACCTGTTCCCTGAAGCCTAGAAAATCAAACAAGAGGAGCTATCTGAAGAAGAACGAGAAATGGATAAAGATAGATAGTCTCCTATGTGCTCAAAATTGTATCTTTTGTTTAATTCACTTTTCATTATGATGTTTTTGTATTTACTGTATATATTCTGTTGTAATGAAAGTGAAATGAGTTTATCTTCAAAATCATATCAAATTATAAGATATAGATAACTCAACAAAAGATCTCAAAACAAATTTAAAAAGGGACAAACTTACTGCCTATTTTTCACTAGTTTCCTTAGTGCTGGCTTTAGTGTTTTCTCTACATATCATAGGTTTTGTCATCATCAAATAGGGGGAGATTGTTGAGTCCCCAAAATAATTAAGGATTTAATTATGGCAAAACAGAATTTATTTACACTAAAATGTTATGTGTAGCCAGCACAAGTTTGTTTTTGTATAGTCAGCTAATATAGCTGTGTCGAGTGTTTAGTATGCTGCCTAGTGTGATGACCCGGGAATTTCCGACCAAATTAGAACTTAATCTTATATGATTTCGACACGATAAGCAAAGTCTATTAAACTGAGTCTCATAATGTTTGAACTATTTTCATGTAATCATTTACCTTTTGACTATTCCTGACGATTCACGAACAATTGTTGTTAATATATATATATATATATATATATATATATATATATATATATATATATATATATATATATATATATATATATATATATATATATATATATATATAACACTAAATATAAGTGTATATATTAATTTGAGGAAATAAGATACAATTTAATCATTTAAATTAAAAATATAAAGTAACATATAAAATAACCAAACCGTTATTAAAATGACATCTATATATAATTAATATTATATAGATTGTAATGTATATATAATATACATAAATATTAAACCTTCAAATATCTTATTATATAAAATAAGTATTATATATTTAACAAAATGTAAAGTTAATACATTCAATTATAAGTTTAAATAAAATTGTCATATTAATATTTTTACTGTCTGTATTAATATTAAAATCAATATTTAAAATCTGTATTATTAATATTATTGTTCTAATATAAAAGATATAGATATAGATATGAGATTTAATATATGTAATATATTATATATTTGTATTATTATTAGTAACTATAATTAACATTATTAAGAATCAATATTTATATATAATACTTAATTATTTATAGAAATTAAATATAATTTAGAAAGCAGAAAGTAGATTTCGTACAATCATCTTTTTGATTCTTGTCTTTAACTCTGTACCATACAACACAGATGAAGTCAAATTCTTTTAGCTATCATTTTCCCCTTTATGTTTTCTAATATATTTATGTACTAAGGGAATATATGGTGTCGAGAAATCAAACTATCAAACAAATGCTAGTTTCACTCCATTAACTGTGATAATATTCGATTAACATCTATATTATATTGATTAGTGCAAAAATCGAGTGAATGAAAAATCGAGAATAATTAAAAGTGTTGTTCTTCTCTCATTCGAGAACCGCCATCATAAAACACCAAACTAATTATCCACGACCACCATCTTCTACCGAGAGCTTCCACCACTTCACCACCATCATCTTTATAACTGAATTCATTTCCTGTTTCAATCAAAACCAAACCACCTATATATATATATATATATATATATATATATATATATATATATATATATATATATATATATATATATATATATATATATATATACACACACACATAAAATCGATCACCTTGTTTCTTCTTCGTGGATCATTAAACCGCTACCACTTCATCTATCGTCAACCTGCAACTTACATCAAAGCATTTCTTGTTAGAATAATGTCATAACCCGTCCTTAACCATAAGAACGTGTTAGATAACGTATGATTTCATTGCGAGGTATTGACCTCTATATGCGACATTTTTAAAAGAGAAACTGCATATATTATACATTACAAACCATAACCATTATTTTTGATACAAGCTTTAGACAACATAAAAATGATTATCGTTTAGCGATAATCTTCGACTTACAAACTTTACATATAATGATAACAACACGGTTTCTAGCATATTTTACAACACAGATCCTCGGGTAATGCAGTTTTATTTTTGACACAAATATGCGTACGCAAGATCCTGCTCAAATTCAACATTATGCAGCGGAAGCTTTAGTAATCTCCTGAGAATAGACATGTTTTAAAAGGTCAACATAAAGTTGGTGAGATATAGGTTTAGTGCCGGCAGCAATATATATATAGACCACAAGATTTCGTATATAAACAGTTTAATAAAAGTATTCTAAGTGGTTGAGCACTTGGTAACCATACTTAACATTTAATCACGTCGCATATTCCCTTTATTATGAAATCTTACTACACCGTACCAAGTGTAGTCACAAAACGAAGTACTGTGCAACCGTTGAATACTGGTCGTCCAGTCCGGTTGGGGTTGTCAGGCCCGATAGATCTATCAACAGGATTCGCGTTTACAATACCGCTGTAAATAACAGTTACCAAGCTACAGGGAAGTATGCCAGTGGTACAACTCAACGTAGAATATATTTTTCAGTTACTTGTGTCCATAACGTAAAACATAAAATACATGTATTCTCATCCCGAAATACTTAGAGTTTAAAAGTGGGACTATATACTCACTTTCGTCTTGAAGATATATATATAATTTGACTTGGTCTCCGGTTGATATCACGAACCTATCCATATATAATATATCAATACCGTTTCTTTTTAAACAAACGTCACATATATATACTTGTTATACTTTTAATACTTTGAATAATTCCTTAGTCCGTAGTTAGCAGTTCGTTGTTAGTAATTCAATTTTAATGGTTCATTTTTAGATGTTTAATATACCCGCAATGAAATAAATAAAACCCCCAACGAAATAAATAAAACCCCATCGTATATGTATTGGTCGAGATTAATCTTGACCCATGGTACCGGTGTTGTCAAATGACGTGTTGCGTACATAAAGTACCGGTGTTGTCAAATGACATGTTGCGTACAATCATGGGATCTTATGATTAATCTTCTCGTATTGTTTACGGGTGATCCTGAACCATAAAAAATTAAATTATGAGTACATATATATAAAATATCATGTTATTTTAAAAAGATGTGATTTATTTAATTTTCTCCAATTATTTTCGTAGCTAAACTAGTCTTAGATATCCGATCTCGTTTTGGTCATAGTTTCTTCGTTACAACTCCGTTTTCGTTGATTCAACTTGCCACTTCCTTGGATCGAGTCCCTCTTTAAGACTATGAACTGTAAATACCTTAGTTTGTATTCGAAATCACAGGTCATAGGTCAAACTTTAGTGAAACTTATGAAGTTAATCATTTTCCATCATGTAAACAACCTTAAATGATTATTTTTCTAAAAATACTTATACTTTGAGTTAAATCATGAAATTTTTATGTGTTAACATATTCATAGTAAATATCAATTTTCCAGAAAATAAGCCTCCAATTCAAAGTTCAAAATAGTTTTTAATTATCCAACCCAAAACAGCCCCCGGTTACACTCCGACACCGTAGATTCAGTTTTTAAGGTGTTCTTTGAAAAACCAAGTTATACCTTGTTAAATTAGCATGTAATTAAGTTATATTACAGGTCTTGAAGTATTTTAAAAGTTAAGTTAGAAGGATCTATTTAGTTTGCGAACAAGTTTGAAATCATTCAAACTATGTTCTAGTTTATTAACTCTTATATATATAGCTATAAATATATGAATTGAAAAAGAGTTGAAGTAGAGTTTTTACCTCAAGTTTAAAATGTAAAGTTGCTGGAAAGAAGTAGTAAAATAAAAGTTGAGAGAGTTCTTGCAAGTGTGTGTGAAAATTGGAAGTAAAATTTGGAAAATGAATGTGTAAAAATGAGTTAGAAATGGTGCTTATTTATAGGCTTGAAAATTTGGTTTTTAGTGAAAATATCTAAGATAAGTTAAAATTTATTATGTCATGAATTACATATTATTCCAATAATTGAAGATTTCTATTGGTATATACTAATAGTAAATACTTCTAGAAGCTGTGTATAGTACCCTAGATATACGTATAGGATTATTGAGGAAACGGAACGAGAATTCAAATATAACTATCTTTTGTAAATATACTTATATTGTTTTATGTATAAAAGCCCTTTAAAAATGATTAAATACATTACTTATACGATATATGTATAAACATTATAAATCATCAGTATTTATGTCAAATAACGTTACGTATGGTTATTGTTTTGAAAACTTAAGTTAGTAGTTTCAAAATATACTTATGACTTTTTGTTATTAATACAAAATGAGATATTAAAACATACTTAGATCATGTTAAATATGTATGTATAATTATCATATATTGTATAGTTCGTGATATCATCGGTCAAACTAGACGGTCAAACGTTGTGTAAAACTCTTTTCAAAAACATAAGTCCCAACAATTTGGATTGCTTATCATGTTGGTAAGGTTTAATTTATGTAAATATTAATCTCATAAGTATAGAACGATCGGAAAAGTCCGGGTCATTACAGTACCTACCCGTTAAATAAATTTCGTCCCGAAATTTTAAAATTGTACCTATTTTGCGTCATCGAGAAACAAGTGTGGATACTTTTGTTTCATCTGGTCCTCTCGTTCCCAAGTAAACTCGGGACCTCTTCTAGCACTCCAACGAACCTTGACGATCGGTATGTTGCTCTGCTTGAGCTGTTTAACTTCACGGTCCATGATTTCGATTGGTTCTTCGACGAATTGTAGTTTCTCGTCGACATGGATTTCTTCAAGAGGAATGGTGAGGTCTTCCTTTGCAAGACACTTCTTAAGGTTCGAGACGTGAAAGATATTGTGTACTCTGGCGAGTTGTTGCGGTAACTCGAGTCGATAAGCTACCGGTCCAATGCGTTCGATAATCTTGAACGGGCCTACATATCTTGGGTTCAGTTTACCCCTTTTTCCAAAACGTATCACACCTTTCCAAGGTGACACCTTTAGCATAACCATGTCACCGATCTGAAACTCTAATGGTTTCCTTCGGACATCGGCGTAGCTCTTTTGGCGACTACGGGCTGTTTTCAATCTCTCCTTGATTTGTACTATCTTCTCAGTCGTTTCGTGTATGATCTCGGGACCAGTTAAATGTCGATCTCCTACTTCATTCCAACAGATAGGAGATCTACACTTCCTTCCATACAATGCTTCGAATGGTGCAGCTTTAATGCTCGCATGATAACTATTATTATACGAGAATTCTGCTAACGGTAAATACTTATCCCATCCATTTCCAAAATCGATCACACATGCCCTGAGCATGTCTTCAAGAGTCTGAATTGTTCTTTCACTCTGCCCGTCGGTTTGCGGATGATATGCGGTGCTCATATCCAAACGAGTTCCTAGGGCCTCCTGTAGTGATTGCCAGAACTTTGAGGTAAATCTACTATCACGATCAGATATAATGGAAATAGGTATTCCATGCCTTGAAACAATTTCCTTTATATACAATCGTAATAGTTTCTCCATTCTATCCGTTTCCTTCATAGGCAAGAAATGTGCAGACTTGGTGAGACGATCAACAATCACCCAAATGGTGTCGTATCCCCAGGCAGTCTTTGGTAACTTCGTGATGAAATCCATGGTAATACCGTCCCATTTCCATTCTGGAATTTCTAGTTGTTGAAGTAACCCTGACGGCTTCTGGTGTTCTGCATTGACTTTGGAACAAGTTAAACATTCCCCAACATATGTTGCAACGTCTGTCTTCAAATTAGGCCACCAATAATGCGTCTTAAGATCTTGGTACATCTTTCCAACTCCAGGATGTATCGAATATCTTGTCTTATGTGCCTCGTTCAATATCAACTTCCTTAATCCACCCAACTTCGGTACCCAAATACGATTTGCAAAATATCGAATTCCATCTTCCCGCATAACGAGTTGCTTCTCATACTTCTTCATTATTTCATTTCCTATATTTTCTTTAGTAAGTGCTTCTTGTTGAACTTCTTTGATTTGTGAGTAGAGATTCATGCGAATTTTTATGTTCATCGCTCGAACTCGAATTGGTTCTCGTTCCTTTCTGCTTAAAGCATCGGCCACCACGTTCGCCTTCCCGGGATGATAACGAATTTCACAATCATAGTCGTTTATTAACTCGACCCACCTACGTTGCCTCATGTTCAATTGTTTCTGATCAAAAATATGTTGAAGGCTTTTATGATCAGTAAACACAGTGAATTTAACCCCATACAAATAGTGTCTCCACATCTTCAGTGCAAACACAACTGCTCCCAGTTCTAGATCATGCGTCGTATAATTCCGCTCGTGAATCTTTAATTGTCGGGATGCGTATGCAATAACTTTCTTTCGTTGCATAAGAACACAACCAAAACCTTGTCGCGAAGCGTCACAATATATTTCAAAATCATCGTTCCCTTCAGGTAACGATAAAATAGGCGCCGTAGTTAACTTCTTCTTCAGTAATTGAAATGCGTTCTCCTGCTCCGAGGTCCATTCGTATTTCTTCCCTTTTTGCGTTAATGCTGTCAACGGCTTAGCTATTCGGGAAAAATCTTGAATAAACCTTCTATAATAACCGGCTAAACCCAAAAATTGGCGTATCTGCATTGGTGTTTTAGGAGTCTCCCATTTTTCAATGGCTTCAATTTTTGCTGGATCAACCTGAATTCCTTTGCTACCAACAACGTGGCCAAGAAATTGCACTTCTTTCAACTAGAAAGCACATTTAGAAAATTTAGCATATAGCTGTTCTTTTCTCAATAACTCTAATATCAACCTTAAATGCTGTTCATGCTCTTGCTCACTCTTGGAATAGATAAGAATATCATCAATGAAAACGATAACAAACTTATCTAAATATGGACTACAAACTCGATTCATGAGGTCCATGAATACAGCTGGCGCATTCGTCAATCCAAACGGCATGACCAAAAATTCGTAATGACCGTAGCGTGTCCGAAAAGCAGTTTTCGGTATATCTTATTCTTTGACACGTAATTGATGATAACCCGATCTTAGGTCAATTTTCGAGTACACACATGATCCTTGGAGTTGATCAAATAAGTCGTCAATTCTCGGTAGTGGATACCGATTCTTGATAGTTAACTTATTTAATTCACGATAATCTATACACATTCGTAAAGATCCGTCTTTCTTCTTGACGAATAAAATTGGAGCTCCCCACGGTGAAGTGCTTGGTCGTATGAATCCACGGTCTAGTAATTCTTTTAACTGACTTTGAAGTTCTTTTAACTCGGACTGTGCAAGTCTATATGGAGCACGAGCCACTGGTGCAGCTCCTGGTACTAAATCTATTTGAAATTCTACAGATCTAAATGGAGGTAATCCCGGCAACTCTTCCGGAAATACTTCAGGAAAATCTCTTGCCACAGGCACGTCATTGATGCACTTCTCTTTTTCTTTCTTTTCGACTTTATTAACATGTGCTAAGATAGCATAGCACCCTTTCTTCAAGCACTTTTGAGCTTTCAAATAACTAATGAGTTTTAGCTTTGAGTTACACTTCTCTCCATAAATCATTACTGGCGTTTTATTCTTACGAGGAATGCGAATTGCCTTCTTGGCGCACACAACTTCAGCTCCTATTTTGGACATCCAGTCCATGCCGACTATTACATCAAAACTTCCTAATTCTACGGGTATTAAGTCAATTTTAAATGTTTCTCCGGCTAAATTTATTTTACAATCACGGCAAATTTTATCGGCTTTAATTAGTTTACCATTAGCTAACTCAATCATGTACTTAGCATCTAGAGGTAATGATGAACAATTCAATTTAGCGTGAAAGTCTCTACACACGTAACTTCTATCAGCACCAGTATCAAATATAATAGATGCGGATAAGTTATTAATGGTAAACGTACCCGTAACAAGCTCCGGGTCTTCACATGCCTCTTTACCATTAATAACAAATGCTCTTCCACGTGCAGGTCCGATATTCTTCTCTGGATTCGGGCACTGGCTCTTATAGTGACCTTGTTTTCCACACCCAAAACAAGTAATGGTAGCCAAAGCAGTTCTATTTGCATTGGTGGCAGGAGTCTTGGTACCATTTGTATTTGTAACGAGAGCCCTACAATCTTCAGCAAGATGACCCTTTCGATTACATTTGTTGCATACTACATTACAGTAGCCAGAGTGATGTTTGTGGCATCGGTTGCATAAAGGATTTTGTCCTTTGTAACCAAAGCTTGAACCACTACATGCACCTTGTATGGTTTCTTGTTTCTTAAAAGATTGTTGTTGGTTACCTCGATCATAATTTCCATTCCACTTTCTTTTGTTACCTGATACCTTCACATCAGTATTGGATGCTTTCTTATCCATGATGACCTGATCCATTAGCTCGTTTGCCATGGTTATAGCTTCATGAATTGTCTTAGGTTTCGATGCTGTAACGTTTGCCTTGACCTTTTTGGGCAAACCATCTTTGTACATTTCAATCTTCCGTTCTTCGGTTGGAACCAATTCAGGACATAGCAAAACTAATTCCATGAATCGCTGATTGTAGTTGGTGATTTCAGTACCAATAACCTTCAGACTTCGTAACTCATCTTCCAACTTCCTAACCTCGTTCCTTGGACAATATTCGTTGATTAACATTGTTTTGAATTCTTCCCACGGAGTATCATAAGCTACATCTCCTCCTACAGCCTTCACATAATTTTTCCACCACGTGAGTGCACTATCTTGTAAAGTGCACGATGCATACTTGGTCATGTCCTTTTCAACACAACCACTGATTTTAAACACAGTCTCCATCTTTTCTATCCACCGGGTTAAACCGATTGGTCCTTCTGTTCCACTGAATGATGAGGGCTTGCAAGCTTGAAAAGTTTTGTAAGTGCACCCCACACGAGGATTTGGGTTAACTGCAGCACCTCTTGCAGCCTCGACCCACAACATTCTGTCGTTCACTCGCTGATTGATGAGTTCCTGGATTTCTTGTTCCGTCATTCGATTCAATCGCGCCATTTCCTAATGAAAGAAAATAATTATTCACATGGATTATTATAGATGTAGTGTGTATTTATAGTACATTATAGCTTGTTAATAATATGAACCAGGTATTATTATAAAAGCCTTTTCTTCTTATTAGCGTTTTATAATTATATCTAGGGTAGTACCTACCCGTTAATGTCCATACTTAATAGCTTAGTACAGAATCAATTACTACCATCTAAATAATACTTAACCATGGAAAATTATTGCATTTTACACTTCACTATTTTACATATGCTTATCTTACATCGAACATTAAGCAAACCACACTAATAATATTATACAAAACATTATATGATCCCATGGTTTAAAACGGCAGCGCATCGTTTGGTCTATTTTCTAGGACGTTTAGGTTCAAAGAATCGCTTAACGCTTATCCTGGCTGTCTGCCTATATTTTGGCTGTGGGGCTGAAGAACTGGATGCCGGGATAGAACGAATAGGAATAGCGGGAATAGGGGTGGTAGTGTCTAGTGGAGTTGGTGCCACATCATCCTTACTAAACTCGGGATTTGAATTTTCTAATTCATTAGCCTTTCGTTTCTTTCCTAGTTCGAACTCGTCTTTTGTAATTTCCTGTATTTCTTCCTCGGGTTCACTTTCCTCCTCGGGTTCACTTTCCTCCTCGGGTTCACTTTCCTCCTCGGGTTCACTTTCCGGGTTCTCTATAGTCGGTTCATCCGGAATTTGTGAGTCTTCCCCAAAGATATTATTTTCGTCATCGGATAGGTTAATGACTGGAACACCATCTGAAGATTCTGGTTCGGAGTCGCTGAATGTGATGACAAGTTTTGAGCCCGACTTCTATCACACAACAACTAACCCATTAGTACTACATAATATTTACATATAAATTTTAACCAACAATGATAAGCAATGGTTTTTAAATCAGACCCGGTCAAAGTCCAGACTTACTAATGTATCCTAACGACTTATTAGTTAGACACACTAATGCAAACCTGGTTCGCTAAGACCACCGCTCTGATACCACATGTCATAACCCGTCCTTAACCATAAGAACGTGTTAGATAACGTATGATTTCATTGCGAGGTATTGACCTCTATATGCGACATTTTTAAAAGAGAAACTGCATATATTATACATTACAAACCATAAGCATTATTTTTGATACAAGCTTTAGACAACATAAAAATGATTATCGTTTAGCGATAATCTTCGACTTACAAACTTTACATATAATGATAACAACACGGTTTCTAGCATATTTTACAACACAGATCCTCGGGTAATGCAGTTTTATTTTTGACACAAATATGCGTACGCAAGATCCTGCTCAAATTCAACATTATGCAGCGGAAGCTTTAGTAATCTCCTGAGAATAGACATGTTTTAAAAGGTCAACATAAAGTTGGTGAGATATAGGTTTAGTGCCGGCAGCAATATATATATAGACCACAAGATTTCGTATATAAACAGTTTAATAAAAGTATTCTAAGTGGTTGAGCACTTGGTAACCATACTTAACATTTAATCACGTCGCATATTCCCTTTATTATGAAATCTTACTACACCGTACCAAGTGTAGTGACAAAACGAAGTACTGTGCAACCGTTGAATACTGGTCGTCCAGTCCAGTTGGGGTTGTCAGGCCCGATAGATCTATCAACAGGATTCGCGTTTACAATACCGCTGTAAATAACAGTTACCAAGCTACAGGGAAGTATGCCAGTGGTACAACTCAACGTAGAATATATTTTTCAGTTACTTGTGTCCATAACGTAAAACATAAAATACATGTATTCTCATCCCGAAATACTTAGAGTTTAAAAGTGGGACTATATACTCACTTTCGTCTTGAAGATATATATATAATTTGACTTGGTCTCCGGTTGATATCACGAACCTATCCATATATAATATATCAATACCGTTTCTTTTTAAACAAACGTCACATATATATACTTGTTATACTTTTAATACTTTGAATAATTCCTTAGTCCGTAGTTAGCAGTTCGTTGTTAGTAATTCAATTTTAATGGTTCATTTTTAGATGTTTAATATACCCGCAATGAAATAAATAAAACCCCCAACGAAATAAATAAAACCCCATCGTATATGTATTGGTCGAGATTAATCTTGACCCATGGTACCGGTGTTGTCAAATGACGTGTTGCGTACATAAAGTACCGGTGTTGTCAAATGACATGTTGCGTACAATCATGGGATCTTATGATTAATCTTCTCGTATTGTTTACGGGTGATCCTGAACCATAAAAAATTAAATTATGAGTACATATATATAAAATATCATGTTATTTTAAAAAGATGTGATTTATTTAATTTTCTCCAATTATTTTCGTAGCTAAACTAGTCTTAGATATCCGATCTCGTTTTGGTCATAGTTTCTTCGTTACAACTCCGTTTTCGTTGATTCAACTTGCCACTTCCTTGGATCGAGTCCCTCTTTAAGACTATGAACTGTAAATACCTTAGTTTGTATTCGAAATCACAGGTCATAGGTCAAACTTTAGTGAAACTTATGAAGTTAATCATTTTCCATCATGTAAACAACCTTAAATGATTATTTTTCTAAAAATACTTATACTTTGAGTTAAATCATGAAATTTTTATGTGTTAACATATTCATAGTAAATATCAATTTTCCAGAAAATAAGCCTCCAATTCAAAGTTCAAAATAGTTTTTAATTATCCAACCCAAAACAGCCCCCGGTTACACTCCGACACCGTAGATTCAGTTTTTAAGGTGTTCTTTGAAAAACCAAGTTATACCTTGTTAAATTAGCATGTAATTAAGTTATATTACAGGTCTTGAAGTATTTTAAAAGTTAAGTTAGAAGGATCTATTTAGTTTGCGAACAAGTTTGAAATCATTCAAACTATGTTCTAGTTTATTAACTCTTATATATATAGCTATAAATATATGAATTGAAAAAGAGTTGAAGTAGAGTTTTTACCTCAAGTTTAAAATGTAAAGTTGCTGGAAAGAAGTAGTAAAATAAAAGTTGAGAGAGTTCTTGCAAGTGTGTGTGAAAATTGGAAGTAAAATTTGGAAAATGAATGTGTAAAAATGAGTTAGAAATGGTGCTTATTTATAGGCTTGAAAATTTGGTTTTTAGTGAAAATATCTAAGATAAGTTAAAATTTATTATGTCATGAATTACATATTATTCCAATAATTGAAGATTTCTATTGGTATATACTAATAGTAAATACTTCTAGAAGCTGTGTATAGTACCCTAGATATACGTATAGGATTATTGAGGAAACGGAACGAGAATTCAAATATAACTATCTTTTGTAAATATACTTATATTGTTTTATGTATAAAAGCCCTTTAAAAATGATTAAATACATTACTTATACGATATATGTATAAACATTATAAATCATCAGTATTTATGTCAAATAACGTTACGTATGGTTATTGTTTTGAAAACTTAAGTTAGTAGTTTCAAAATATACTTATGACTTTTTGTTATTAATACAAAATGAGATATTAAAACATCCTTAGATCATGTTAAATATGTATGTATAATTATCATATATTGTATAGTTCGTGATATCATCGGTCAAACTAGACGGTCAAACGTTGTGTAAAACTCTTTTCAAAAACATAAGTCCCAACAATTTGGATTGCTTATCATGTTGGTAAGGTTTAATTTATGTAAATATTAATCTCATAAGTATAGAACGATCGGAAAAGTCCGGGTCATTACAAATAATATATGAAACCACTTTCATAACCATCACATACGCATCTATATATATTTCTTTTCCCGAAACCCAAGAGATAGTGAATGCCGACATATATCAACCTTTAGCCTAGTGGAACGATTAATAAATTAGTGGGCCAAAAAAAGTCCACTAATTTGCCTAGGAACTCCATTATTTGAGGCAACATGTATCATATTTTTCCCGATTAAATTAATCAAGTGGGTATCCAAGGAACTCCATAAAATTTATATTATTTTTTTTATTATTCCGTTCCATTACGCTAGCCAGGAAACCGAAACCTTTTAGGTTGATACTGTAGTGCCCCGACCAAATCCATATGGACGAGAACATTACATATGATTACATCGCAAGGCATTTGACCTCTATATGTTACATTTTACAAACATTGCATTCGTTTTTAAAATACAACCTTTCATTTCATCGAAAGTTGATAGGTATGCATACCATTTTATAATATCCAAACTATAAATGACCTAATCTGTCATTTACTTAATAATAATCTCTAATGAACTTCAACGACTAGAATGCAACGTCTTTTGAAATATGTCATGAATGACTCCAAGTAATATCCTTAAAATGAGCTAATGCACAGTGGAAGATTTCTTTCAAACCTGAGAATAAACATGCTTTAAAGTGTCAACCAAAAGGTTGGTGAGTTCATTAGTTTATAGTAATCATTTCATTTTCATCATTTTAATAGACCACAAGATTTTAAATATTATAAAACTGGCAGAAGTCCCATTCCAACTGCACAAACAAAATATCATTCATATGAAGAACACCTGGTGAGGATTCAAAATATAATAGTAACCATCTGTGCCGGTCTTTCACCCCACGACTGAATACATGTGCCTTCAAAATATAGAACCTCTGTACCGGTCTTTACACCCCACGGCTGAACACATGTATATAAAATATAGGCCAACCGGTGCCAAAATGTCATAAATAATAAACCATTCATATCAACCAACCATCTCATTGCAGGCATTTCGCATCGTACTAGAGATAAAAATCATTCGTATCAACCTCAATCCCAGATAATTCTATCATAGAATGCAGTTAAGGTACTTGTGTCTATTGCGTCAAACATTTATAAAAGCGCATCTATTCTCAGCCCAAAAATATAAAGGGTAAAAAGACAAATGAAACTCACCATAATGTATTTTGTAGTAAAAATACATAGGACGACATTGAACAAGTATAGGGTTGGCCTCGAATTCACGAACCTATATCAGGTATATATATGAACACATATAACTAACATGTAATAATAATTAACTAGTTTATATTTAATTAGTATATATTTGTTATTTCAAAAGTTACATATATATTTATTTTGTATATGATTATTTATACATATAGTTATACTAATACGTATATATCTATATAATTAGTATTATATCGTTAAATCAAAATTTGTTATATGTAAATATTTATGTTAACAATGTTTTTTTTTATATTTTTTTTGGTTTAATACATAATGGATATGTAATATTAATATAATTATAGTATATATAATAAGTATATTTTCATTTATACTAATATTTAAAATGATAGTTTTGATAAAAATGATAATTTTAAATATAATGATACTAGTAATAATAAAAATAATAATAATAATAATAATACTAATGATAATTCTAATAATAATAATAATAATAATAATAATAATAATAATAATAATAATAATAATAATAATAATAATAATAATAATATTAGTCCTAATAATCTTCATGTTAAATTCCTAAACTTGTAATTATAATTTCTAAAATTCTATTTCTTAATCATACTCATAATCGTACATGTATTTATATAATTATGATCTTTTCCCATATTCTTTGCCATTTCATCTTTTATTAATTTCTTAATAAACATATATTTATATTATTAACATATTCATAATTATACTACTTATAATAACCTTAATAATGATAATGATAATAATAATTATAACATTGATATTACTAATACTAATACTAACAATAATAATTAATAATTACAATAATAATAATAATAATAATAATAATAATAATAATAATAATAATAATAATAATAATAATAATAATAATAATAATAAATATGCAAATGAAGACTACCTTATTAGAATGAAGTCCAAAAAGAAAAGAAAAGAAAACAGCCGCACCCGGGGTCGAACCCAAGACCTCTTGTTCACTGAAGACACCACTAACCGTTACCCTATCTTTGTTTTTCTAATTTAATACACTAACCAAAATTATATAAACCGTTTCCTGTTTTCATCATATATACTTCTCAATTTCAAATCGCAGGAACCCAATTAATTATATCAAAATCATCATCAATGGCCCTCATCATATCGACTGTCCATCACTCATCTAATTGTAACCATCATCGTGCATCATTATAATCATAATCATCATTTTCGCTTATCTCTAAATAATATGTCTGTGTGTGTCGACACCATACAAGAATCAAGAAACAGAAACGGTGGTTTACAATTTCTTGGCCCAAGTTGCCAAAAAGCCCAAGTAGCAAAGAATGGCCCATATAGAATTTTTAGCAAAAGAAATCGATCAATCCAGTCGTCGGTAGCAGTGGGGTTTCGATTAACAGTCCCTAAAATAGAAAAGGACTCCAAGTGGATTAAATATCTGTACTTTATATCGTGTTTTAGGTAAGAACAAGGTGGGGTCTTTGATTATCAAATAATTCTCCAACATAATTATCATCATCCTTCTCTTTTTTCTTTTATCATCATTATTAACTAAAAGTAGAAATAAGATTCAGCAGAAATCAATCGAAGAAAAGAAGAGGAAAAAAAAATTAAAGGTTGTAGTTAGGATGTTCACGATAGAAGAGGGTATTGTTTATGATGATTAATGGTTGTACACAGGGAGTCTAGCGGCTACAATGTTTGATTATGGGGTTCGAATGGTGGTGATAATAATTAGAGAAGAGGATGGACAGCATGAAGATGGTTCAAATGGGTTGCAGTTGCAGGTGGTTTAAAGAGAAACCAAAACGTAGCATAGTAGCAGATTCTGGTTATGTTGTTGATGGCTATTTGGGTTTATCGAATATGATATAAAACGGAAGGCAGGAGATAGCATGGGTATATGATAGTGTATAGATTTAAAGTGTTGATTAGGGACACAAACATATAGGATGGTTTATTTTTCTATAATATATGTATGTACTCAAATATGGATATATATATAGTGATCCCTTGGTTCGATTTAGATTTTACAAAAATGCAAGGTGGCCGAATGGAAAAAGAAGGAAGGTTGTGGTGGTGTTTGATTAAAACAGAAAAGAAAGAAATTGAAACGCTAAGGTGATGATTTACAACTTATGATGATATGTATGTACATGTAATTACTTCTGCTAATTGATATCAACTGGGTGTTTAGTTGTAACACCCAAATATTCATGGTACATAGAGTGCAAATGGCGTACATAATGTATAGTGCATGGCGTAAATTAAAAAGCTCAGGAAACTGCTCAGACCACTGTGCGCGCCGCGCACCACTAAGTGAGCGCGCCGCGCACACTGCCAGCGACAGGATTCTGTTTTTCTGCTTTTTGAGTTTAATGATGGGCATTTTGGTCATTTCACTTGGGGTCGGATCTGTGGCCATATCAACTGGTTTAGATCCAATTGTGGATCAATTTCACATCCATTCATCACTCTTATCTCCAAACCCTAGTGAGAGAAGAGTTTAGAGAGAGAAAGCTTCATTTGGGGAAGAAGGAGTTGGATTCTCACCAAAGCTCGGGTTTTAAAGTTGTTCATCTTGTTCACGACTACGTTGTGGTAGTTTCGGTAAGTTCAAACTCCGAATTTCATTGGTTGATTTTGGTACTCGAGTTAGAGTTTGAACTTAAAATTGTTAGGAAACCCATTTAAACTCATGAAGTGAGTTTATTGATGCTAGTAATCGGGTTATTGGTTGTTGTTGGTGGATTTTGGGTTGGTGAACAAATTGGCCATGATTAGGACTTGTATTTGGGTTTAATCACTAGGATTAGTGATTATGGAAGTGTTAGAACCCATTTTGTGTATTTGAAAGACTAATTTTGGAAATGAGTCAAATTTGGGGTTTTGGTTGATTTTGAGAATGATAAGTGTTTATAACTTAAGATTGGGTTCAATTGGCATAATAAGACCATTTTCACTTGTGTTAGTGATTAGTGGTTAGTTTGGGCGCGTTTTGGGTTTGTGAGTGCAATTGGTCGAATTTGCACTAAGGGTCGAATTGAGTTGGTTTGTAAATCCACTCTAAGTGTGTTGTTGTAATTGTGATGATGGAATAGGTACATTTCATTGGCGAGTTGCGGATTATTCGGTAGCATTTCATCAAGGCGACAAGGTGAGTGGAATGATTATACATGTGCGTATATAATGTATCTATTTGTAGGGCGGGGGAGGGGCGGGTATCCGTTGTCTATACCACCAAAGTTAGTGATATATTTCGTTGTACACTAACGATGGATATTTCGTTGTCCAAATTGCCCAAGAGTTAGTGATATATTTCGTTGTACACTAACGATGGACATTTCGTTGTCCAAACCGCCAAGAGTTAGTGATATATTTCGTTGTACACTAACGATTGCTTTGAACGGATATTTCGTTGTCCAATCCGACCAAGAGTTAGTGATATATTTCATTGTACACTAACGATTGCTTTGAACGGACATTTCGTTGTCCGAATAGCCTAGGGATTAGTGATATATTTCGTTGTACACTAACGGTTGTTATGAATACCGAAGGGAAATTCGAAGTACCATTCCCTTGTGTAATCGGTTAACCATGGTGACGTGTTGTAGTGTAATATTTTATATTATTCGAGTTATATATATGTTGTTGTGGTGCTAGCTTGTGGTCTTGAAGAATTTAGAGTTATACTTGTGAAGGTATGCTATGTAACTTGCTAGCATGTATGAGGTATTTGTGTAAGTGTATGCAAGTAGGTATATTATATATGTATATGTATAATTATTGCATTCACTAAGCGTTAGCTTACCCTCTCGTTGTTTACCTTTTTTATAGATTTGCTTTGGAGACGGTGGCTCGGGTGAGCGCGGGGATTAGTGGACTTGCTTTGGATTTGGATTAGGATTGGGTAGCGTATCCCCAATCACCATGTTCGGCTTTTATTTTGTGTTAGAAACTGGGGTCAAAAATTGTATTTAGTACTTAACTCGTAAAACGGGCCGATGTGGGTCCGGTGTCGTAAAACTTGTTTATTATCAAAACGTGTTAGTTTTACTTATTATAATGTGTTGTGAAAACCGTTTGGTCTAATTGTGTCGGGAAGTCGAAGATCTTTTCGCGTGAAACGAACAAGTTGATCAGAACTGTCCAGCCCTCTGTGCGCGCTGCGCACAGAGGGTGGTGCGCGCGGCGCACTACACTGAGTATACAAATTATTTTTTTTACGCGTATTTGGTTGGTTAATGGGTTGGGCTGTTACAAGTGGTATCAGAGCATGGTCTAAGCGATTTAGGTGACTTGAGATAGGTGCCTAGACTTAGACTTTTATGTGTGCGAAATTGTTGCGGGACTTGTAGGATTACGGGTCGGAAAGGGAAATTGGTTAGTGACCTAGTTTATAGGTGGACTAACATTTATATTAATATGCGGATGTTATTAATATACTAATGCTTTGTTTTGTTTTGTGTTTATGTTTGTGTTTGAGAAAATCATCGAGCAAGATGGTCGTGGTACTAACGAGTGGATGCGACGTGTTCGCGTATTAGTGACTAGCTATCATTAATACGGGTGCAAATCGTGTCTAACAAGTTATGTAAGACGATTATTGAACAAGATGGGGCGACGTTGCATGTATGGTTATATACGTTCATGATCTAATCTTTGCATTTCTTAAAATGGTGACGGGAAATGGGATCGAGACAAATGACGTTGAGTTTAATGCTAGAGTTGCGGCCGCCATTGAGGAGCAAATAGGTAGGATGTATTCCGATTTTCGAAGTAATGGTGAAATGGAGCGTTGTCGTAAGAGCTTCATGAAGACTAAACCTCCGATATATGACGGGAAACCGGATCCTTTGATAAGCACAACACGGATCTCAGATGCCGAAGGGTGTTTTCGTTCTATTGATTGACCTCCCGAGAAGAGGACGAGACTCGCTACTAGCTTGTTGCGGGGTAGGGCAAGGGAGTGGTTGGATGGTAAGATTGATATTGTTGGCGGTGAAGCATTTAAGGGGTTATCGTGGGACGATTTTAAGAAGGAATTCTTCGAGGAGTTCCGGACTCGAGCGGATTTGTTGGACTTATGTAATGAGTTACAAAATATGTAACAAGGTTCTATGGATTTGAATACTCTCAAGACGACCTTTATGGCAAAGGCTCGTGTTTGCCCGGAGTATATTGGGAATGATCGTATGTTGATGGAAGATTTCTGTCGAGCTTTGAATGATGACTTGCGGAAAAAAATTAGCATTGGTCAAGTGAACTCGTTCGCGGAGTTATTCACCGTGGCTAGGGGCTTTGAATTGCATTCGCGATCGATAATTGGTGAACCTTCGAGTAAGAGAAGGGTTGATTCGTATGGTGCTCCAAGTAAGAAGGCTAAGGGTGCAAGTGTGAGCATAGGAAATGTAGAGAAAGGAATTACGAGTTCTCGTGCACCTAGATGTTTCAATTGTGGTGTTAGGGGCCACAAGCTATGGGAGTTCACGATACTGAGAAGTGATGACGGAATGTGCTACTATTGTCATAAAGAGGGACATCGCAAGCCGGATTGTCTAGAGTTGGCGGCGGCAAATGCCGTAAGGGGACGTTAAGGCACTTTTTGTTTTTAATAAATATGTCCTTTGAATATTTATTGTGTGCCGATGTGTACGGTTTTGTTGAGTGCGTTGTGTTGCGCGTTTTATTGTTATAGGTGAAGTTCCTAATGGAAGTACCCTATAGTGACGTTTGGTTGTCAGGCGAAGGGCGTAAGACTTGGTGCAACCAAGCATTCCTTAATGTTTCGGAAAGCATTTCTACCAAGCCATGGAAATGGGCTTTGGTGTTCGAATGTTAGAGCGTGCTCGCTTTCGTGTTGAAGTTGATGAACCATGAGGTTCGTCTGGTGGACGGAACCATTGAGATCAAGTGTTTGGCCTAGATGAATGTTAGTAATGGAGTCTACGGGACGCAACGTTAGGTGCCTCTTTCATACCTACTAGCGTGGTGATCGACTCCGATGGTGTTGCGGTTACATTGTACTTAGGATACCGGGGAGAAACCCTTAAGTACATGAGTGACTAGGTGGAAATTTGACAAGCTAGAGCAACCGGAGCATTACAAGGTTTAAGTTGCGAAATTTGTGGTAAACTCTTCGTTTGAAGTGTTTAAGAATAGGTTAAAAACCTTCGTATGTTCAAAGTTGTAGCAAGGTTTGATGACGTGCGTATTAGGAACTATGCAAGACGGGTGTACCTTGTCTCTCTTTTAGGGGTTATGATAATGCAAATGGCGCATTAGTTGTTGGATTAGTGGTCACTCCTTCCGTGAGAGTGAGCATGTGTTTATCGTCGGGATTTATTATTGAAAACGAATCCATGAGAATTCAAGGACTATGACCAATGAGGATATTGGTTGTGTATGTTGATAAGTGGTCGTTCCACGGGATGCTATTGTTCGGTGATGTGGTTACGGAGCGGAGTTCTAAGTGGGGGAGTTTGTACTCTCGCACGAAGGTGTTCTATTGTAGTGATATTTGGACGATGCTCGTAGGGATTCGAAGCTAGTGTTGAGACCTACATTGGTAGATTGTGGTAAAAGTACGATTTGGAATAAATTGTACTTATGGTTTTTGGATTTAAATTATCACCGAGGTGGTGATGTGGTAAATCTCATTGGGAGATAATTTATGCGTTCGACGAGCAAGGTAAGATCCCTCGGTTAAGGGATGTGCGTGCTGGATTCTCTTCTAGGGAATTATTGTTGTGCCTATGCGCAATATGGGTGGTTCTTGGCTCGATTGTGTTAGCCGTTTGGTTACCTTTAGAAATAGCATAATGGGACTTTGAGAAAGGGTACGATGCCTCATTATCGTATACTTTGGGTGGTAGTTACACGATAGCCATTATTGTGTACTACGAGGTGCTTACGTGTATGTGTTTATTTGGGGTTATCTTTAGGTTGACCGCGTTTGACCAGCGATAGGTGATGAGTGATATCCGGAAGGATTAACTCTTAGTTAACCACTCTTGGTTGTGATTGATGGTGAGCGGTTTTCGGAAAGAACCGTTACTTGTAGGTTTATGATGTTAATTGACCGTATGAATTGTGCACATAGCCATTTTGTGCACATGGTGGTGAATAATAGCCGATTTTTACTCACACGTTGGTAATAGTGTTGCATATCCGTTTTGGAACACCTCGGGGGTTAGTGTTATATTTCGTTGTACACTAACGGTTGTTGGGAACACCGATGGGAAATCCGAAGTACCATTCCCTTGTATTATTGGTTAATCGTGGTATAACCATATCGGAATGGGAGTACCATTCATGTGTTGTCCACATTCCATATTTATACACATAGCCATGTTTGTGCGTATGATTGTGAGTAATAGTCGTGTTTTACTCACACGATTTGAACATGTGATGCCTTAGTCGATTTGGACGTTAGCGGTTTTGGTCGCTTGCTTACGATGTACGATAGTTGCGTACTAGCCGTGTTTGCGCACTACGGGGGATGCTAGGGGTAAGTGTTATCCGTAAGCTTGGTGTTCATCGTTTGGGTCGTTGACCTTAGGTTGAGACTTGGTTGTTCTTAGCATTGTACTTGGTGAGAGTACGTCCAGGGATTGATATCTCGGTACGAGATCGGGTGAGTTTTCCCGATTGGAGGGATTTAACAAATTCTTGTGCTTGGATTTGTGAATTTTAATAGATCGTGGGTGACAATTTGGTTATTAATGGTGACTCTTAGAGAAGGATTGCCTAGAGAAGTTGGAAGAGTACGTGGCGGTCTCGCGTATTCCAAGTGATCGTTATGGATTTCGGATGTTGTATGTATTGCACGTTTCGGAACGCGTACAAGTGTGTTTTTAGTTATTGGAATAATCTTCGGATTAATGCGTAATGTGATGGAGATCAAATTTGGAACTTATGTTGAGGACCGTGGAGTGTTGATCCGGATGGTTAAGTGAGAGGATCACGAGGACGTGATCGATTCTAAGTGGGGGAGAGTTGTAACACCCAAATATTCATGGTACATAGAGTGCAAATGGCGTACATAAATGTATAGTGCATGGCGTAAATTAAAAAGCTCAGGAAACTGCTCAGACCACTGTGCGCGCCGCGCATCACTAAGTGAGCGCGCCGCGCACACTGCCAGCGACAGGATTCTGTTTTTCTACTTTTTGAGTTTATTGATGGGCATTTTGGTCATTTCACTTGGGGTCAGATCTGTGGCCATATCAACTGGTTTGGATCCAATTGTGGATCAATTTCACATCCATTCATCACTCTTATCTCCAAACCCTAGTGAGAGAAGAGTTTAGAGAGAGAAAGCTTCATTTGGGGAAGAAGGAGTTGGATTCTCACCAAAGCTCGGGTTTTAAGTTGTTCATCTCGTTCACGGCTACCTTGTGGTAGTTTCGGTAAGTTCAAACTCCGAATTTCATTGGTTGATTTTGGCACTCGAGTTAGAGTTTGAACTTAAAATTGTTAGGAAACCCATTTAAACTCATGAAGTGAGTTTATTGATGCTAGTAATCGGGTTATTGGTTGTTGTTGGTGGATTTTGGGTTGGTGAACAAATTGGCCATGATTAGGACTTGTATTTGGGTTTAATCACTAGGATTAGTGATTATGGAAGTGTTAGAACTCATTTTGTGTATTTGAAAGACTAATTTTGGAAATGAGTCAAAATTGGGGTTTTGGTTGATTTTGAGAATGATAAGTGTTTAACACTTAAGATTGGGTTCAATTGGCATAATAAGACCATTTTCACTTGTGTTAGTGATTAGTGGTTAGTTTGGGCGCGTTTTGGGTTTGTAAGTGCAATTGGTTGAATTTGAACTTAGGGTCGAATTGAGTTGGTTTGTAAATCCACTCTAAGTGTGTTGTTGTAATTGTGATGATGGAATAGGTACATTTCATAGGCGAGTTGCGGATTATTCGGTAGCATTTCATCAAGGCGACAAGGTGAGTGGAATAATTATACATGTGCGTATATAATGTATCTATTTGTAGGGCGGGGGAGGGGCCGGGTATGCGTTGTCTATACCACCAAAGCTAGTGATATATTTCGTTGTACACTAACGATGGATATTTCGTTGTCCAAATTGCCCAAGAGTTAGTGATATATTTCGTTGTACACTAACGATGGACATTTCGTTGTCCAAAACGAGTTAGTGATATATTTCGTTGTACACTAACGATTGCTTTGAACAGATATTTCGTTGTCCAATCCGACCAAGAGTTAGTGATATATTTCGTTGTACACTAACGATTGCTTTGAACGGACATTTCGTTGTCCGAATGGCCTAGGGATTAGTGACATATTTCGTTGTACACTAACGGTTGTTATGAATACCGGTGGGAAATTCGAAGTACCATTCCCTTGTGTAATCGGTTAACCATGGTGACGTGTTGTAGTGTAACATTTTATATTATTCGAGTTATATATATGTTGTTGTGGTGCTAGCTTGTGGTCTTGAAGAATTTAGAGTTATACTTGCTAAGGTATGCTATGTAACTTGCTAGCATGTATGAGGTATTTGTGTAAGTGTATGCAAGTAGGTATATTATATATGTATATGTATAATTATTGCATTCACTATGCGTTAGCTTACCCTCTCGTTGTTTACCTTTTTTATAGATTTGCTTTGGAGACGGTGGCTCGGGTGAGCGCGGGGATTAGTGGACTTGCTTTGGATTTGGATTAGGATTGGGTAGCGTATCCCCAATCGCCATGCTCGGCTTTTATTTTATGTTAGAAACTGGGGTCGAAAATTGTATTTCGTATTTAACTCATAAAACGGGCCGATGTGGGCCCGGTGTCGTAAAACTTGTTTATTATCAAAACGTGTTAGTTTTACTTATTATAATGTGTTGTGAAAACCGTTTGGTCTAATTGTGTCGGGAAGTCGAAGATCTTTTCGCGTGAAACGAACAAGTTGATCAGAACTGTCCAGGCCTCTGTGCGCGCCGTGCACAGAGGGTGGTGCGCGCCGCGCACAGAGGGTGGTGCGCGCTGCGCACTACACTGAGTATAAAAAAAAAAAAAAAATTACGCGTATTTGGTTGTTTAACGGGTTGGGCTGTTACATTGTCATTTACTTGTCTGTTGAAAGAGAAAATGCAATTAATATTGCACTAAGAATCAACTTGTGGATATTTCATGAAGTTAGATGGTGATAGTTCAATGAAGGTGATGATGGTTTGATAGTTTCTTGGTGGTTTGCCTAAACGGAGGTGGTGATTCTAGGCGTTAGAGTGGAGGAATAATTGGATGATTGAATTCGTTGTATTAAGGGTAATGGTTTGATTCATAGTCGACAGAAATATTATACATAGAAGAGAAATAAATAAATAAATAAATAAATCACTTGCAAAATTTGATTCGTACCAATTAGATACAGTTTGACATTGATTTGTAACAACCTTGAGACTAAAAACAAAATTTAAATAAAGGTGAAAGGAATGTGAAACTGATTCTACAGTTCTTTGTTTTTAATTTAGATTTAATAAATATTAATGGTAAATGTATTAATATTAAATATAATAATTGATAATAATAAATGTTAATACTCATAATAATATAAATGTGTAAAGAATTAATAATTTCAGTTAATAAAGATAATAATAGAAACGATAATAATATTAATAAAAATAATAACAATAATACTAAATATAACAATTTATATATATATATATATATATATATATATATATATATATATATATATATATATATATATATATATATATATATATATATATATATATATATATCGAATTTCATCTTTATATATATATATATTAAAATACAAATAATAATTTTAATATTACTAATTGTAATATTATTAATAATACCAATTATGATAATAATAATGTTAGTAATAATAATACTACAATAATTTTATATATATCAAATTCGTATCTATAGATTATATATATCAAATAAAAATACAATTGATAATTTTAATAACACTGATATAATAATATTAATACTAGTTATAATAATGTAACCAGTTATATGTAACAACTTTTTATATCAATATATTATAATTTTGATAATATTAATAATACATATATTAATATCAATATTAATATTAATAATAATAATGAAAGTAATATTAATAGTATTGATATATTATTTATATTCTAACTTGTAATTTCAAATAATATTATAACTTTACATTTCATTACTTATGTAATACTTATTTCATAAAATAACATATTTGAATATTTAATATTTATATATCAACTCTACCTTAATCATTTTTTATATTACTCTCCATATTTAATTCGAATGATTAAATAGTATTATATTAATTCAACTTAGTATATACACTTATATTTATATTACATATATATTTATTTACTTATTTATTTACACACAATTGTTCGTGAATTGTCAAGAGTAGTCAAAGGGTAAATGAATGTAATCCATTCCAAAGTTTTCGAGACTCAACATTACAAACTTTGCTTAACTTGTCGAAATCATATAAAGATGAAGTTTAAATTTGGTCAGAAATTCCCGGGTCATCACAGATACAACTTGGGCCAGACGGTTTTTGCATCAGATTGCTATTGGGCTGCTAAGGCACGAGACCTGTTTCAGTTTTCTGTTCCAGTTGGGCCGTGACTATGGCCTGCTAGACGTGACCCAACTCCAATTTCTGTTGGAATGAAGGTGATAGCATGAGGGTGACTAAGTGGCTGCGTACTTTGTTTCCTTTTTATTTTTAACTTTATTGACCGAACATCAATCCCATCGATTGATCACTGCTATGCGAGTTAATTGTTTTTGTTTCCATGATGATAGCGGGGGTAATGATGGATATGATATTGAATACAATAATGATATATGATAATATGTGGTTGATGATAAAAATGATGGTCACGGTTATGATATTGATTATGATTATATTATGATTATGACTATGATCATGATTATGATAAGAGGATATGGTTATGATAATGAAAATGTTGAATATGAGAATTAGTTATGATATGAGGATGGGTTAAAGAAATTAAGGGGGTCGAATTAAAACAGAAAAGAAACAATGGATCAATGGTTAGGGGTTTAGATGGGAAAGGAGAGGTCGCGGGTTTGAGTCTCATCATGGGCAGTTTATTTTTCAACCTATTTTGAGGTAGTTATTATCATTATTACTATTATTATTAGTATGATTCATATTATTAGAAAGTATTAAAAATATCATTTTTAATAAGATTGTCTTTATTATTAAAACTATCATTAGTATTATCATTTTTTTCATTATAAGTGTTATTATCATTATTATTATTATTATTATTATAACAAATAAATATTTGTATATAAAGGTATACTTATTACATATACTAAATTAATACTACATAACTTTTGTTTATAAAATATTACTATCTTTAATTTTATATATGATTAATTTACATATAGTATAAATATATATTTTAACATAATCATATATATATATAAATATTAATTTTGATACGTTATATAATATTTTAAGTATATATATAAAATTTATAATAAATGATATATATATATATATATATATATATATATATATATATATATATATATATATATCCTAATTAAAATACCTTAATAAGAATTGGATATATAAATACTAAATATGATCATAATATTTGTTTACTATTATTATATGTGTTAATATTACTTGATAAATAAATGATATAGGTTCGTGAATCCGAGGCCAACCCTGCATTCTTCAATATTGTCATATGTATTTTTACTACAAAATACAATAGGTGAGTTCATTTGCTCCCTTTTACTCTGTACATTTTTGGGACTGAGAATACATGCGCTGTTTTTACAATTGCTTTATTAAATACTTTTGAAATATATTTTGAACTGCGAATACATGAAATGCTTTTATAAATGTTTGACGAGATAGACACAAGCAAAACATTCCTCGAATGAATTATTATGTAGACATAAGTTCTGCGGATTATTGTTGAATTATGTGGTCATGATAATTGTCACCATTGAATTATGTGGACATGATAATTGCCACCATTGAATTATGTGGACATGATAATTGCCACCAATTGATGTGAATGTTATGTATCGAGAGAATGATTTTTATACACAGGTTATGTGTATGTTATTTTTGTGCACAAGATATGAAATGTCCCGTTCTTATTGATTAAAAACGTTCCATATTAATTGATTTCGTTGCGAGGTTTTGACCTCTATATGAGACGTTTTTCAAAGACTGCATTCATTTTAAAACAAACCATAACCTTTATTTCATCAATAAAGGTTTAAAAAGCCTTACGTAGATTATCAAATAATGATAATCTAAAATATCCTGTTTACACACGACCATTACATAATGGTTTACAATACAAATATGTTACAACAAAATAAGTTTCTTGAATGCAGTTTTTACACAATATCATACAAGCATGGACTCCAAATCTCGTCCTTATTTAAGTATGCGACAGCGGAAGCTCTTAATAATCACCTGAGAATAAACATGCTTAAAACGTCAACAAAAATGTTGGTGAGTTATAGGTTTAACCTATATATATCAAATCATAATAATAGACCACAAGATTTCATATTTCAATACACATCCCATACATAGAGATAAAAATCATTCATATGGTGAACACCTGGTAACCGACATTAACAAGATGCATATATAAGAATATCCCCATCATTCCGGGACACCCTTCGGATATGATATAAATTTCGAAGTACTAATGCATCCGGTACTTTGGATGGGGTATGTTAGGCCCAATAGATCTATCTTTAGGATTCGCGTCAATTAGGGTGTATGTTCCCTAATTCTTAGATTACCAGACTTAATAAAAAGGGGCATATTCGATTTGATAATTCAACCATAGAATGTAGTTTAACGTACTTGTGTCTATTTTGTAAATCATTTATAAAACCTGCATGTATTCTCATCCCAAAAATATTAGATTTTAAAAGTGGGACTATAACTCACTTTCATAGATTTTTACTTCGTCGAGAAGTAAGACTTGGCCACTGGTTGATTCACGAACCTATAAAAATATATACATATATATCAAAGTATGTTCAAAATATATTTACAACACTTTTAATATATTTTGATGTTTTAAGTTTATTAAGTCAGCTGTCCTCGTTAGTAACCTACAACTAGTTGTCCACAGTTAGATGTACAGAAATAAATCGATAAATATTATCTTGAATCAATCCACGACCCAGTGTATACGTATCTCAGTATTGATCACAACTCAAACTATATATATTTTGGAATCAACCTCAACCCTGTATAGCTAACTCCAACATTCACATATAGAGTGTCTATGGTTGTTTCGAAATATATATATGTGTCGACATGATAGGTCGAAATATTGTATACGTGTCTATGGTGTCTCAAGATTACATAATATACAATACAAGTTGATTAAGTTATGGTTGAAATATATTTGTTACCAATTTTTACGTAGCTAAAATGAGAAAAATTATCCAATCTTGTTTTACCCATAACTTCTTCATTTTAAATCCGTTTTGAGTGAATCAAATTGCTATGGTTTCATATTGAACTCTATTTTATGAATCTAAACAGAAAAAGTATAGGTTTATAGTCGGAAAAATAAGTTACAAGTCGTTTTTGTAAAGGTAGTCATTTCAGTCGAAAGAACGACGTCTAGATGACCATTTTAGAAAACATACTTCCACTTTGAGTTTAACCATAATTTTTGGATATAGTTTCATGTTCATAATAAAAATCATTTTCTTAGAATAACAACTTTTAAATCAAAGTTTATCATAGTTTTTAATTAACTAACCCAAAACAGCCCGCGGTGTTACTACGACGGCGTAAATCCGGTTTTACGGTGTTTTTCGTGTTTCCAGGTTTTAAATCATTAAGTTAGCATATCATATAGATATAGAACATGTGTTTAGTTGATTTTAAAAGTCAAGTTAGAAGGATTAACTTTTGTTTGCGAACAAGTTTAGAATTAACTAAACTATGTTCTAGTGATTACAAGTTTAAACCTTCGAATAAGATAGCTTTATATGTATGAATCGAATGATGTTATGAACATCATTACTACCTTAAGTTCCTTGGATAAACCTACTGGAAAAGTGAAAAATGGATCTAGCTTCAATGGATCCTTGGATGGCTCAAAGTTCTTGAAGCAGAATCATGACACGAAAACAAGTTCAAGTAAGATCATCACTTGAAATAAGATTGTTATAGTTATAGAAATTGAACCAAAGTTTGAATATAGTTATAGAAATTGAACCAAAGTTTGAATATGATTATTACCTTGTATTAAAATGATAACCTACTGTAAGAAACAAAGATTTCTTGAGGTTGGATGATCACCTTACAAGATTGGAAGTGAGCTAGCAAACTTGAAAGTATTCTTGATTTTATGTAACTAGAACTTGTAGAATATATGAAGAACACTTAGAACTTGAAGATAGAACTTGAGAGAGATCAATTATATGAAGAAAATTGAAGAATGAAAGTGTTTGTAGGTGTTTTTGGTCGTTGGTGTATGGATTAGATATAAAGGATATGTAATTTTGTTTTCATGTAAATAAGTCATGAATGATTACTCATATTTTTGTAATTTTATGAGATATTTCATGCTAGTTGCCAAATGATGGTTCCCAAATATGTTAGGTGACTCACATGGGCTGCTAATATCTGATCATTGGAGTGTATATACCAATAGTACATACATCTAAAAGCTGTGTATTGTACGAGTACGAATACGGGTGCATACGAGTAGAATTGTTGATGAAACTGAACGAGGATGTAATTGTAAGCATTTTTGTTAAGTAGAAGTATTTTGATAAGTGTATTGAAGTCTTTCAAAAGTGTATAAATACATATTAAAACACTACATGTATATACATTTTAACTGAGTCGTTAAGTCATCGTTAGTCGTTACATGTAAGTGTTGTTTTGAAACCTTTAGGTTAACGATCTTCTTAAATGTTGTTAACCCAATGTTTATAATATCAAATGAGATTTTAAATTATTATATTATCATGATATTATCATGTATGAATATCTCTTAATATGATATATATACATTAAATGTCTTTACAACGATAATCGTTACATATATGTCTCGTTTAAAAATCATTAAGTTAGTAGTCTTGTTTTTACATATGTAGTTCATTGTTAATATACTTAATGATATTTTTACTTATCATAGTATCATGTTAACTATATATATATCCATATATATGTCATCATATAGTTTTTACAAGTTTTAACGTTCGTGAATCACCGGTCAACTTGGGTGGTCAATTGTCTATATGAAACATATTTCAATTAATCAAGTCTTAACAAGTTTGATTGCTTAACATGTTGGAAACATTTAATCATGTAAATATCAATCTCAATTAATATATATAAACATGGAAAAGTTCGGGTCACTACAGTACCTACCCGTTAAATAAATTTCGTCCCGAAATTTTAAGCTGTTGAAGGTGTTGACGAATCTTCTGGAAATAGATGCGGGTATTTCTTCTTCATCTGATCTTCACACTCCCAGGTGAACTCGGGTCCTCTACGAGCATTCCATCGAACCTTAACAATTGGTATCTTGTTTTGCTTAAGTCTTTTAACCTCACGATCCATTATTTCGACGGATTCTTCGATGAATTGAAGTTTTTCGTTGATTTGGATTTCATATAATGGAATAGTGAGATCTTCTTTAGCAAAACATTTCTTCAAATTCGAGACGTGGAAAGTGTTATGTACAGTCGCGAGTTGTTGAGGTAACTCAAGTCGGTAAGCTACTGGTCCGACACGATCAATAATCTTGAAAGGTCCAATATACCTTGGATTTAATTTCCCTCGTTTACCAAATCGAACAACACCTTTCCAAGGTGCAACTTTAAGCATGACCATCTCTCCAATTTCAAATTCTATATCTTTTGTATTAATGTCAGCGTAGCTCTTTTGTCGACTTTGGGCGGTTTTCAACCGTTGTTGAATTTGGATGATCTTCTCGGTAGTTTCTTGTATAATCTCCGGACCCGTAATCTGTCTATCCCCCACTTCACTCCAACAAATCGGAGACCTGCACTTTCTACCATAAAGTGCTTCAAACGGCGCCATCTCAATGCTTGAATGGTAGCTGTTGTTGTAGGAAAATTCTGCTAACGGTAGATGTCGATCCCAACTGTTTCCGAAATCAATAACACATGCTCGTAGCATGTCTTCAAGCGTTTGTATCGTCATTTCGCTCTGCCCATCAGTTTGTGGATGATAGGCAGTACTCATGTCTAGACGAGTTCCTAATGCTTGCTGTAATGTCTGCCAGAATCTTGAAATAAATCTGCCATCCCTATCAGAGATAATAGAGATTGGTATTCCATGTCTGGAGATGACTTCCTTCAAATACAGTCGTGCTAACTTCTCCATCTTGTCATCTTCTCTTATTGGCAGGAAGTGTGCTGATTTGGTGAGACGATCAACTATTACCCAAATAGTATCAAAACCACTTGCAGTCCTTGGCAATTTAGTGATGAAATCCATGGTAATATTTTCCCATTTCCATTCCGGGATTTCGGGTTGTTGAAGTAGACCTGATGGTTTCTGATGCTCAGCTTTGACCTTAGAACACGTCAAACATTCTCCTACGTATTTAGCAACATCGGCTTTCATACCCGGCCACCAAAAATGTTTCTTGAGATCCTTGTACATCTTCCCCGTTCTAGGATGTATTGAGTATCTGGTTTTATGAGCTTCTCTAAGTACCATTTCTCTCATATCTCCAAATTTTGGTACCCAAATCCTTTCAGCCCTATACCGGGTTCCGTCTTCCCGAATATTAAGATGCTTCTCCGATCCTTTGGGTATTTCATCCTTTAAATTTCCCTCTTTTAAAACTCCTTGTTGCGCCTCCTTTATTTGAGTAGTAAGGTTATTATGAATCATTATATTCATAGATTTTACTCGAATGGGTTCTCTGTCCTTCCTGCTCAAGGCATCGGCTACCACATTTGCCTTCCCCAGGTGGTAACGAATCTCAAAGTCGTAATCATTCAATAATTCAATTCACCTACGCTGCCTCATATTCAGTTGTTTCTGATTAAATATGTGTTGAAGACTTTTGTGGTCGGTATATATAATACTTTTGACCCCATATAAGTAGTGCCTCCAAGTCTTTAATGCAAAAACAACCGCGCCTAATTCCAAATCATGCGTCGTATAATTTTGTTCGTAAATCTTCAATTGTCTAGACGCATAAGCAATCACCTTTGTTCGTTGCATTAATACACAACCGAGACCTTGCTTTGATGCGTCACAATAAATCACAAAATCATCATTCCCTTCAGGCAATGACAATATAGGTGCCGTAGTTAGTTTTTTCTTCAATAACTGAAATGCTTTCTCTTGTTCATCATTCCATTCAAATTTCTTCCCTTTATGCGTTAATGCAGTCAAGGGTTTTGCTATTCTGGAAAAGTCTTGGATGAACCTTCTGTAGTAACCAGCTAGTCCTAAAAACTGGCGTATGTGTTTCGTAGTTTTTGGGGTTTCCCACTTTTCAACAGTTTCTATCTTTGCCGGATCCACCTTAATACCTTCTTTGTTCACTATGTGACCGAGGAATTGAACTTCTTCCAACCAAAATGCACACTTTGAAAACTTAGCGTACAATTCTTCCTTCCTCAATACTTCTAACACCTTTCTCAAATGTTCACCGTGTTCTTGGTCATTCTTTGAGTAAATAAGTATGTCATCAATGAAAACAATGACAAACTTGTCAAGGTATGGTCCACACACTCGGTTCATAAGGTCCATGAACACAGCTGGTGCATTAGTTAAACCAAGCGGCATGACCATAAACTCGTAATGACCGTAACGTGTTCTAAAAGCAGTCTTTGGAATATCATCTTCTTTCACCCGCATTTGATGATACCCGGAACGTAAGTCAATCTTTGAATAAACAGACGAGCCTTGTAGTTGATCAAATAAGTCGTTGATTCTCGGTAGTGGGTAGCGGTTCTTGATGGTAAGTTTGTTCAACTCTCGGTAGTCGATACACAACCTGAATGTACCATCTTTCTTCTTGACAAACAAAACAGGAGCTCCCCACGGTGATGTGCTTGGTCGAATGAAACCACGCTCTAAAAGTTCTTGTAATTGGCTTTGAAGTTCTTTCATCTCGCTGGGTGCGAGTCTGTAAGGAGCACGAGCTATTGGTGTAGCTCCTGGTACAAGATCTATTTGAAATTCAACGGATCGATGTGGGGGTAATTCCGGTAATTCTTTCGGAAATACATCGGGAAATTCTTTTGCAATGGGAACATCATTGATGCTCTTTTCTTCAGTTTGTACTTTCTCGACGTGTGCTAGAACAGCATAGCAACCTTTTCTTATTAGTTTTTGTGCCTTCAAATTACTAATAAGATGTAGCTTCTGAAATGTCCCGTTCTTATTGATTAAAAACGTTCCATATTAATTGATTTCGTTGCGAGGTTTTGACCTCTATATGAGACGTTTTTCAAAGACTGCATTCATTTTTAAACAAACCATAACCTTTATTTCATCAATAAAGGTTTAAAAAGCTTTACGTAGATTATCAAATAATGATAATCTAAAATATCCTGTTTACACACGACCATTACATAATGGTTTACAATACAAATATGTTACAACAAAATAAGTTTCTTGAATGCAGTTTTTACACAATATCATACAAGCATGGACTCCAAATCTTGTCCTTATTTAAGTATGCGACAGCGGAAGCTCTTAATAATCACCTGAGAATAAACATGCTTAAAACGTCAACAAAAATGTTGGTGAGTTATAGGTTTAACCTATATATATCAAATCGTAACAATAGACCACAAGATTTCATATTTCAATACACATCCCATACATAGAGATAAAAATCATTCATATGGTGAACACCTGGTAACCGACATTAACAAGATGCATATATATAAGAATATCCCCATCATTCCGGGACACCCTTCGGATATGATATAAATTTCGAAGTACTAAAGCATCCGGTACTTTGGATGGGGTTTGTTAGGCCCAATAGATCTATCTTTAGGATTCGCGTCAATTAGGGAGTCTGTTCCCTAATTCTTAGATTACCAGACTTAATAAAAAGGGGCATATTCGATTTCGATAATTCAACCATAGAATGTAGTTTCACGTACTTGTGTCTATTTTGTAAATCATTTATAAAACCTGCATGTATTCTCATCCCAAAAATATTAGATTTTAAAAGTGGGACTATAACTCACTTTCACAGATTTTTACTTCGTCGGGAAGTAAGACTTGGCCACTGGTTGATTCACGAACCTATAACAATATATACATATATATCAAAGTATGTTCAAAATATATTTACAACACTTTTAATATATTTTGATGTTTTAAGTTTATTAAGTCATCTGTCCTCGTTAGTAACCTACAACTAGTTGTCCACAGTTAGATGTACAGAAATAAATTGATAAATATTATTTTGAATCAATCCACGACCCAGTATATACGTATCTCAGTATTGATCACAACTCAAACTATATATATTTTGGAATCAACCTCAACCCTGTATAGCTAACTCCAACATTCACATATAGAGTGTCTATGGTTGTTCCGAAATATATATAGATGTGTCGACATGATAGGTCGAAACATTCTATACGTGTCTATGGTATCTCAAGATTACATAATATACAATACAAGTTGATTAAGTTATGGTTGGAATATATTTGTTACCAATTTTCACGTAGCTAAAATGAGAAAAATTATTCAATCTTGTTTTACCCATAACTTCTTCATTTTAAATCCGTTTTGAGTGAATCAAATTGCTATGGTTTCATATTGAACTCTATTTTATGAATCTAAACAGAAAAAGTATAGGTTTATAGTCGGAAAAATAAGTTACAAGTCATTTTTGTAAAGGTAGTCATTTCAGTCGAAAGAAACGACGTCTAGATGACCATTTTAGAAAACATACTTCCTCTTTGAGTTTAACCATAATTTTTGGATATAGTTTCATGTTCATAATAAAAATCATTTTCTCAGAATAACAACTTTTAAATCAAAGTTTATCATAGTTTTTAATTAACTAACCCAAAACAGCCCGCGGTGTTACTACGACGGCGTAAATCCGGTTTTACGGTGTTTTTCGTGTTTCCAGGTTTTAAATCATTAAGTTAGCATATCATATAGATATAGAACATGTGTTTAGTTTATTTTAAAAGTCAAGTTAGAAGGATTAACTTTTGTTTGCGAACAAGTTTAGAATTAACTAAACTATGTTCTAGTGATTACAAGTTTAAACCTTCGAATAAGATAGCTTTATATGTATGAATCGAATGATATTATGAACATCATTACTACCTTAAGTTCCTTGGATAAACCTACTGGAAAAGAGAAAAATGGATCTAGCTTCAATGGATCCTTGGATGGCTCGAAGTTCTTGAAGCAGAATCATGACACGAAAACAAGTTCAAGTAAGATCATCACTTAAAATAAGATTGGTATAGTTATAGAAATTGAACCAAAGTTTGAATATGATTATTACCTTGTATTAGAATGATAACCTACTATAAGAAACAAAGATTTCTTGAGGTTGGATGATCACCTTACAAGATTGAAAGTGAGCTAGCAAACTTGAAAGTTTTCTTGATTTTATGAAACTAGAACTTTTGGAATTTATGAAGAACACTTAGAACTTGAAGATAGAACTTGAGAGAGATCAATTAGATGAAGAAAATTGAAGAATGAAAGTGTTTGTAGGTGTTTTTGGTCGTTGGTGTATGGATTAGATATAAAGGATATGTTATTTTGTTTTCATGTAAATAAGTCATGAATGATTACTCATATTTTTGTAATTTTATGAGATATTTCATGCTAGTTGCCAAATGATGGTTCCCACATGTGTTAGGTGACTCACATGGGCTGCTAAGAGCTGATCATTGGAGTGTATATACCAATAGTACATACATCTAAAAGCTGTGTATTGTACGAGTACGAATACGGGTGCATACGAGTAGAATTGTTGATGAAACTGAACGAGGATGTAATTGTAAGCATTTTTGTTAAGTAGAAGTATTTTGATAAGTGTATTGAAGTCTTTCAAAAGTGTATAAATACATATTAAAACACTACATGTATATACATTTTAACTGAGTCGTTAAGTCATCGTTAGTCGTTACATGTAAGTGTTGTTTTGAAACTTTTAGGTTAACGATCTTGTTAAATGTTGTTAACCCAATGTTTATAATATCAAATGAGATTTTAAATTATTATATTATCATGATATTATCATGTATGAATATCTCTTAATATGATATATATATATATATATATATATTAAATGTCTTTACAACGATAATCGTTACATATATATCTCGTTTAAAAATCATTAAGTTAGTAGTCTTGTTTTTACATATGTAGTTCATTGTTAATATACTTAATGATATGTTTACTTATCATAGTATCATGTTAACTATATATATATATATCCATATATATGTCATCATATAATTTTTACAAGTTTTAACGTTCGTGAATCACCGGTCAACTTGGGTGGTCAATTGTCTATATGAAACATATTTCAATTAATCAAGTCTTAACAAGTTTGATTGCTTAACATGTTGGAAACATTTAATCATGTAAATATCAATCTCAATTAATATATATAAACATGGAAAAGTTCGGGTCACTACAGTACCTACCCGTTAAATAAATTTCGTCCCGAAATTTTAAGCTTTTGAAGGTGTTGACGAATCTTCTGGAAATAGATGCGGGTATTTATTCTTCATCTGATCTTCACGCTCCCAGGTGAACTTGGGTCCTATACGAGCATTCCATCGAACCTTAACAATTGTTATCTTGTTTTGCTTAAGTCTTTTAACCTAACGATCCATTATTTCGACGGGTTCTTCGATGAATTGAAGTTTTTCGTTGATTTGGATTTCACCTAACGGAATAGTGAGATCTTCTTTAGCAAAACATTTCTTCAAATTCGAGACGTGGAAAGTGTTATGTACAGCCGCGAGTTGTTGAGGTAATTCAAGTCGGTAAGCTACTGGTCCGACACGATCAATAATCTTGAATGGTCCAATATACCTTGGATTTAATTTCCCTCGTTTACCAAATCGAACAACGCCTTTCCAAGGTGCAACTTTAAGCATGACCATCTCTCCAATTTCAAATTCTATATCTTTTCTTTTAATGTTAGCTCTTTTGTCGACTTTGGGCGGTTTTCAACCGTTGTTGAATTTGGATGATCTTCTCGGTAGTTTCTTGTATAATCTCCGGACCCGTAATCTGTCTATCCCCCACTTCACTCCAACAAATCGGAGACCTGCACTTTCTACCATAAAGTGCTTCAAACGGCGCCATCTCAATGCTTGAATGGTAGCTGTTGTTGTAGGAAAATTCTGCTAACGGTAGATGTCGATCCCAACTGTTTCCGAAATCAATAACACATGCTCGTAGCATGTCTTCAAGCGTTTGTATCGTCCTTTCACTCTGCCCATCAGTTTGTGGATGATAGGCAGTACTCATGTCTAGACGAGTTCCTAATGCTTGCTGTAATGTCTGCCAGAATCTTGAAATAAATCTGCCATCCCTATCATAGATAATAGAGATTGGTATTCCATGTCTGGAGACGACTTCCTTCAAATACAGTCGTGCCAACTTCTCCATCTTGTCATCTTCTCTTATTGGCAGGAAGTGTGTTGATTTGGTGAGACGATCAACTATTACCCAAATAGTATCAAAACCACTTGCAGTCCTTGGCAATTTAGTGATGAAATCCATGGTAATGTTTTCCCATTTCCATTCTGGGATTTCGGGTTGTTGAAGTAGACCTGATGGTTTCTGATGCTCAGCTTTGACCTTAGAACACATCAAACATTCTCCTACGTATTTAGCAACATCGTCTTTCATACCCGGCCACCAAAAATGTTTCTTGAGATCCTTGTACATCTTCCCCGTTCCAGAATGTATTGAGTATCTGGTTTTATGAGCTTCTCTAAGTACCATTTCTCTCATATCTCCAAATTTTGGTACCCAAATCCTTTCAGCCCTATACCGAGTTCCGTCTTCCCGAATATTAAGATGCTGCTCCGATCCTTTGGGTATTTCATCCTTTAAATTTCCTTCTTTTAAAACTCCTTGTTGCGCCTCCTTTATTTGAGTAGTAAGGTTATTATGAATCATTATATTCATAGATTTTACTCGAATGGGTTCTCTGTCCTTCCTGCTCAAGGCATCGGCTACCACATTTGCCTTCCCCGGGTGGTAACGAATCTCAAAGTCGTAATCATTCAACAATTCAATCCACCTACGCTGCCTCATATTCAGTTGTTTCTGATTAAATATGTGTTGAAGACTTTTGTGGTCGGTATATATAATACTTTTGACCCCATATAAGTAGTGCCTCCAAGTCTTTAATGCAAAAACAACCGCGCCTAATTCCAAATCATGCATCGTATAATTTTGTTCGTGAATCTTCAATTATCTAGACGCATAAGCAATCACCTTCGTTCGTTGCATTAATACACAACCGAGACCTTGCTTTGATGCATCACAATAAATCACAAAATCATCATTCCCTTCAGGCAATGACAATATAGGTGCCGTAGTTAGCTTTTTCTTCAATAACTGAAACGCTTTCTCTTGTTCATCATTCCATTCAAATTTCTTCCCTTTATGCGTTAATGCAGTCAAGGGTTTTGCTATTCTGGAAAAGTCTTGGATGAACCTTCTGTAGTAACCAGCTAGTCCTAAAAACTGGCGTATGTGTTTCGGAGTTTTCGGGGTTTCCCACTTTTCAACAGTTTCTATCTTTGCCGGATCCACCTTAATACCTTCTTTGTTCACAATGTGACCGATGAATTGAACTTCTTCCAACCAAAATGCACACTTTGAAAACTTAGCGTACAATTCTTCCTTTCTCAATACTTCTAACACCTTTCTCAAATGTTCACCGTGTTCTTGGTCATTCTTTGAGTAAATAAGTATGTCATCAATGAAAACAATGACAAACTTGTCAAGGTATGGTCCACACACTCGGTTCATAAGGTCCATGAACACAGCTGGTGCATTAGTTAAACCAAACGGCATGACCATAAACTCGTAATGACCATAACGTGTTCTGAAAGCAGTCTTTGGAATATCATCTTCTTTCACCCGCATTTGATGATACCCGGAACGTAAGTCAATCTTTGAATAAACAGACGAGCCTTGTAGTTGATCAAATAAGTCGTCGATTCTCGGTAGTGGGTAGCGGTTCTTGATGGTAAGTTTGTTCAACTCTCGGTAGTCGATACACAACCTGAATGTACCATCTTTCTTCTTGACAAACAAAACAGGAGCTCCCCATGGTGATGTGCTTGGTCGAATGAAACCACGCTCTAAAAGTTCTTGTAATTGGCTTTGCAGTTCTTTCATCTCGCTGGGTGCGAGTCTGTAAGGAGCACGAGCTATTGGTGCAGCTCCTGGTACAAGATCTATTTGAAATTCAACGGATCGATGTGGGGGTAATCCCGGTAATTCTTTCGGAAATACATCGGGAAATTCTTTTGCAATGGGAACATCATTGATGCTCTTTTCTTCAGTTTGTACTTTCTCGACGTGTGCTAGAATAGCATAGCAACCTTTTCTTATTAGTTTTTGTGCCTTCAAATTACTAATAAGATGTAGCTTCGTGTTGCCCTTTTCTCCGTACACCATTAAGGGTTTTCCTTTTTCTCGTATAATGCGAATTGCATTTTTGTAACAAACGATCTCTGCTTTCACTTCTTTCAACCAGTCCATACCGATTATCACATCAAAACTCCCTAACTCTACTGGTATTAAATCAATCTTAAATGTTTCGCTAACCAGTTTAATTTCTCGATTCCGACATATATTATCTGCTGAAATTAATTTACCATTTGCTAATTCGAGTAAAAATTTACTATCCAAAGGCGTCAATGGGCAACTTAATTTAGCACAAAAATCTTTACTCATATAGCTTCTATCCGCACCCGAATCAAATAAAACGTAAGCAGATTTATTGTCAATAAGAAACGTACCCGTAACAAGCTCCGGGTCTTCCTGTGCCTCTGCCACATTAATATTGAAAACTCTTCCGCGGCCTTGTCCATTCGTGTTCCCCTGGTTCGGGCAATTTCTAATAATGTGGCCCGGTTTTCCACATTTATAACAAACTACATTGGCATAACTTGCTCCGACACTACTTGCTCCGCCATTACTCATTCTGACACCATTTGTTCCTTTCGTTCTATTAACCCCTGGTCCGTAGACCTCACACTTCGCATCGCTATGACCATTTCTTTTACACTTGTTGCAAAATTTGGTGCAGAACCCCGAGTGATACTTTTCACACCTTTGGCATAGCTGCTTCTGATTGTTGTTGTTGTTGCGGTTATTATTGTTGTTGGGATGATTGTTGTAGTTGCTGTTGTTGTTGTTGTTGTTGTTGTTGGGCCGTTTGTTGTAGTTGCGATTGATGTTGCGATTGTTGGGATAATTGTTGCGATTGCTGTTGTTGTTGTATTGGTGATTCTTATCACCGTTTTTCTCCCATTTTCTTTTGACTTGCTTCACATTGGCCTCTTCAGCAGTCTGTTCTTTAATTCTTTCTTCAATCTGGTTCACTAGTTTGTGAGCCATTCTACATACCTGTTTTATGGAGGCGGGCTCGTGTGAACTTATATCTTCTTGGATTCTTTCCGGTAATCCTTTCACAAACGCGTCGATCTTCTCTTCCTCATCTTCGAATGCTCCCGGACACAATAGGCACAATTCTGTGAATCGTCTTTCGTACGTGGTAATATCAAATCCTTGGGTTCGTAACCCTCTAAGTTCTATCTTGAGCTTATTGACCTCGGTTCTGGGACGGTACTTCTCGTTCATCAAGTGCTTGAATGCTGACCACGGTAGTGCGTACGCATCGTCTTGTCCCACTTGCTATAGATAGGTATTCCACCATGTTAACGCAGAACCTGTGAAGGTATGCGTAGCGTACTTTACTTTGTCCTCTTCAGTACACTTACTTATGGCAAACACCGATTCGACCTTCTCGGTCCACCGTTTCAATCCGATCGGTCCTTCGGTTCCATCAAATTCCAAAGGTTTGCAGGCAGTGAATTCTTTGTAGGTGCATCCTACACGATTTCCTGTACTGCTAGATCCAAGGTTATTGTTGGTATGTAGTGCAGCCTGTACTGCGGCTATGTTTGAAGCTAGAAAAGTACGGAATTCCTCTTCATTCATATTCACGGTGTGTCGAGTAGTCGGTGCCATTTCCTTCAAAATAGTCAAATGGAACAAGTTAATCATACAGAATATTAAGAGTAGTTAATAGTATTTCATAGCATAATATGAACTCATTTATAAAAGCTTTTTCTTCATATTAGCATTTTATAAGTTTAAATTCGGGTAGTACCTACCCGTTAAGTTCATACTTAGTAGCTAATATACAATTCAACTACTACAATTCTATATGAAAAACTGATTATAATAATATTTCGCGTTCAAACTTTTATACAATATTTTACAAACTTACAATACCGCTTATTTTACATAAAGCATGAAATATAACACACAATAACTTTAATACAAGATAGTTGTGAAGATAATTCTAGCTAGTACACAAGTCGTTCAGCAAAGGCAATAAAGACACGTAATTCATACGTCCAGAAACAAGTCATGCATTCTGGTGTTACTAGGACTACTTCCCATCCTTGGTCTTGTGGAACATAACCGTTATGGCCGTTGATAAGACAGCGTGTTGTAACGTCGTCAAAGGGACGAGGGTTACGTAATGTCCAACAGTCCCGTAACAATCTAAAAACCTCATTTCTTACCCCAATTACCGACTCCGTCACTTGTGGGAACGTTTTGTTTAATAGTTGTAGGCCGATGTTCTTGTTCTCACTTTGGTGAGAAGCGATCATTACTAATCCGTAAGCATAACATGCTTCTTTATGTTGCATGTTAGCCGCTTTTTCTAAATCACGAAGTCCAATATTCGGATATATTGAGTCAAAATAATTTCTTAACCCATTGCGTAAAATAGCATTTGGGTTCCCCGCAATATATGCGTCAAAGTAAACACATCGTAACTTATGGATTTCCCAATGTGATATCCCCCATCTTTCGAACGAAAGCCTTTTATAAACCAAGGCATTCTTGGAACGTTCTTCGAATGTCTTACAAACTGATCTCGCCTTAAATAGTTGTGCCGAAGAATTCTGACCGACTCTAGACAAGATTTCATCAATCATGTCTCCGGGTAGGTCTCTTAAAATATTGGGTTGTCTATCCATTTTGTGTTTTTATACTGTAAAATAGACAAGAGTTAGATTCATAAAAAAAAATACTTATTAATACAAGCAATTTTTACATATATCATAAAGCATAAGCACACTATATTACATATATTACACCACATGAATACAACTATCTTATTCCGACTCGCTTGTTTCTTCTTCTTCGGTTTTGGTTCGTTTTGCCAAGTTTCTAGGGATATATGATTTTCCCCTAATACGAGCCGTCGTTATCCACATTGGTTTAGAAAAACCTGGTGGTTTAGAGGTTCTCGGGTCATTGTTACAACTTAAGGACTTCGGGGGTTGACGATACATATAAAGTTCATCGGGGTTGGAATTAGATTTCTCTATTTTTATGCCCTTTCCCTTATTATTTTCTTTTGCCTTTTTAAATTCAGTTGGGGTAATTTCTATAACATCATCGGAATTCTCGTCGGAATCCGATTCATCGGAGAATTGGTAATCCTCCCAATATTTTGCTTCCTTGGCGGAAACACCATTGACCATAATTAACCTTGGTCGGTTGGTTGAGGATTTTCTTTTACTTAACCATTTTATTATTTCCCCCACCGGTTCTATTTCTTCATCCGGTTCCGATTCTTCTTCCGGTTCCGATTCTTCTTCCGGTTCCGACTCTTCTTCCGGTTCCTCTTCGGGAACTTGTGAATCAGTCCACGAATCATTCCAATTTACATTTGACTCTTCATTATTATTAGGTGAGTCAATGGGACTTGTTCTAGAGGTAGACATCTATCACATAATATCAAACGCGTTAAGAGATTAATATATCACATAATATTCACATGTTAAAAATATATAGTTTCCAACAAAATTTGTTAAGCAATCATTTTTCAAGTAAACACGGTCGAAGTCCAGACTCACTAATGCATCCTAACAAACTCGATAAGACACACTAATGCAAAATTCTGGTTCTCTAAGACCAATGCTCTGATACCAACTGAAATGTCCCGTTCTTATTGATTAAAAACGTTCCATATTAATTGATTTCGTTAAGTTACGATGTGTTTACTTTGACGCATATATTGCGGGGAACCCAAATGCTATTTTACGCAACGGGTTAAGAAATTATTTTGACTCAATATATCCGAATATTGGACTTCGTGATTTAGAAAAAGCGACTAACATGCAACATAAAGAAGCATGTTATGCTTACGGATTAGTAATGTTCGCTTCTCACCAAAGTGAGAACAAGAACATCGGGCTACAACTATTAAACAAAACGTTTCCACAAGTGACGGAGTCGGTAATTAGGGTAAGAAATGAGGTTTTTAGATTGTTACGGGACTGTTGGACATTACGTAACCCTCGTCCTTTTGACGACGTTACAACACGCTGTCTTATCAACGGCCATAACGGTTATCTTCCACAAGACCAAGGATGGGAAGTAATCCTAGTAAAACCAGAATGCATGACTTGTTTCTGGACGTATGAATTACGTGTCTTTATTGCCTTTGCTGAACGACTTGTGTACTAGCTAGAATTATCTTCACAACTATCTTGTATCAAAGTTATTGTGTGTTATATTTCATGCTTTATGTAAAATAAGCGGTATTGTAAGTTTGTAAAATATTGTATAAAAGTTTGAACGCGAAATATTATTATAATCAGTTTTTCATTTAGAATTGTAGTAGTTGAATTGTATATTAGCTACTAAGTATGAACTTAACGGGTAGGTACTACCCAAATTTAAACTTATAAAACGCTAATATGAAGAAAAAGCTTTTATAAATGAGTTCATATTATGCTACGAAATACTATTAACTACTCTTAATATTCTGTATGATTAACTTGTTCCATTTGACTATTTTGAAGGAAATGGCACCGACTACTCGACACACCGTGAATATGAATGAAGAGGAATTCCGTACTTTTCTAGCTTCAAACATAGCCGCAGTACAGGCTGCGCTACATACCAACAATAACCTTGGATCTAGCAGTACAGGAAATCATGTAGGATGCACCTACAAAGAATTCACTACCTGCAAACCTTTGGAATTTGATGGAACCGAAGGACCGATCGGATTGAAAAGGTGGACCGAGAAGGTCGAATCGGTGTTTGTCATAAGTAAGTGTACTGAAGAGGACAAATTGAAGTACGCTACGCATACCTTCACAGGTTCTGCATTAACATGGTGGAATACCTATCTAGAGCAAGTGGGACAAGACGATGCGTACGCACTACCGTGGTCAGCATTCAAGCACTTGATGAACGAGAAGTACCGTCCCAGAACCGAGGTCAATAAGCTCAAGACAGAGGGTTACGAACCCAAGGATTTGATATTACCACGTACGAAAGACGATTCACAGAATTGTGCCTATTGTGTCCGGGAGCATTCGAAGATGAGGAAGAGAAGATCGACGCATTTGTGAAAGGATTACCGGAAAGAATCCAAGAAGATATAAGTTCACACGAGCCCGCCTCTATACAACAGGCATGTAGAATGGCTCACAAACTAGTGAACCAGATTGAAGAAAGAATTAAAGAACAGACTGCTGAAGAGGTCAATGTGAAGCAAGTCAAAAGAAAGTGGGAGGAAAACGGTGATAATAATCACCAATACAACAACAACAGCAATTACAACAATAATCGCAACAATTATCCCAACAATCGCAACATCAATCGCAACTACAACAAACGGCCCAACAACAACAACAACAACAACAACAACAACAACAACAACAACAACAACAACAACAACAACAACAACAACAACAACAACAACAGCAACTACAACAATCATCCCAACAACAATAATAACCGCAAGAACAACAACAATCAGAAGCAGCTATGCCAAAGGTGTGAAAAGTATCACTCGGGGTTCTGCACCAAATTTTGCAACAAGTGTAAAAGAAATGGTCATAGCGCGGCGAAGTGTGAGGTCTACGGACCAGGGGTTAATAGAACGAAAGGAACAAATGGTGTCGGAACGAGTAATGGCGGAGCAAGTAGTGTAGGAGCAAGTTATGCCAATGTAGTTTGTTATAAATGTGGAAAACCGGGCCACATTATTAGAAATTGCTCGAACCAGGAGAACACAAATGGACAAGGCCGCGGAAGAGTTTTCAATATTAATGCGGCAGAGGCACAGGAAGATCCGGAGCTTGTTACGGGTACGTTTCTTATTGACAATAAATCTGCTTACGTTTTATTTGATTCGGGTGCGGATAGAAGCTATATGAGTAGAGATTTTTGTGCTAAATTAAGTTGTCCATTGACGCCTTTGGATAGTAAATTTTTACTCGAATTAGCAAATGGTAAATTAATTTCAGCAGATAATATATGTCGGAATCAAGAAATTAAACTGGTTAGCAAAACATTTAAGATTGATTTGATACCAGTAGAGTTAGGGAGTTTTGATGTGATAATCGGTATGGACTGGTTGAAAGAAGTGAAAGCAGAGATCGTCTGTTACAAAAATGCAATTCGCATTATACGAGAAAAAGGAAAACCCTTAATGGTGTACGGAGAAAAGGGCAACACGAAGCTACATCTTATTAGTAATTTGAAGGCACAAAAACTAATAAGAAAAGGTTGCTATGTTGTTCTAGCACACGTCGAGAAAGTACAAACTGAAGAAAAGAGCATCAATGATGTTCCCATTGCAAAAGAATTTCCCGATGTATTTCCGAAAGAATTACCGGGATTACCCCCACATCGATCTGTTGAATTTCAAATAGATCTTGTACCAGGAGCTGCACCAATAGCTCGTGCTCCTTACAGACTCGCACCCAGCGAGATGAAAGAACTGCAAAGCTAATTACAAGAACTTTTAGAGCGTGGTTTCATTCGACCAAGCACATCACCGTGGGGAGATCCTGTTTTGTTTGTCAAGAAGAAAGATGGTACATTCAGGTTGTGTATCGACTACCGAGAGTTGAACAAACTTACCATCAAGAACCGCTACCCGCTACCGAGAATCGATGACTTATTTGATCAACTACAAGGTGTAGTGACCCGAACTTTTCCATGTTTATATATATTAATTTAGATTGATATTTACATGATTAAATGTTTCCAACATGTTAAGTAATCAAACTTGTTAAGACTTGATTAATTGAAATAGGTTTCATATAGACAATTGACCACCCAAGTTGACCGGTGATTCACGAACGTTAAAACTTGTAAAAACTATATGATGACATATATATGGATATATATATAGTTAACATGATACTATGATAAGTAAACATATCATTAAGTATATTAACAATGAACTACCTATGTAAAAACAAGACTACTAACTTAATGATTTTTAAACGAGACATATATGTAACGATTATCGTTGTAAAGCCATTTAATGTATATATATCATATTAAGAGATATTCATACATGATAATATCATAATAATATAATAATTTAAAATCTCATTTGATATTATAAATATTGGGTTAACAACATTTAACAAGATCGTTAACCTAAAGGTTTCAAAACAACACTTACATGTAACGACTAACGATGACTTAACGACTCAGTTAAAATGTATATACATGTAGTGTTTTAATATGTATTTATACACTTTTGAAAGACTTCAATACACTTATCAAAATACTTCTACTTAACAAAAATGCTTACAATTACATCCTCGTTCAGTTTCATCAACAATTCTACTCGTATGCACCCGTATTCGTACTCGTACAATACACAGCTTTTAGATGTATGTACTATTGGTATATACACTCCAATGATCAGCTCTTAGCAGCCCATGTGAGTCACCTAACACATGTGGGAACCATCATTTGGCAACTAGCATGAAATATCTCATAAAATTACAAAAATATGAGTAATCATTCATGACTTATTTACATGAAAACAAAATAACATATCCTTTATATCTAATCCATACACCAACGACCAAAAACACCTACAAACACTTTCATTCTTCAATTTTCTTCATCTAATTGATCTCTCTCAAGTTCTATCTTAAAGTTCTAAGTGTTCTTCATAAATTCCAAAAGTTCTAGTTTCATAAAATCAAGAATACTTTCAAGTTTGCTAGCTCACTTCCAATCTTGTAAGGTGATCATCCAACCTCAAGAAATCTTTGTTTCTTACAGTAGGTTATCATTCTAATACAAGGTAATAATCATATTCAAACTTTGGTTCAATTTCTATAACTATAACAATCTTATTTCAAGTGATGATCTTACTTGAACTTGTTTTCGTGTCATGATTCTGCTTCAAGAACTTCGAGCCATCCAAGGATCCATTGAAGCTAGATCCATTTTTCTCTTTTCCAGTAGGTTTATCCAAGGAACTTAAGGTAGTAATGATGTTCATAACATCATTCGATTCATACATATAAAGCTATCTTATTCGAAGGTTTAAACTTGTAATCACTAGAACATAGTTTAGTTAATTCTAAACTTGTTCGCAAACAAAAGTTAATCCTTCTAACTTGACTTTTAAAATCAACTAAACACATGTTCTATATCTATATGATATGCTAACTTAATGATTTAAAATCTGGAAACACGAAAAACACCGTAAAACCGGATTTACGCCGTCGTAGTAACACCGCGGGCTGTTTTGGGTTAGTTAATTAAAAACTATGATAAACTTTGATTTAAAAGTTGTTATTCTGAGAAAAATGATTTTTATTATGAACATGAAACTATATCCAAAAATTATGGTTAAACTCAAAGTGGAAGTATGTTTTCTAAAATGGTCATCTAGACGTCGTTCTTTCGACTGAAATGACTACCTTTACAAAAATGACTTGTAACTTATTTTTCCGACTATAAACCTATACTTTTTCTGTTTAGATTCATAAAATAGAGTTCAATATGAAACCATAGCAATTTGATTCACTCAAAACGGATTTAAAATGAAGAAGTTATGGGTAAAACAAGATTGGATAATTTTTCTCATTTTAGCTACGTGAAAATTAGTAACAAATCTATTCCAACCATAACTTAATCAACTTGTATTGTATATTATGTAATCTTGAGATACCATAGACACGTATACAATGTTTCGACCTATCATGTCGACACATCTATATATATTTCGGAACAACCATAGACACTCTATATGTGAATGTTGGAGTTAGCTATACAGGGTTGAGGTTGATTCCAAAATATATATAGTTTGAGTTGTGATCAATACTGAGATACGTATACACTGGGTCGTGGATTGATTCAAGATAATATTTATCAATTTATTTCTGTACATCTAACTGTGGACAACTAGTTGTAGGTTACTAACGAGGACAGATGACTTAATAAACTTAAAACATCAAAATATATTAAAAGTGTTGTAAATATATTTTGAACATACTTTGATATATATGTATATATTGTTATAGGTTCGTGAATCAACCAGTGGCCAAGTCTTACTTCCCGATGAAGTAAAAATCTGTGAAAGTGAGTTATAGTCCCACTTTTAAAATCTAATATTTTTGGGATGAGAATACATACAGGTTTTATAAATGATTTACAAAATAGACACAAGTACGTGAAACTACATTCTATGGTTGAATT